>NW_027361898.1:8555000-9145000 GCF_039654945.1 Dendrobates tinctorius
ATGCCATACCCCGTGGACAGCGTTTGGTTGGAGCCAATTTCATCCTACAACAGGACAATGACCGAAAGCACACCTCCAAATTATGCAAGAACTATTTAGGGAAGAAGCAGGCAGCTGGTATTCTATCTACAATGGAGTGGCCAGCGCAGTCACCAGATGTCAACTCCATTGAGCTGTTGTGGGAGCAGCTTGACCGTATGGTACGCAAAAAGTGCCCATCAAGCCAAACCAACTTGTGGGAGGGGCTTCTGGAAGCATGGGGTGAAATTTCTCCAGATTACCTCAGCAAATTAACTGCTGGAAAGCCAAAGGTCTGCAATGCTGTAATTGCTGCAAAGGGAGCATTCTTTGACGAAAGCAAAGTTTCAAGGTTAAAATTATTATTTCAAATAAAAATCTTTTTTTCGAACCTTGTCAATGTCTGGACTAGATTTTAAATTCATTTGGCAACTCATTTGATTAATAAAAGTATGAGTTTTTATTGAAAACACAAAATCGTCTGGGAACAGTGGTGTGTATATATGTGTATATATATATATATATATATATATATATATATATAGTCATATGTAAAGTTTGGGCACCCCTATTAATGTTAACCTTTTTTCTTTATAACAATTTTGGTTTTTGCAACAGGTATTTCAGTTTCATATATCTAATATCTGATGGACTCAGTTATATTTCTGGATTCAAATGAGGTTTATTGTACTAACAGAAAATGTGCAATCTGCATTTAAACAAAATTTCACCGGTGCAAAAGTATGGGCACCCTTATCATTTTCTTGATTTGAACACTCCTAACTACTTTTTACTGACTTCCTGAAGCACTAAATTGGTTTTGTAACCTCATTGAGCTTTGATCTTCATAGCCAGGTGTATCAAATCATGAGAAAAGGTATTTAAAGTGGCCACTTGCAAGTAGTTCTCCTATTTGATTCTCCTATGAAGAGTGGCATCATGGGCTCCTCAAAACAACTCTCAAATGATCTGAAAACAAAAATTATTCAACATAGCTTTTCAGGGGAAGGATACAAAAAGTTGTCTCAGAGATTTAACCTGTCAGTTTCCACTGTGAGGAACATAGTAAGGAAATGGAAGAACACAGGTACAGTTCTTGTTAAGCCCAGAAGTGGCAGGCCAAGAAAAATATCAGAAAGGCAGAGAAGAAGAATGGTGAGAACAGTCAAGGACAATCCACAGACCACCTCCAAAGACCTGCAGCATCATCTTGCTGCAGATGGTGTCACTGTGCATCGGTCAACAATACAGCGCACTTTGCACAAGGAGAAGCTGTATCGGAGAGTGATGCGAAAGAAGCCGTTTCTGCAAGCACGCCACAAACAGAGTCGCCTGAGGTATGCAAAAGCACATTTGGACAAGCCAGTTACATTTTGGAAGAAGGTCCTGTGGACTGATGAAACACAGATTGAGTTGTTTGGTCATACAAAAAGGCGTTATGCATGCGCTGTATTGTTGACCGATGCACAGTGACACCATCTGCAGCAAGATGATGCTGCAGGTCTTTGGAGGTGGTCTGTGGATTGTCCTTGACTGTTCTCACCATTCTTCTTCTCTGCCTTTCTGATATTTTTCTTGGCCTGCCACTTCTGGGCTTAACAAGAACTGTACCTGTGTTCTTCCATTTCCTTTCTATGTTCCTCACAGTGGAAACTGACAGGTTAAATCTCTGAGACAACTTTTTGTATCCTTCCCCTGAAAAGCTATGTTGAATAATTTTTGTTTTCAGATCATTTGAGAGTTGTTTTGAGGAGCCCATGATGCCACTCTTCATAGGAGAATCAAATAGGAGAACTACTTGCAAGTGGCCACTTTAAATACCTTTTCTCATGATTTGATACACCTGGCTATGAAGTTCAAAGCTCAATGAGGTTACAAAACCAATTTAGTACTTCAGGAAGTCAGTAAAAAGTAGTTAGGAGTGTTCAAATCAAGAAAATGATAAGGGTGCCCATACTTTTGCATCGGTCAAATTTTGTTTAAATGCAGATTGCACATTTTCTGTTAGTACAATAAACCTCATTTGAATCCAAAAATATAACTGAGTCCATCAGTTATTAGATATATAAAACTGAAATAGCTGTTGCAAAAACCAAAATTGTTATAAAGAAATAAGGTTAACATTAATAGGGGTGCCCAAACTTTTACATATGACTGTATATACACATACATATATACATACACACACACACAAAATAATATATATATTGTAGGGATTTCACTCGCTCAGGTGCAACGGGAGTCAAATCACGAGGCAGGTTCCTTTTAAAGATCATGGGGTTTATTGCATCACAAACCCACAAAGCAAAAGAGAACAAAAGAAATAGCCTTTAGCTCAGGCAAAACACAGAACAAATGTCCATTCCTTTAGGCTCAGTCCTGGAGCCAGAACACACACAGGAGGCTTCCCTCCCCACATACAGCCCTGTGTTTCAGAAGTAGACTACCTTATAAAGGTCTAGCCACATCCATGAACCCAGCAGCTGACTAGTCACGTGATTGTGACCTCACCACAGGTCCTTGCATTACATTAGAAGTATAGTGATATTAATTAGGGCTTACATTACAGAGACAAGCCATCTCTGAGACACATACCTCCCATCAACTATACAACCCTTAGCCACACCACAATATATAATATATTATATATAGTGACGTCAGTGAGGCTGCGCGGAGTCCCTGGCCGACCTGAGGTGAACTGATGAGTGTGGGAAAAAAATGCAGAAACCTTCCCACGCTCATTAGTTCATCTCCGGGCCGCCAGGGAGGCTGCGCAGAGATTAACTAATTCATTCTGGCAGTGGTTTAGCGCGGGCTGGTCGCATTAGCACCGGTCCCGTTCTAAACCACTTAACCCCTTCTGATGGATTGCAGAGGGGGACCTGACTGACCAGCGGAGAGGTAAGGATATGGTAGCTTTTTTGTTTTATTTTTTGTTACAGGTCGATCGTTTATTTTTGGATTAGCAGAGGAATAACATTTAAATTATTTATAAATAATTTTAAAAAAACGGCGTGGGGTCCCCATTTTTGGCAACCAGCCTTGCTAAAGCACACAGCTGGGGGCTGATAATCTCAGGCTGGTAAGGGGCCATTGATCTTGGCCTCCCACAGCCTAAAAATAGCAGTCCGCAGCTGCCCAGATAAGGCGCATCTATTAGATGCGCCAATTCTGGCACTTTGCCCGGCTCTTCCCACTTACCCTGTAGTTGTGGCAAGTGGTGTAATAAGGGGTTAATGTCACCTTGCTATTAAAACTAAAAGTGACATTA
This sequence comes from Dendrobates tinctorius, assembly GCF_039654945.1. NCBI lineage: Eukaryota > Metazoa > Chordata > Amphibia > Anura > Dendrobatidae > Dendrobates > Dendrobates tinctorius. The sequence goes on from NW_027361898.1 coordinate 8,558,290, forward strand.
AGTCTGGTTAATAATGGAGAGGTGTCAATAAGACACCTCTCCATTATTAACCTATAGTAGTAAAGGGTTAAAAAAGACACAGATATTAATCAAAAATTATTTTAATGAAATAATTACACAGAGTTTTTGACCAAATTTATTATGCTGCTAATCCAACAGAATCCCTTGTCCTGTAACGAAAAAAAAAACAATATCCATACCTCTCCGCAGTTCAGTCAGGTCCCCCACTGCAATCCATCACAAGGGGTTAACTAGTTTACAACGGTGACCGATGCTAATGCTACCGGCCTGGCAGTAAACCACTGCAGAATGAATAAAATCATGTCTGCGCAGCCTCCCTGCCTGGCCGGAGATGAATTGATTAGAGTGGGAAAGTTTATGAACTTTTTCCCACGCTGTCAGTTCACCCCGGGTCAGGCGGGAAGTCTGCGCAGCCTCAGTGACTACCGCTGATGTCACTGAGGCTGCGCAGACTCCCCGCCTGACGTGAGGTGAACTCAGGAGCGTGGGAAAAAGTTCAGAAACTTTCCCACGCTAATCAGTTCATCTCCGATCAGGCGGTGAGTCTGCGCAGCCTCAGTGACATCAGCGGTAGTCACTGAGGGTGCACAGACTCCCCACCTGACCCACAGTGAACTGACAGTGTGGGAAAAAGTTCCGAAACTTTCCCACGCTAATCAGTTCATCTCCGGCCAGTCGGGGAGGCTGAGCAGACATTTCATTCATTCTGCAGTGGTTTACAGCCGGGCCGGTAGCATTAGCACTGGTCCCGGTTGTTAACTAATTAACCCCTTGTGATGGATTGCTGCGGGGGACCTGACTGAAATGCGGAGAGGTATGGCTATTGTTGCTTTTTTTTGTTTTTTTTTCTGTTGGGATTCTGTTGGATTAGCAGCATAATAACTTTGGTCAAAAACTTTGTGTAATTATTTCATTAAAATAATTTTTGATTAATGTCTGTCTTTTTTAACCCTTTACTACTACAGGATTAATAATGGATAGGTTTCTTATTGACGCCTCTCCATTATTAACCGGGCTTAATGTCACCTTACAAAAGCAAGGTAACATTAACCCCATATTACCCCATATGCCACTGCTACATGGAGGTGGAAGAGAGGGGCTAAGTGCCAGAATTGGCGCATCTTAGAGATGCGCCATTTCTGGGGCGGCTGTGGGCTGGTATTTCTAGCCAGGGGGGCCAATATCCATGGCCTCTGCCTACAGTAGGCTATGAATTTAAGCCTGCAGCTGTCTGCATAGCCTTTCTGGCTATAAAATATAGGGGGACCCCACGTCATTTTTTTGGGGGGTCCCCCTATTGTAATAGCCAGTAAAGGCTGTGCAGACAGCTGCGGGCTGATATTCATAGCCTGGGAAGGGGCCATGGTTATTACCCCCATCCCAAGCTACAAATATTGTCCGTCGCTTTCCCCCTCTGGCGCAGAAAATTGCGCGGTGAGCCCACGCCATTTTTTTTTCGCCTTTTTTTTTTAAATAAAAAATATTGTTCATTAATAAACATCGGCCTTTCTATTATTTATCTATTTATATCTATCCATAGATATATCAAAAGATATATATATATCTATGGATATATCCATAGATATATCCTTAGATATAGATATATCTCTGTAGATATATCAATGGATATATCTATGGATATCGCCATATATAGATATATCCATATATCTATGGATATATCTCTAGCGATATCTATGTATTCTATCTATCCCATATCTATCTATCGATCTGTCTGTCTGTGGGCGTTTTTTAAAAATGGATCCATCAAAAAACGTAAGAAACGGATGCGACGGATCTGTTTTTTTGACGGATCCGACTAGCGGATTCTTCGAAAAAACCGATCCATTGCATCAGTTTTTCACAATCTGCGACTGACGCCAAAAAACTGATATGTGAAAGCAGCCTTAGGAAACAAACTGGAATCCAAAAAGCTGTTTTTATATATAAAAAAAAAAAAAAAAGGTCTGAAAACCATAGATGGGGCAGATGGACTGCAGGTGCTGCATTGGGTGATCTCTCCTGGAAATATTCATACTCCACCAGGCAGAGGTGGATGGTGGCCGGATGCCTGAGGACGCTGAGCAGAAAAGGAAACCCCTAATTGTTCTCCAGCTTTCTGAGGCATCTACAGTTATGTTAATGTGCGGCCTCATACATAAGAAGCGAGCAGATGCCTCCATAGCAGCACTGTGTTAAGTAATCCGTTATCCAAGCCCTGCCTAATTAAAAAGTGCCCCCATCACAGGGAGACCGCCCGCTCTGCTGGGACTGACGCTTTGTAAATATTGGCAGGATGGGCTTTTGCCTCCCTTCTTGAATTGAGCAGCTGGATGATGCTCCCCTGACCCCCGCTACCATCATGTATCATCTGTCATGCTCCTTAGACTACGGGCCCAAAGTGACACCAAGCAGCTTTGTAAGCCAAGCCAAGATGGGAACATTTATGAGACTCTCAGACGGACGCTACGTAGTCACTGCTGCCAATCTGCCACTACTAAGGAAAGTTGGGTGAAGGGGACACTGAGCCAGGAAATGGGAAGCCACAGTAGCTAATTTTATCCAATGCTATACTGTCTGCTGAGCCACCGTAAATAATCCTATCATGTGGTTTACTACCTGCTGAGCTCCTGTACCTAACTCTATCATGTATGATACTTTCTGCTGAGCCCCCATATCTAAACCTATCCTGTTTGTTACTGTCTGTTGAGCATCTAATCATGTGTGATATTGTCTATTGAGCTATGCATCTAATACTATGTGATACAGTCTGCTGAGTAGTGTGTATCTAATCATATCCTGGGTGATACTGCCAGCTGAGCCATGTATCTAATTCTATCATGGGTGATACTGTCTGCTGAGCCGTGTATCTAATCCCATCAAGAGTGATACCGTCTGCTGAGACACATATCTAATCCTATCCTGGGTGATACTGCCAGCTAAGTCGGGTATCTAATCCTATCCTGTGTGATACTGCCTGCTGAGTAGAGTGTATCTAATCATATCCTGGGTGATACTGCCAGCTGAGCCATGTATCTAATTCTATCATGGGTGATACTGTCTGCTGAGCCGTGTATCTAATCCCATCAAGAGTGATACTGACTGCTGGGTCACATATCTAATCCTATCCTGGGTGATACTGCCAGCTAAGTCGGGTATCTAATCCTATCAGTTGCAAGTACAATTACAGACCATTCTTCAGGCCTATAGAGACTTCTACTCATCACTTATTGTTATGGGGGGCTGACACTGTGAATAACATTTGCATTTAGTCGAGACAATCTTGACCCATTAGTGGGTGCCACATTTAGGTTATGGTTCTGTAATAAGCCTGATCACATAGGCCGAAGGGAAACAGAATGATGGTTAATATGTTCTGTCCATCTTTCTTACCAGATCACATCACATATTGTTTATGGGCATACACGAGCCGATCACCAGCCATTATGTGTCCACAAGATAGGATAGATTGGATAGAAGCACTCTTACAAAGGCTCCTTCAGCGATTGTCTGCTCATCTAAATGCATCATTACCAAGCTCCTGCATCTCTAGAATATATAGTAAAATGCATTATAATTAAATTCTCCAGGACTAGGAAACTGTCAGTCTGTCTTTAGTATGGGCCACAAAGATCAGCTCAGTACGGGTTCAAATCTCTGCACTCTTCCTGATCAGATGGTCAAGGAGGTCACAGGGCTTTATCATTCATAACTCCCCCAGGATTACAAGTCAGAGCTGCTCAGTCACATATAAGTGAATAGTGTCAGACAGGAGCAGATAAGGAACTGCCCAGAAGAGTAACTAAAGTCCGAGCACAGCTCCACTGCCGACCTGATAGAATACCTCGAAGATCCTGACATGCTAAGAAGTATGTGCACATCATGTGTTTGACGCTGACATAACTGCCAAGTTTTCAAGCAGAAGATGCTTCAGGAAACCGCTGGCGGTGTGAGCGGCACAGACCACTGGGGAACACCAGCAGGGTAAAACCCGAAATACTGCTAGAGTCTATTATTTTAGGCAACAAGCCCAATAGCCAACAAAGAGGAAACCATTTTCATAATGCATTGGATGGAGGCAACTATAAAGGAAACACTGACACAAACGTGTCCAAATTCTGTACAAAATGCAATCACACGGACCGATAAAATCAGATACGGTAAACAAAAGAACAAAGAAACCAGTTGTCATAGTATTATTATTCTCACATTTATTTATTTCAATATTTGACCTTTTGCATCCTGGATGTTACATCTTATATTTAACATTACACAGGACAGGTCGAAGGTTTGATAAATTACACTGGTCAACAGCATTTTTGGTGCCAAAGATATTTCATCGAATTTAGGGTATTTTTGGGGTGCTGATTCTGAATATGTCATCAGTTTTGCCAGATTGGCTCAAGTTTTTGAGATTTTTGGTATCTTATTTATAGCACTTGTTGGTAAATGCGACGCATCATCTCATTAATTTCTTTGGATTAGTACTTGAACTGAGCAGTTCTCAATATAGTTTTGTGTTAATTAGTGTTCTAAAAGTTTGTTCATAGCTTGATTTTTGCACTAACTTTATGTTGTTGTCTGTTTTCCAGTGAAAAGCATGAACTCATCATGAAGAAGTTGTCTTAACGATCCAGACTCATTCTGTTACATTTGTGGTGAATATACACTGCCAAAACATAGAAGAAACATAACAGACTTCGTAAAAAAAGTGTATTTTGCCTATTTTGGGGTTATGCTTGGGGACCAAGACAAGTTTTGGGCACCACACATAGTGTGCAAAGCATGTATCGAATTATTACGAAAATGGAGCAAAGGACAAAGAAAAAGCTTCAAATTTGGTGTTCCAATGGTGTGGAGAGAGCCAAAAAATCATCATGATGACTGTTATTTATGGTAAACACAGGTACAGGCACATCTTCACAATGAGGGACAGGCCTTCTTGCAGATTCCATGTTACTCCCATTTTCGTTTCTTATGCTTATTGAATCCTTGCACTTGCACTGCACAGAAATAACAGTCATCATGATGATTTTTTGGCTCTCTCCACACCATTGGAACACCAAATTTGAAGCTTTTTCTTTGTCCTTTGCTCCATTTTCGTAATAATTCGATACATGCTTTGCACACTATGTGTGGTGCCCAAAACTTGTCTTGGTCCCCAAGCATAACCCCAAAATAGGCAAAATACACTTTTTTTACGAAGTGTGTTATGTTTCTTCTATGTTTTGGCAGTGTATATTCACCACAAATGTAACAGAATGAGTCTGGATCGTTAAGACAACTTCTTCATGATGAGTTCATGCTTTTCACTGGAAAACAGACAACAACATAAAGTTAGTGCAAAAATCAAGCTATGAACAAACTTTTAGAACACTAATTAACACAAAACTATATTGAGAACTGCTCAGTTCAAGTACTAATCCAAAGAAATTAATGAGATGATGCGTCGCATTTACCAACAAGTGCTATAAATAAGATACCAAAAATCTCAAAAACTTGAGCCAATCTGGCAAAACTGATGACATATTCAGAATCAGCACCCCAAAAATACCCCAAATTCATTAAAATATTTTGGACACCAGAAAAAAAAATTTTTTTCGTTGACCTGTGTTATCAGAGATTTCTCCCCTTCTTTGCCATCATCATCCTTTTCGCGCTTTCTTATTTGATTCGACTATTATATACTTGCATCTTCAGTAACCAAATTAAGAAATAAAAAAATTCGTTACAAAACTATTTAGGCACACAGCCGTCACATGGATAATAAAAGGCATCGAAATTGGTGGGGATTACAATTGGCCCCGCAGAGACAAGCAATTTTTAAGCCCAAATTTTGGAGTAATGTGGAACATTTTAAACCATTGGCTTACACCTCAATTTTGTCTTAGAAGACACAAAAAGTGCTTAAAAGACATAATGAATCTAGCACAAGACACGTGAATAAATTCAGTCATAATTTTGTGGCTTTAGCTTAGTAGATCTGCCCAGATCATGTGAATTACAGGATGGGGAAGCCTCCACTCACAGCACATATCTAAACTCCCTGACACATGCACCACCGCTCCCTCCCATCTAGATCTGAATAATCTACAGCCAAATGTCCAAACAATAGCTTCCAATCTGTTCCTGGAATGGCCTGGGGTCATGAGGCCAAATGGCATCCATGGGCAGCTGGGACCAGCCTTACCTTTATTACTCTTTGCCACATGGCTGAGGTTTATTTACAAACTGCAATGTGCATTTTGGATTGGTCAAGCAGCAGAGATGAGCCAAATCCTGTTGTCCCTTGCTCCTGTCAGCAGTGGTGGCATCAGTGTTATTCAGGATGATACAGTAAATTCCCACAGTGCTTCTGGTCTTATTCCAGATATTAACTATGTCACAATTCATCACAAAACCAGCGCTTCTATTTTTAACCCCTTAATGACCAAGCCAAATTTCACAATTCTGACCACTGTCAATTTATGAGGTTATAGCTCTGGAACGCTTCAACGGATCCCGCTGATTCCGAGACAGTTTCTTCGTGACATATTGTACTTCATGCTAGTGGTAAAATTTATTTGATATGATTTGCGTTTATTTGTGGAAAAAAATGGAAACTTGGCAAAAAAAATGTTTAAAATGTAGCAATTTTCAAACTTTTAATTCTTATGCCCTTAAATCAGAGTTATATCACACAAAATAGTTCATAAAAAAACATTTCCCACATGTCTACTTTGCATCAGCACAATTTTTGGAACAATTTTTTTTGGTTAGGAAATTAAAAGGATTAAAAGTTGACCAGCAATTTCTGATTTTTCCAACAAATCACGTAGTTTGGTCTCCCCACTTTAACCAACGTGACGTTCTGCACCACCCTGGGGACACATGAGGTCAGCTTGGTAAAGTTTTACACAGACACCCCCGTGATTCTTCTGATGTAATAATAATGTCAGGCGGGGTGGCGAGGGGTGTGTTCATCATAATCAGGTTTTTGTTCTTTTTTTGGTAGGGCACAGCCCCTTTAAGAAAAAGTATCACCAAGACATGTAAAGCTACAGTTTATGTATTTGGCATTGTCTACATGAGTAATTTTGTAAATTTATTGCATTTGATATCTGAGTTTATCCAGAGGTAAATATGTATTTTAGTCCAGAGCTGCACTCACTAACCTGATAATAGCACTGCACTGTTACTTTCCTGGAGTCGCTTTCATACAATCCCAACTTATCTTCTGCATTGGTGGATGATTCCTCGATATTTATGGGCTGCAGCTTCCCTGTACACCGGCCGATGGTTGACACCTTTCTCGCCATTCTGCTCATATAATGGCTTGTTCATGTGATTGTATTATACGAATGTGTACGTGTGTGCAATGGACCACGCAGTGACAGTACAAGCACCCATTACAGCAAGTATGCCAGTGCACAGGGCCAATTTTCCAAATGAAAAAGAAAACATTGCATCAAAGACATCTATGGCCCAAACTATGGACTAGACTAGTGTATGTACCTTAAATAGGCAGCTCCTGCACCTGTCTGTGATTTCATGCAAAATGCTGGAAGAAGCAAAGTAAGGATAATTGTACTTAGTTGAACGTATAAATCAGAAGCTATTCCCAATGTGCATTTTAATGTTCCTATAGGGGGGTCCGTCTGCACATCACTAGGAGAGCGCAGCACACTTCCTATAAAAAGAGGGCCACAACAAAAAAATATAAGTGTATTATATAACACCCCCTTGTCTTATGGCTGGGACAGGGATTGCAGCTCAGCCTCATTCACTTTAATTGAACTGGGCTACAATACCAGACACAGAGCATGGATAAGAGGGCCACCACTTCTGAAGGGGGGAGGGGACTATAGGAAATAATAACCTCAGAAAAAAAAGAGGAGGTATTCCCAATTCATATAAAGGAGGGCTTCATGAATTTTCAGAGAAACTAAGGTTGTATCCCATATAGAGGGCTTGACTATCCTCACAGCACAGCACGTAATGGGTGATCGCTGCGGGAACTCACTCCCCCATGAGGCTTCATATGAAGTTGTAACAGAGGCGCCTCCGAATCTAGGAAGTCAGTCCTGTAAATTGCTGATTGGTCATGGATTGAGTGTCAGACCCTCCAGATTAGTATGTCACGGTCTTTTGGACAATGACTGGAAATATGCAGCCGGGCCCTGATTATACTGCATTGGAATTTAACCTTTTAACCCTTTCATAGCAGCCAGACCTCCAGGAGAGAAGCCAATCATTATAGATATTCTGCTGCAAAAATCTGCCATTTAATTTTTCTATGGCCCAGACTCATGGTTCCTGCATACGAAGCAAAAAAAATAAATAAAAACAAAATTGCACCTTCAGTTTGTCAATACACACCATCAAAATGTAAGATCAGCAAACTTATATCATATGTCTATGACCACCTTAAAGTGACATCCCAGTCTGAACATGCAACATATCAAAGGTCAGAGGAATTCATTCTCTAAAATAAAGGGCTCTCACATCTTGGTGGTTTATAGATTGCCACATCATAAAGACCTTCTATTGACGTGAATGGGTCTGTAATGTCTAAAACTAACTGAAAAAAATAGAACCTGTCAGTGCACACATTGTGGATTTGTTGCATTTCCGCAGTGTTTTTTCCACGAGGAAATGCTCCAAAAACGCAATGGATTACTTAAGCAATGTTAATCAACGGCATTCCTGAATTGTTTTTAGATAAGATAATCCTTTAATCGTCCCACCATGGGGAAATTCAGAGCATTACAGCAGCAAGGCAGGAACAAGTACAGATACAGATGCATAAAGGCATTACATTGACAGTAGTTAGGTACATACACGAAAAAAAAAAGATATAACCGGACTATCACAACTTTGGATCTATCAGTTCACTGTTTGGGTCGTTCTCCGTTTTGGACAGTGCTGGTTATACAGCCTAACTGCAGCAGGAAGGAAGGACTTTCGATAGCGCTCCCTCTCACATTAAGGCTGTGTGCCCACGTAGCGATTTTTAAGCGTTTTTGCCGCTATTTTCTGCGTGAAAACGTTTAAAAATCGTGTACAGAATGCCCCCCATGCATTCCTATGGCATTCCGCACATGCTGTGCTAATGCTGCGCTTTTTTCCGCGCCGGAATCACATCGCGGAAAAAATCGCAGCATGCTCATTCTTTTGTGCGGAATCGCAAAGAATTGCCGTGATTCCGCACCCATAGGAATGCATGAGAATCGCTTACTTCCCGCATGTGGCTATGCCCACCATGCGGGAAGTTAAGCGTCTCATGTGCGGTTGGTACCCACGGTGTGGAGGAGCGGAGACTGTCCTCCAGGCCCTGGGTACCATACCCCTGTAAAAAAAAGAATAAAAGATAAAAAATCGGGGTATATTTACCTTCCGATGTCCCGCGCTACATTCCCGGCCTAGCGTTCCCAGTAATGCCTTGCGGCAAGGCCCTGTAATGACGTGGTCTCGCGAGATCGCTATAGCAACGCGAGACTACGTCATCACAGGTCTCGCAAGGCATTACTGGGAACGCTGTGGCTTGGGAATGCAGCGCGGGACGCCGGAAGGTAAATATACCACGATTTTTTTTATTTTTTTTTAGCATTTTAACATTCTATCTTTTACTGTTGATGTCGCATAGGCGGCCTCAATAGTAAAAACCTGGTCACACTTGTCAAACACTATGTTTGACGAGTGTGACCAACCTGTCAATCACTTTCCAAGCGATACTTCAAATCGCTTGGAAAGTGCTTGAATATCGCACGCGAAAATTGCGGCAAAATCGCGATCATAATCGGTGAAATCGCGCTGAAAAAACAGCGCGATTTCTGGGAAGGAGTCCGGTTTTTAGTGAGCGTTTTAAAACGCTACGTGGGCACATAGCCTTAGGATGAAGTAGCCGGTCACTGACAGTACTGCACATCTTTGTCACGGTCTCATGCATGGGATGGGAATCATTCTGCACCATGTAGCTCACCTTGGCAAGTATCCTCCTGTCGCCTACTTCCTGAACTGGATCAAGGGGGCATCCCAGGACAGAGATGGCCCTTCTAATCAGTTTGTCCAGCCTATTCCTGTCCCTGGTTGATATGCCACTACCCCAGCACGCCACACCAAAGAAGATGACTGATGCCACAACAGAGTTGAAGAAGGATGCAACGAGTGCCCCCCTAACTCTGAAGGCTCTCAGCCTTCTGAGCAGATAAAGCCTACTGTGGCCCTTTCTGTACACTGCATCCAAGTGATGGGGCCAGTCAAGCTTATTATTGAGGATCACACCAAGGTACTTATAGGTGTCGACTATCTCAATGTCATTTCCCTGAATGTTCACCACTACTGGTGGATTTTTTCCCTTGCGAAAGTCCACCACCAATTCCTTGATCTTCCCGGAATTAATCCTAAGGTGGTTCCTCTGACACCACTCCACAAAAGCTTGGTTAGTATCTCTGTACTCTCTTTCATCTCCTCCTGTGAGGAGGCCTACTATTGCAGAGTCATCAGAATACTTCTGCAAGTAGCAGCTAGATGAGTTGCACTTAAAATCCGCAGTGTACAGTGTGAAGAGAAAAGGGGCAAGAACTGTACCTTGAGGTGCCCCTGTATTGCAGATCACTGTGTCTGACACACTGTCCCGAACCTTTACAAACTGAGGTCGGTTCGTGAGGTAGTTAAGGATCCAGGTGGAGAGTTGGAGGTCCACGCCAACAAGGCCCAGCTTGTCTCTCAGTAGACCTGGCTGTATGGTATTAAAAGCACTAGAGAAATCGAAGAACATTATTCTCACAGTGCTCCCAGGTTTCTCCAGGTGAGAGAGAGTCCTATCTAGAAGGTGGATAATGGCATCATCCACACCAATGCCCGGCCTGTAGGCAAATTGGAGAGGGTCCATATCCGAGCTCACTAGAGGACGGAGACGTGTGAGAACCAGAAATTTCCATCCTTATTTGCAGCGTTTTGTTTTCCGCAGCAAGTCAATTCTTTTTGCGGATCTGCTGCGTTTTTCACCCATTGACTTTTCACCCATTGACTTCCATTGACTCAGTCAAATCTGCAGCAAAAACGCAGGTGTAAAAAGGTTTGTGGATTTGCTGCAGATTTGCTGCCAAAAGTGCTGCAGAATTATCAAAGGAAATGATGTCAGAAGGAGGAAGAGTGTGTGGGCGGAGAATATGTGTGAGCGGAGAATTTGTGTGTGTCTGTCTGCGGGTGTGTGTGTGTGTGTGTGTGTGTACCCATGCGACAAACAGCCCAAAGTGAATGTACTTAGGCGTCGTCTGATGGGACTACTACTCCCATCCGGCTATGTCTGATGTCACATACAACAGAGACAGCATGAGCCGATGACGTGAGAATAGTCTCATCTGGCACCGGAGTTCAATTCTAAAAAGAAAAATCAAAACATTGACATATTCACATACAATATACACACTCTCCAAACACCTAATCCCTGACACCCGCATCTCCTGCATGCAATTAAAAATAATAAACCAACATATACTCCCTGTCCGCTGTAGACCAATTAATACAGAGTGTCTCATATCGATGTCACCCGGCCGCTGGAGATACACTGACAGGAGGTAATTGCTCCCGCAGTGTATCACTGAGCCGCTGTGAGAGTTCACTGGAGGACATCAGCTGATCAGCTCCAGTGTTCTCACTTACGGCACCGCTGTGTGAGAAAGTTCTCACACAGTGGTAGTGCCTTAAGTGAAAGCATCGGAACTAATGAACTCCAGTGATCTCTTACAGCAGCGCAGTGATACACTGCGGGAGCAATTACCTCCTGTCAGTGTATCGCCGGAGGCCAGGTAGAGCAGTCACATCTCCCGATGTGACTGCTCTACATGCGAGATCGCCGTGGGACACTTCACAATTAAATGGACTACGTTGGACAGGATAGTATTATATGTTGGTTTATTATTTTATTTTTGTTGAAGGAAACCAGGGCGTCAGGGATTAGGCGTTCAGTAAGTATGGTTAATTAAGATTCAATAAAGGAGTCTGTGTGATTAGTTCAAATAAAGGACTTTATTCTGGCTGTGTGTTTATTTACCATATAACTAGGATTAATAAAGGATAGGTGCCTGTGGGCTTGATGTCACCTGACAGTACAAAGGTGACATCAACCCACAAATATGAACACCACTTGCCACCACTACAGGGCAAGTGGGAAAAGCGAGGCCAATTGCCAGAATTGGCGCATCTATAAGATGTGCCATTTCTATTACGGTTGTGAGCTGATGTTTATAGCCTGGGGAGGGTGCCAATATCCATGGCCCTTTCCCAGGCTGTTAACTCCTTTACCCACAAGGGTGGATTCCATGTTAATGACCAGGCCCAATTTTTACAATTCTGACCACTGTCCTTTTATGAGGTAATAACTCTGGAACACTTCCGTGGATCCCGGTGATTCTGACATTATTTTCTCGTGACATATTGTACTTCATGAAAGTGGTAAAATTTCTTTGATATGAATTGCATTTATTTGTGAAAAAAAACTAAAATTTGGCGAAAATATTGAAAATTTTGCAATTTTCCAACTTTGAATTTTCATGCCCTTAAATCACAGAAGATATGTCACACAAAATACTTATTAATTAACATTTCCCACATTTTGGAAACAAAATTTTTTTTTGTTAGGAAGTTATAAGGGTTAAAGGGAACCTGTCACCCCCTCCTGGGCATTGTTAACTAAAAGAGCCACCTTCAGCAGCACTAAGGCCGCATTCTGTGAAGGTGGCTCTTCCGTTTCTGACCCCCAGTAACTCCGAATTATTAACTTTTATAAATAGGTCCTCATACCTGTAATGCGTCCCATAGGTAAGGTGTGTCCCCCTGAAGTATCCGCCTCCCCGCCGTCCATCATGTCTCTGTAGCGTCTGGGGCTGGGCCCCGCCTCCCATAGCCGTCCATCATGCCCCTGTGCTGCGGCCTGTGCCCCGCATCCCATAGCCGTCAATCATGCCCCTGCTCTGTCGTGTGTGCCCCGCCTCCCATAGCTGTCCATCATGCCTTTGCTCTGCCGTCTGTGCCCCGCCTCCCATAGCCGTCCATCATGCTCCGCAGTGTGAATACATCATAACACACACACTGCGGGGCAGGATATGGGGCCTCCACAACACGCAGGCGTGATAGCCTGATGTCAGTTCACAGGCAGCATGCACTGCGCATGCCCAAAAACTGTTTTCACAGAGCAGGCACCGGCATAGGAGACAGAAGGAGGCGGGGCACAGATGGCAGAGCAGGTGCATGATGGACGGCTATGGGAGGTGGGGCACAGACGGCAGAGCAGGAGCATGATGGACGGCTATGGGAGGCGGGGCACAGACGGGAGCACAGGGGCATGATGGACAGCTATGGGAGGCGGAGCACAGAGAGCAGCACAGGGGCATGATGGACGGCTTTGCGAGGCAGGGCCTAGACGCTACAGAGCCATGATTGACAGTGGGGAGGCGGCTGCTTCAGGGGAACACACCATACCTATGGCATTACAGGTATGAGGATCTATTTATAAAAGTTAATATTTCGGCGTTACCGGGGGTCAGAAACGGAAGAGCCACCTTCACAGAATGCAGCCTTAGTGCTGCTCAAGGTGACTCTTTTAGTTAAAATCGCCCAGGGGGGTGACAGGTTCCCTTTAAAAGTTAAACAGCAATTTCTCATTTTTACGACACCATTTGTTTGGGAGGGACCACATCACATTTGAAGTCATTTTGAGGGGTCTAGATAATATAAAAAACACAAAAGTTTCTAAAGACTGCACCCCTGAAGGTGCTCAAAACCACATTCAAAGTGCTTATTAAACCTTTAGGTGCTTCAGAGGAATTTTTGGAATGTTTAAAAAAAAAAAAAATGAACATTTAACTTTTTTTTTCACCAAAAATTACTTCAGATCCAATTTTTTTTATTTTACCAAGGGTAACAGGAGAAACTGGACCCCAAAAGTTGTTGTACAATTTGTCCTGAGTACACTGATATCTCATATGTGTGTGTGTGTGGGGGGGACACTGCAGAGCTTGGAAGGGAAGGAGCGCCGTTTGACTTTTTCAAACTAAAATTGACTGTAATTGAGATCGGATGCCATGTCACGTTTGAAGAGCCCCTGATGTGCTTAAACAGTGGAAACCCCCTACGAGTGACTCCATTTTGGAATTTAGACCTCCTACTAAGGAACTTATCTAGATGTATGTTGAGCACTTTGAACCCCCAAGTACTTCACAGAAGTTTATAACGTAGAGCTGTAAAAATAAAAAATCATATTTTTTTTTAAATAAAAATGATCTTTTCACCCCCAATTTTTTATTTTCACAAGGGTAGCATGAGAAATTGGACCCCAAAAGTTGTTGTCCAATTTGTCCTGAGTACGCCGATACCCCATATGTGGGGGTAAATCACTGTTTGGGCGCATAGCAGAGCTCGGAAGGGAAGGAACACAGTTTGACTTTTTCAACGCAGAATTGGCTGGCATTGAGATCGGACGCCATGTCGCATTTCAAGAGCCCCTGATGTGCCTAACAATGGAAACCCCCCAATTATAACTCCAACTCTAACCTCAACATACCTCTAACCCTAATCCCAGCCCTAACCATAACCCTAACCACAAACCTAACCCTAATCCCAAACCCTAACCCCAACTCTAATTCCAATCCCAACCCTAACCCTAACTTTATCCGCAACCCTAACTTTAGCCCCAACCCTGACCTTAGCCCAACTCACTTTAGCTCAACTCTAACCCTAATGGGAAAATGGAAATAAATACATTGTTTTTATTTTATTATTTTTCCCTAACTAAGGAGGTGATAAAGGGGGGTTTGATTTACTATTTTTTTTATTTTGATCACTGTGTCTATCACAGTGATCAAAATGATTCAATAGGAAAAAATCTCCTATTGCTGCTAGGTTCCGGCCGGCAGGTCTCGGCAGGCGCACTGCGAATGTGCCCACCATTTTCTCCCGGAAGAAGCCGGCGACCCGGGGACTTCAGGGGGGCCTGCAGGGACAAAGGAGGTATCGGGGAGGTGATCGGAGGACCGGGGACCTTACTTCTCTCTCCTCTGATGTGCGATCACATCAGAGAGAGAAATTAAATGTAAAATCAGAATTTCTTTCGAGGAGGGAGGGGGTTTACAGCGTTCCGCGTGTGGTAAAATTGATAAGGCAGTTTTATTCTTCGGGTGAGTTTGATTACAGCGATACCTCAATTATATCTTTTTTATGTTTTGGCGCTTTTATATAATAAAAACTATTTTATAGAAAAAAATTATTTTTGCATCACT
Source organism: Dendrobates tinctorius (assembly GCF_039654945.1). Classification (NCBI taxonomy): domain Eukaryota; kingdom Metazoa; phylum Chordata; class Amphibia; order Anura; family Dendrobatidae; genus Dendrobates; species Dendrobates tinctorius. Next base: position 8,573,568 of record NW_027361898.1, read on the forward strand.
TTATTCTGACAGATATGACTTTATTTTTCCGTTAATGACACTGTATTGCGGCTCCTTTTTTGCAGGACAAGATGACGTTTTTTCAGCGGTACCATATTTATTTATATCCGTCTTTTTGATCGCATGTTATTCCACTTTTTGTTCGGCGGTATCATGATAAAGGATTGTTTTTTGTCTTGTTTTTTTATGGTGTACACTAAAGTGGTTAACTAGTGGGACAGTTTTATAGGTCGGGTCATTACGGACGCGGCATACCAAACATGTGTACTTTTATTGTTTAGATTTATTTTTTATTCAAATATTGATTTAAAGATAGAATAAATATGTTTTAATTTTTTTTTAATATTTTTAAAAATTATCTAAAAAATTTTTTTTTTACACTTAGTCCCACTATGGGACACTCATTTTGTGCAGGCTGATCGCTTCTATAGCATGCAGATTAAGCAGCATCTGCATGCTACAGAAGCTGTCAGCGCTGCACTGTGCGCACTGACAGGAGATACTTCCTGACATGCACTGCTCATGATGACATGGGGTTACCATGGGAGCTATCGGGATCCCGCGTCATGACATGGGGTCTCTGATACAAAGGCAGAGGGGCTGTCAGCCCCTGTAGTGGCTCCGGAAGATCGCATTGTTCTGGGGGTTAAAGTGCCGGGAGCGGTCAGTGACACGTTGATCGTGTGTGTGCGGTTGATCACTAATGATGTACTATTCTGCCCATGGGAAGTAAAGCCCAGGTCACATGGAATAGTATGTCTAATGTCAGAGAGGTGTTAACATCAGCCAGCAGCTGTCTGCCTAGCCTTTGCTGGTTCGATTTTTTAGGGGGACGCCCATGTCAATTTTTTTTCTGGGATTTCCCTGTAAACTAGCCAGTAAAGGCTAAGCAAACAGCTGTGAGCTGATATTAATAGCCTGGGAAACTTTATGGCTATTGTTGGTTATGAAAATTATGCGGGAGCTCAACAATTTTCCTTTTTTAATTTTTTGAAAAATATAGATACTGCGTTTCTCGCAGATTTCGTGTGTGTGTGTGTGTGTGTCTTTATTTAACTATTTATTTACCGTTTTATTAATGAGGGTATCTGGCTGACACCCGTTCGTTACTAAAGCTCGAGCTTGGTTTAGAATATATATATACATATATATATATATATATATATATATACACACACACACACACACTAGATTATGGCCCGATGCGATCGCATCGGGAGGATGCGATAGCATCACACCTCTTGCCATGTTGACCCTCAACACACACACTCCTCAACACACACTCCTCTCACCTTTCACCATCTCCACTCACTCTTTCACTCCACATACGACCCCTTCTCTCACTCCGTCTCTCATACTCACGCCGTCATCGCCGCTGCTCCACGATCCCCGACATCTTCTTCCGCCGGCGCCATCCTGGATCCAGACGTTGTCCACGCCGGCGACATGTTCTTGCGGCGACGCCATCTTGAGTATCGTGAAATCCCGCGATAGTCAAGATAGCGTCGCCGGAAGAACATGTCGCCGGCGTGGACGACGTCGGGATCCAAAATGGCGTCGGCGAAATCTCGCGAGTTTTCGCCGACGCCATTTTGGATCCCGACGTCGTCCTCGCCGGCGACATGTTCTTGCGGCGACGCCATCTTAACTATCGCGGGATTTCGCCGATCCAAAATGGCGTCGCCGCAAGAACATGTCGCCGGCGTGGACGGCATCGGGATCCAAAATGGCGTCGGCGTAATCTCGCGAGATTTCGCCGATGCCATCTTTTTGGATCCCGAGTCGTCCACGCCAGCGACATGTTCTTGCGGCGACGCCATCTTGAATCTCGCGGGATTTCACGAAATCCAAGATGGCGTCGCCGCAAGAACATGTCGGCGGCCTGGAGAACGTCTGGATCCAGGATCGCGGCGGCGGAGGAAGATGTCGGGGCAGCGACGATGACGGTGTGAGTATGAGAAACGGAGTGAGAGAAAGGAACGTATGTGGAGTGAAAGAGTGAGTGGACGTGAGTGGAGGTGAAAGGTGAGAGGAGTGTGTGTTGAGGCGGTGTGGTGTGTTGAGGGTTAACATGTGCGTGTGTGTGTGGTGACGTCACCGGTTACAACTGGACGGAAGTTGTTACAACCGGAAGCTGGTTAGGGCATTTATTATTATAGATATATATATATTCAGTTATATTTGTTTTGCATGTGTGAACATTTAAACATTATAAATTTGATACATTTGAACATGGTATGCAATGATATAATGGTCTGCAATGGAGAATGAAAAAGAAGGGGTTCAACAAGGAAATGACATCACAATTTTTTTTTTTTTTTACACAATATATCTGTCAAGAACACCGCACTTGCTCACTGAGCCAGTGCGCGTGTCCTGAGTACAAAAACAGTGCTCAAAGATACCTGTGGAGCAAGGCAGCAGCGGTGACGATGTGTGCTTCAGACTATCAGGAACTGAAGCACGTGACTGCTGGGGGCATGGCCTAAGCTCCACAGAGCTAGGAGCTGCAGGGAAACTCCTAGAAAGGTAACTACGGGACAAGTTACCAAGGGGCATAGACAGGGACGGAAACCAGATCAAGCCGGGGTCAAAGCACGAGATAGCAGGACAGTACCAAAGGGTTAAACAGAGCGGATAGTCAGGACGTAGCAATAGATCAGAAAACCAGAACGGGCAATAGACGGTACAAAAGGGGCAAACGGTAACGGAGTAACAACAGCCAAGCCAGGAGGTCAGAACCGGAGAAGACAATAGTACCAAAACGTGAGACAGAGAACAGAGTGAGGGGACAGACCGGGTCATACACGGGAATCAAACAAGCAATGCAGTTTACCAGCACACCAGGGGGGTCAGTCACACAGCCAGAATAACAGTATAGCTGACAGGGAATCCTAGTCTGGAGTGAGTGTAAATACCCCTCCCAGATCCAAAGAGAGGCCGGCAAAATTAACCCTGAGAAACCAGGACATTAACCATGTCCTAACTATGACAATATCTTTATTTAGCTCTATGGATTTACAAAAAGATGAAAATCCGCAGGAAACACCGCAACAAAAACGCGTTAAAAAAAAGCGTGGATTTTCCACTGCGTTTTCTGCCAAGAGATGCAGAAACCGTGCAGAAATTTCTGCAAGCAAATCCACAATATGTTCACATAGCCTAAGGTGGCTCTAACAACTGAATTCCCTTTAGTACAGACCAGGGGTCCTCAACCTGTAGATTGGGAGCCACATGTGGCTCACGGGCTCATGAATTGTGGCTCGCGGCTGTCTGCCAGCTTGGCGCATTAGCTCAAGATGTAGCAAACAGGTATGAAGAGCGCATCTGAAAATGGTGAATTTTGTGAGCAGCCCTGCACAGAAGAGCAGATCTGGATGCACATATACTGGTCTTAGGGGTTTTGAGATCATTTAAGTATGGTACGCTGGAGACACGATGATACCACCTGTCAGAGGAGGTGCTTGAAGCTTGATGTGACAGTGTGTTGGGAGTGATTGATGAGAGAGAACTGAATGGGGATATTGCGGGAACCCCTGGATCTTGATATACTGCTTTGGGGCGATTTCTGTGGAAAATGTTTGGTTACCAATATGCATGTAATGGGGGCTGTGGTTTCCACTAATGTGAGTGGCCGGGAGCTGAATGTGGCTCGCGACCCTCTCTCAAGGCTAGATGTGGCTTGCGACCCTCTCTCAGAGCTGAATGTGGCTCGCGACCCTCTCTCAGAGCTGACTGTGGCTCTCAAGGTCAGAAAGGTTGGGGACCTCTGGTATAGACCATTGTGGTATAAAACTGGGGGTGGGGCCTTCTGCAAACCCATATATATCACTTAACCATTATTGGGCGCCATGTAATACTACACACCCCTGCAAATATATGGCTGCATACAGCTTAGCGAGAAGGACGGATCTCTCAGTATTAGACTATACCTTAGACATGATGTGACAGCTTCATTCTAAGATCAAATTTTAAGGTTGGAACAAACTTTAGGACTATGTGCGCACATGGCGGATTTGACTGCAGAAATTTCAGCAAGGTTTCTGCATCTCTTTTTTGGTGCGTTTCTACATGCGTTCTTTTCCTGTGCATTCAATGGGTCAATAACACAGGCAAAAACGCAAAAAGAATTGACACGCTGCAGAAAAAAAGCGCACTGCAAATACATGCGGAAATTTACTGATCATGTGCACAACACTTCAGGTATGTCATTGAAAAAGCTTGCATAAGTATTCCTTTGCGTTTTTGGATCATTTACGAGCGCAAAAAAACGCAGCAAAAGCGCATCAAATACGAAACATGCACACACACAGCCTAAAGCATAAAAATGATAAAAAAAACAACTTTTGGAAAAATAATAAATGATTTAAATCAATGGGAATCCTGGTGTTGAAACACAAACAGATCACTAAGATGTGAAAGCGAAGGCCTTCAGCTGAAGGCAGAGCTTCCCTTTCAAGCTACATTCCATACATCAGGAAGCAGCAGTGTTTTGAACATAGTATATAGAACATAGTATATTTTTGCTGGGCCCAACGCTCTGCATTCTAGTCACGCAGGTAAATCTGCATGTGTTCACTGAACAATGAATATTTACAGCAGCCATGTCATGTCGGCGGTCACGGCAGCACCCGCTCCCGCCCCTCCTCCAGCGGCAACCGCCGCCACCTCCTCCTACCGGCGTCCTCGCCACGGCGCGCTCCCACGCTCTGCCTCCCCCCTCCTGTGACGGCACCGCGCTCCTTCCTTAGGGCGCGCGCGCGCACTAGCGTCCCCTCTTCTGCCTACGGGGGGTGGCACGTACCGCCCGCTTCCGGACCCTAGGGTATTTCTGGCGCGCTCTCTATTGAGAGGACGCCTGAGAGTTGCTGTGTGCTCGCCACGCTGCGCTTTGGCCCCTTTCCGGTTTCTATAGTGCCGCCTGTGTCCTGTCTGTCTTCCCCGTGGCTACCAGCCCCCGGCTCTGCTTCCTTGTTCCCAGTGTTCTCTCACCCTGCATGACCGCCCTGTTCTCCCTCCTGGTACCTCCTTGTGTGCATCCTCCCGGTCCACTCCCCTCTAGTACCTGCTCCCTGTCGGTCTACCCATCCTGTAATCCTGTTAAGGTCCTCTACCTCTCAGTCCAGTACTCCTGCCTACGGGCGCCTCTTGTCCTTGAGCCGCCCCTCCTGGTACCGGCTGTCGCGGTTCTGTCCTCGGTAGTCTTGCCCCAAACGATCCCTGTATAGGGGTCGGTCTTCACCTGGAGCGCTCGACCCCCGGGGCTCCAGATCCGCGACCCAGAGGGTCCACTCTCGGACGTCCGTTTTCGAAAAACGTCACAGTACTCTCAGGCCATGGACCCCGCCGGTGCCACAGCTGCCACGCAGAAGGAACTGTTGTTCCTGCGTGAAAATCAGGCCCGAATCATGTCTTTCATGAAGTCCATGGACACCCGTTTGTCCGCTATGCAGACCTCTGACCCCGGGCATGCTCCCCTCCTAGCCAGCCTGCAGCAGGAGCTCGCGCAGCAGCGCGATGCCCAGTCCCACGTTTTGGGGTATATGGCGTCCATCGATGACCGACTGCTTGCCTTGCAGTCCGCTGCGGTCGTCTCTAACCCTCCCAGGGACGCCGTCTCCTCCCCGCCCCCCCGCCTGGGTAAGCCTCCCAGATATGGTGGAGATCCTAAACTTTGTCGGGACTTTTTAAACCAGTGCAGACTGCACTTCGAGCTGTTGCCCCAACAATATCCCACGGATCGCGCCAAGGTGGCGTTCATAGTATCCCACCTCGAGGGAGAAGCCCTGTCCTGGGTGAACCCTCTATGGGAGAGGGATGATCCCGTCGTAGCGAGTATCCAGAACTTCCTGGAAACATTTCGTAAGGTGTTTGACGAACCCGGCCGCTTGGCTTCTACCACAGAAGCTCTCTTTAATCTCCGCCAAGGATCGCTTACTGTGGGGCAGTACGCCATCCGTTTTCGGACGTTGTCGTCAGAACTCGGATGGAATAATGAGGCACTTGTGGGTGCCTTCTGGAGAGGCCTTTCCAGCAAGATTAAAGACGAGCTAGCCGGTCGGGATACCCCCACCACTCTGGAGGACCTTATAGCCCTGGCTACGCGCATAGACCTCCGATTTTTGGAGCGCTCGCGGGAATCGGTTAGAGAACGCAGACCCTTCAGGCTATATCAAGCGCCCATTCCACGCTCTGCAGCTCCCTCTACTAGCAGCGTCCCCGAGCCCATGCAGGTAGATCGGGTCAGGTTGACCGAGCAGCGTCGCAGAGAGAGGATGACAAACGGGCTCTGCCTGTACTGTGGTGGGGCTAATCACTTCATCCGCACTTGTCCTGAGAGGCCGGGAAACGCCTCCACCTAGGTCAGGTAAGAGAGGTCTCCCTAGGTGATCATAATTCCTCTCTGCCTCTTACCCTTTCAGCTTTAATTGTTTCAGGACGGGAGCGCAGATCTGTAGAGGCGTATGTGGATTCGGGTGCGGCTGGCAATTTCATCCGGCAGCAAGAGGTGGACCAACTTCAGATTCCGGTGGTTATCCTAAAAGACCCACGGGCTATCACCTCCGTCGATGGAATACCCCTTCCCGTGCCCGTTACCAGGATCACGACCGAAGTGGACTTACAAATTGGCGCGCTTCATTTTGAAAAGATAGCCTTCTACGTGCTGCCTAAATTGTCTCACGCTGTCCTCCTCGGATTACCCTGGCTTCGGCTGCACGAGCCAGTTGTCGACTGGCGCTCAGGGGAGATCCTCCGCTGGGGTCAGTCCTGCAACACTCGTTGTTTGCAATCTGTCCTCCATCCTCGTCTCCTGCCAACGCCGGCCAATCTCACAGGTCTCCCCGCACCGTACTACGTGTACGCCGACGTTTTCAGTAGAAAAGAAGCGGAGTCTCTGCCTCCGCATCGGGCCTATGACTGCCCTATCAACTTGCTTCCCAGAGCCACTCCGCCCAGGGGGAGGACGTATCCCTTATCTCCAGCAGAGACCACGGCCATGACTGAATACATCCGGGAGAACTTGGCGAAGGGGTTCATCCGAAAGTCCTCGTCCCCAGCAGGTGCAGGCTTCTTCTTTGTTCGGAAGAAAGACGGATCTCTTAGACCTTGTATCGACTACCGGGGCCTGAACAATATTACAGTTAAGAATTGATACCCACTTCCACTTATCCCAGAACTCTTCGACCGGCTGAGAGGGGCTCGAATCTTCACGAAGCTGGACCTGCGGGGAGCCTACAATTTGATCCGGATTCACGCAGGCGACGAATGGAAGACGGCCTTCAAAACCCGTGATGGTCATTATGAGTATTTAGTCATGCCGTTTGGTCTCTGCAATGCTCCAGCTGTCTTCCAGGAGTTCGTTAACGAGGTGTTTCGGGACCTTCTGTACTCTTGCGTAATAGTGTATTTAGACGATATCCTCATCTTTTCGCCTGACCTTTCCTCCCATCGGAGAAGCGTACGCATGGTCCTGCACCGTCTCCGGGAGAATCACCTCTATGCCAAGATTGAGAAGTGTCTTTTCGAGCAGACCTAGTTACCCTTCTTGGGTCATGTCATCACAGATTCCGGTCTGAAGATGGATCCCGAGAAATTCTCGGCGGTACTCAAGTGGCCCCGTCCTGTCGGAATCAAAGCCATCCAGCGTTTCCTCGGATTCACGAATTATTACCGACAGTTCGTGCCGCATTTTTCCTCGTTGACCAAACCTATCTCGGCCTTGACCCGCAAAGGAACTAAGCCTGATCACTGGTCCTCCGAGGCGGAAGATGCCTTTCTGGCGCTGAAACGCTCCTTTGCAGCAGCACCGGTCCTACATCGGCCGGTGGCCAGTAGGCCTTTTGTTCTTGAAGTGGACGCCTCTTCCACCGGAGCTGGGGCGGTCCTCTCCCAGCGAGTTCCCCCTGGACGACTGGTTCCCTGCGGGTTCTTTTCCAAGTCCTTTTCGCCAGCAGAGTGCAACTACTCCATCGGAGATCGGGAGTTGCTGGCCATCAAGATGGCTCTGGAAGAGTGGCGGTACCTGCTCGAGGGGGCTGTGCACCCCTTTACCATCTTCACGGACCACAAGAATTTGGCCTATCTGCAGTCCGCCCAAAGGCTCAATTCCAGACAAGCCAGATGGGCCTTGTATTTTTCTCGATTCGACTTCCAGCTTCACTTCCGGCCCGGTAATAAGAACACCAAAGCAGATGCACTTTCCAGATCTCTACAGTCGCCAGAAGAGGACGAGAACCCCTCGTATATTATCGAGCCTGCCAAAGTGATCACCGTGGCCCCGGTGAACTTTTCTACTCCTCCACCAGGCAAGACCTTCGTGCCTCAGAATAAACGTCTGGAGGTGTTGCGCTGGGGGCACTCCTCCAAGGTTGCGGGGCACGTGGGGTCCAAGAAGACTATCGCTTCTCTCACGTTATTACTGGTGGGCCACCCTTCGCCAAGACGTGGCAGATTTTGTTGCCTCTTGCTCAACCTGTGCGCAGAACAAGGTTCCAAGAACTTTGCCCTCCGGTCTTCTCCATCCGTTGCCGGTGGCCCCTTGGCAGCAAATTGCCATGGACTTTATAACCGACTTGCCCTGCTCAGCTGGTTGCACCACCATCTTAGTCGTAGCTGACCGCTTCTCTAAGTTGGCTCATTTTATCCCCCTGGCCGGGCTGCCCTCCGCTCCGAAGTTGGCCGAGATCTTCATCCATCAGATCTTCAGGTTGCATGGTCTTCCCCTACGGATTGTGTCTGATCGAGGGGTCCAATTTACTTCTCGCTTCTGGAGGGCTCTATGTCAGCTTATGGGTACGTCCCTCGACTTCTCCTCCGCCTATCACCCGCAGACCAATGGGCAGGTGGAACGGGTTAATCAGGACCTAACAACTTACCTGCGCCACTTCTCCAATGCCCACCAGGATAATTGGGTCTCTCTTCTACCCTGGGCTGAATTCGCCCATAATAACCACCCCAGTGAGTCGACCACCAAAACTCCGTTCTTTGTGGTTTCTGGTCGCAATCCTGGTGTTCCACTACCCTTTGTCGCCTCTTCAGGAGTTCCCGCAGCTGATGCCCTCGCCACAGAATTTTCGAATATTTGGAAGGAGACCAGAGAGGCTCTTGTGAAGACCAGTGCCCGAATCAAAAGACATGCAGACAAGAGACGGAGGGACCTTCCCCCGTACCACCCTGGTGATAAGGTCTGGCTCTCAACCAAGCACATCCGCTTGAAAGTTCCTTTCTATAAGCTGTGTCCTCGTTACATCGGTCCCTTCGAGGTACTAAAACGCATCAATGAAGTGTCTTACAGACTGAGGTTGCCGGCTTCACTCCGGGTCCCTAACGCCTTTCACGTCTCGCTCTTGAAACCTGTAGTTCTGAATCGGTTCCAACCGGTCTTCGTTGCCCCTCCTTTACCTATTGGGTCGGATGACATCTTTGAAGTAAAGGATATTTTAGCCATGAAGAGAGTCAGGGGGAGGACTTTCTTTCTCATTGAGTGGAAGGGATTTGGTCCTGAGGAAAGGTCTTGGGAGCCTCAAAAGAATATCAACGCTCCTCTAATACTAAAAAAGTTTCTGGCCAATCTCAGAAAGGGGGGGATGTAAAGAGGGGGGTACTGTCATGTCGGCGGTCACGGCTGCACCCGCTCCCGCCCCTCCTCCAGCGGCAACCGCCGCCACCTCCTCCTACCGGCGTCCTCGCCGCGGCGCGCTCCCACGCTCTGCCTCCTCTCCTGTGACGGCACCACGCTCCTTCCTTAGGGCGCGCGCGCACCAGCGTCCCCTCTTCTGCCTACGGGGGGTGGCGCCGGGGGCGGCACGTACCGCCCACTTCCGGACCCTAGGGTATTTCTGGCGCGCTCTCTATTGAGAGGACGCCTGGGAGTTGCTGTGTGCTCGCCATGCTGCGCTTTGGCCCCTTTCCAGTTTCTATAGTGCCGCCTGTGTCCTGTGTCTTCCCCGTGGCTACCAGCCCCCGGCTCTGCTTCCTTGTTCCCAGTGTTCTCTCACCCTGCATGACCGCCCTGTTCTCCCTCCTGGTACCTCCTTGTGTGCATCCTCCCGGTCCTCTCCCCTCTAGTACCTGCTCCCTGTCGGTCTACCCATCCTGTAATCCTGTTAAGGTCCTCTACCTCTCAGTCCAGTACTCCTGCCTACGGGCGCCTCTTGTCCTTGAGCCGCCCCTCCTGGTACCGGCTGTCGCGGTTCTGTCCTCGGTAGTCTTGCCCCAAACGATCCCTGTATAGGGTTCGGTCTTCACCTGGAGCGCTCGACCCCCGGGGCTCCAGATCCGCGACCCAGAGGGTCCACTCTCGGACGTCCGTTTTCGAAAAACGTCACAAGCCAATACATATCAGTTGTAGAAATTTCTGTTTCGGAGACTATAGTCTCTGCAACAGAAGTTGACATGCTGCGACTTGCAGACTAGCAGCGTGCCGAAACGCGCGTTGGGGAGGATGCCATCCAAGAGAGTGAGATCCATATCACTTTTGTAAGCATTACCTTCTTTTCCACTTTTAGATTAATATTTACATATTTATATTTTGGTCTCTTCTCTATCTTTGATAGCACTTTTACTTTTTCTATATGCCTGCATATTATTTCTAACTTTATACTGGAGCTGTTTCGCTCCCACCTAAGTACTTTATTTATAAGGTATCTATCCCATACAACTCCCAGTATGCACTTTACGAAACTGGTATTACAATGAGACTGGCACTTGGTTATTGTCCGGATTTCATTATTTATGGCCAATTTTCTTATCTGGATGTGCGACCTTGTTTTCAATGAATTGTTTGTACACAATGATTTGTTGTTCCTATTGTTACCTGTACATTAATGCAATTAATAAATATAATTAATTTTTCATAATCCTATGATTGGACTTTTGATCAGCTTTCTTTCTCTTTTGTTCTGCATTGTTCAATGCAGCATTTTGAGTCCAGAACGCTGCTATTCAGGATCATGGGCACACATCCCAAGTGATCCATGGAGACTAGGCACACATTTGCTTGTGACTCTTATTTTATTTAGCCGTTGCCTTTATTTCTTTATCATCCCTCCTACTCTTTCGAGTGGGAGGAAAGTGACAGCACTGCTTCACTGAGGACCAATTTGTATGATATGGTGGATAAATGACATCTGTGGCGCGTTGGCAGTTGTTTACAGTGATGTGGCATGTACACATGTGTGCAGATATCAGACAGACAGAGCGACGCCTGTACGTATGTACATGGAGATGGTGTGTGCAGATAGACAAATCAGTAATGTGGAGATATCTGCATTATTCTTTGCCACAAATAAAAAAGCCGGGAAGGAACAGACGATAATCTGGATCTGGACAAACTGAAAACATCTGTACAAATTGTTAAAGCCAAACAGCTTCCTGCAGCTTGCGATTCCCTTTTCCCTCCCTCCGTAAAATCTCCATTAGTTTTAACCCTATTTTGACTACTGTAAACCAAGGCCATGCTTCATCAAACCAGATGTTTAAGAGTCACGGTGTCAGGATCTGGTTTACTTGGGATCGGGACCACAGAGCTCTGTTTTAAGGGTAAAATTTGCACAGTGCAAAGGTTAGCATTTCGGGACATTGGTGCCAATGGGTCCATTTGGCATAAACCTAAATGCCTGCTCTAGTAGTGAGGTGCAGAAGATCCTGGAGTAAATTTTAAATTAATTTTCTCATCTGCTTAGAAAAATAAAGTGATTGTGAAATGATTGCTACAAGATACCATCAAATATTTTAGTGGAGCTGTTGAAAACGGTGTCTGAAAGCTATTTTTCCATAAAGGCAAGTCAGCAAGAGGCAATAAAAGCACCCAAGACTATTGCACAGTCCGACATAAAACCCAAAAGGAGCATCAGGGGCCAAATCAGATCCCCACAGATAACCACAGCAGCAGAATTGCACCTCCTACTGTATACTTAACTGATGACTTGTACTGAGTGTTACTGTATTCCAATAGTAAGAGTATTACCATATTTACCTAACACTTACAATATATTACTGCTCGCTCCCTTTCCGCTGTTCATAGGGCCCAGAACAAAACCGATCAGCGTTCTGATTATTATTATTTATTTATATAGCGCCATTAATTCCATGGTGCTGTACATGAGAAGAAGGGTTACATACAAAGTTATAGATATCGTTAACGGTAAACAAATTTACAATGACAGACTGGTACAGTGGGGAGAGGACCCTGTCCTTGCGGACTTACATTCTATGGGTTACATGCAGAAAACAGTACATTGATAAACATATGTAGCCCTTAGGGTAAGTTCACATGTGGCTTTTTTTAATGCAGTTTTTATGCAAATTTTCAGCTGCGTTTTACAGTACCAGCTAGGTCTATGATATTTCAGAAATCTTATGAAGACAGTTTGGTTTTTTTTGTCAGTTACTTTTTTCAGGTTTTTTACCCATTGGCTTGAATGGGTGATGAAAAAAAGCTGGAAATCCACAGGCATCAGGTTTTGCTGCTTTTTTTTGTCCCAAAACCCAAATCTGTTGAATAGGATGTTTTTTTTCGCACTAAACTTTATCAGCATGCACAAGAGACAATTCAAGTGTGTCAAAAACACAGCAAAAACGGAAGGAAAACAAGGCTAAAAAACGCCTAGTGTTAACCTAGCCTTGCAGTCATAACCATGGAAATAGAAGTAGGAGAAAAAAATAGAAAAGAAAAACAACAAAAAAGTGAATTTTTCTTTACTGTAAAACAAGCAGTAAGGTCTGGGAAATGGAGACAACTTCGTTGTTTTCAGCTTTAAAGCCCATTACTCACTTCATGACAGAGGTTTGAAGGTCAATTCCACAGCATATGAGCAAGTGTGGTTCTAGACAGACACTTCCCCTCACTTAACACATTCACCCCAGCCCCACAAGGAGGATCCTGCTGCAGAAGAGCTTAGCAAAGCTGCCATGACTGCAAGGTTTTCCTAGCAGCAGGTCAAACAGTGCACAACCTTATAACAGGAACTCCATATTGCATCATCACAACGTATATCACCGGCTAATAACATCTATGTGATATACAGCTCCCATTAACACACCTCATACACGTAGGTGACAAAAATAGTAACAATTAAATTGCCCCTTATAATTATACTCCAGAGCTGTGCTCAGTATTCTGTTGTGCAGTCACTTATTACTTATCCTGTTCTAATCCAAAGTTATAGTACAAGAGGTAGCTCAAGATCAGTACAAGCTCAGCAATGTTATGTATGTATACAGTGATTCCACAAGGAGAATAGTGAGTGCAGCTCTGGAGTATAATACAGGATGTAACTCAGGATCAGTACAGGATAAGTAATGTAATGTATGTACACAGTGGCTGCACCAGCAGAATAGTGAGTGCAGCTCTGGGGTATAATACAGGATGTAACTCAGGATCAGTACAGGATCAGTAATGTAATGTATGTACACAGTGACTGCACCAGCAGAATAGTGAGTGCAGCTCTGGGGTATAATACAGGATGTAACCCAGGATCAGTGCAGGATAAGTAATGTAATGTATGTACACAGTGACTGCACCAGCAGAATAGTGAGTGCAGCTCTGGGGTATAATACAGGATGTAACCCAGGATCAGCACAGGATATATAATGTAATGTATGTACACAGTGACTGCACCAGAAGAATAGTGAGTACAGCTCTGGGGTATAATACAGGATGTAACTCAGGATCAGTACAGGATCAGTAATATAATGTATGTACATAGTGAGTGCACCAGCAGAATAGTGAGTGCAGCTCTGGAGTATAATACAGGATGTAACTTAGGATCAGTACAGGATCTGTAATGTAATGTATGTACACAGTGACTGCACCAGCAGAATAGTGAGTGCAGCTCTGGAGTATAATACAGGATATAACTCAGGATCAGTACAGGATAAGTAATGTATGTACAGAGTGACTGCACCAGCAGAATAGTGAGTGCAGCTCTGGGTTATAATACAGGATGTATCTCAGGATCAGTACGGGATCAGTAATGTAATGTATGTACCAAGTGATTGCACCAGCAGAAAAGTGAGTGCAGCTCTGGAGTATAATACAGGATGTACCTCAGGGTCAGTAATATAAAGTACGTACACAGTGACTGCACCAGCAGAATAGTGAGTGCAGGAGGGGTTACTTTTTTGCATCTTGTCAGTCTTACCAATACCACTTCATTGAAACGTTTCCAGGCCTTAAATAACTGATTACAGAATAACAGTATTGCGTCCAATCCGCAGTGTTTCCAGAACGTGAAAACATACCCTCAATCAAATTAATTAGTAATTTGCCTTTATTTGACATGAACAGAAAACCACAAGGTCTACTTAAAAAAAAAAAAAAAAATACTGCCACTGATTCTGGCTAAAAAGAAGCCATAGGTTTACTAGAGACATGAACAGGAAGGGTTTAATCTGTGGTCAGCACCTTCGACTCTGCACCTGTACTCTGGATATTTCTGCTGTTCCCCTTACAGGACCCTCCCTACTTCTTCCAGAATGATTTCACCCCCAAACTATTTATATGCACATGTAGCTATTTCACATGACCTTTACATGGCCAGTGCAATCTTATGTTATTGAGAAATCAATGTTTGAAATCGACATGTAAATTATTCTGAATGGCTATTTATTTATTATGCTTTGCTTATATAGCGTTATTATATTCCATAGCGCTTTACAGACATCATCATCATTGTCCCCTCTGGGGCTGGGGCTCACAATCTAAATTCCCTAGTATTAGGAGTGTGGGAGGAAACAGGAGAACTTGGAGGAAACCCAGGCAAACACGGGGAGAAAATACAAACTCCTTGCAGATGTTGTCCTTGGTGAAATTTGAAGCCAGGACCCCAGCACTGCAAGGCCGCAGTGCTAACCACTGAGCAACGATGATGCCCTGCCCTTATGGTAGATCTGAAGCTTCTGTCTCTCCAGCTCTATTCCCTGCTCAGCGCATCCCTCCTATTTGACTACAGTTTCCTTTGTCTGAAGTCACACAGCATAGAGGCTGTCAGCCAAGCAGGAGGAGACAGCCTGGGCAGGGGACTCGATCAGCAGTGTTAGGCTATGTGCCCATGTAGCGTTTTTCAAGCGTTTTTTTCCTGCGCAAAAACGCATGCCCTTGCCAGGCAAAACGCATGCGCTTTTTGACACGCGTTTTTGACATAATTGTCAAGCGTTTTGACATGCGTTTTTGCAATTACAGTGTATGTATGCGGAATCGCAAACGATTCCGCATAATTAATGAACATGCTGTGCTTTTTCCGCTAAGCGTTTCCGCAGCGGAAAAAAACGCACCATTAGCACAACATATGCGTTTTCCATTCTATTACATTAGATACTTTTCTTAAGCGCTTCCACAGCAGAAACGCTTAAAAAACGCAATGTGGGCACACAGTCTTAGAGGCTTTAGAATAGATCAAAGCCCTCCAGTCTCATCTGCATATCAATTTCAATCACTGATCTCTGAGTAACAGTGCATAGGACTGGTCATGTAAAGGGATTGCTGAACTTGTCTTTGAAAGATGTACATGTGATTGTAAATGGTATGGGGTGTTACATCCTGCTGATGGATAGTTTAACCCCTTCAAGTCCAGTGACAGACATAGTCCGTCATCAGACGCCTCCCCCTGTTTGGTGCGGGCTCCGGCAATGAGCTTGCACCTTTTCCGGAACGTGACAGCTGATCTGTACAGCTGACATGTGCCCGGAACGGCCGCGGGTGGAATCGCGATTCACCTGCGGCTGTTAACATGTTAACTCTGACAGTGGCATTTAACATGCACGCACAGGAAGCGTGTCATTACCTCCTCCCATCGGCGCCCATGTCACATGACTGCGGGTCGCCGATGGGTTGGCATGACAACCCGGGGTCAGCAGAAGAACCCTGCGGTTGTAACTGCTGGTTTGCTATGAGCGCCGCCTGATGGTCGGCACTCATAGCAAGTGAGCACATCTGTTACATAGAACAGGGATGCAGCCATGCTCAATGTAGCAGAGGCGATCGGACAACTGCAGCTTTAAGTCAACCATGGAGACTATTGAAGTAAAAAAGAAAAAAAAAGTTTTTAAAAATATTAAAAAAAATATAAGTTCAAATCACCCCCCTTTCGCCCCATTCAAAATAAAACAATAGCAAAAAAATCAAATATACCCATATTTGGCATCGCCTCGTTCAGAACTGCCCGATGCAACAATCTATAAAGAGAAATAATCCAATTGGTAATTTGCTTAGCGAGAAAAAAAATTGAAATGCCAGAATTAAGTTTATTTGGTCGCTGCAACATTGCAAGAAAATGCAATTACGGGCGATCAAAAGACAATTAAATTAAAACATCAGATCGGCAGGCAAAAAATAAGCCCTCACCCAGCCCCGCATCCCAAAAAATGGAGACACTACAGGTCTAAGAAAATTGCACCTTTTTTTATTTTTTACAAACTTTAAAAAGAAAAATTTAACCACTTACATAAAAAAGAACCTAGACATGTTTGGTGTCTATGAACTCGTAATGACCTGGAGAATCATAATCGCTGGTCAGTTTTAGCATTTAGTGAAACTAGTAAAAAAAAAAGTAAAAACAATAAACAAGTGTGGGATTGCACTTTTTTTTTTTTTTGCAATTTAACCGCACTTGGAATTTTTCCCCTGTTTTCTAGTACATGATATGGCACAACCAATGGAGTCGTTCAAAAGTACAACTCGTCCCGCAAGAAACAAGCACTCACATGGCCATATTGACGGAAAAATAAAAAAGTTATGGCCCTGAGAAGGGTAGCAAAAAATGAAAATTCAAAACCAAAAATACCCCTGGCCGTTAAAAGGTTAAATAACAATTCTGTAAAAATGTTATTAAATCTTGAAACACATCAACATTTTAGACTTTATTTTATAGCAAAATTTAGCAACATAAAACAAAAGAAAAATAACACGAGGACAGGGCACTATGAGGGTATGTGCACACGTTGCGGATTCGTCTACGGATTTGGCCCTGCGGATCCGAAGCAGTTTTCCATGGGATGTACAGTACCATGTTATCCTATGGAAAACAAAAACCGCTGCACACATGCTGCGGAAAAATCCGCGTGGAAATGCAGTGGTTTATTTTCCACAGCATGTCAATTCTTTGTGCGGATTCCGCAGCGTTTTTACACCTACTCCATTCTAGGAATCCGCAAGTGTAAAAACGCAGGCCAAATCCCCACAAAATCCGCTAGAAATCCGCAGGCATTTTGACCTGCGGATTCTGCAGATTCCGCGCGGAAAAAACAGCAACATGTGCACATACCCTAAGGCTATGTGCACACAGAGTTTTTTGCCTCTGCGGATTTTGTAGCGAAAACCGCAGATAAACCTGCGGTTTTGCCCTGCGGTTTTCCACCTGACAATGGAAGAGGTGTGAAACTGCAGTGTTTCTGGACAAAAGAATTGACATGCTGCGGATTGTAAACCGCGGAAAAATCCGCAGCATGTGCACAGCGTTTTCCAGTTTACCATTGAAAACAATGGTACTGTACAACGCACCTAAATCTGCTGCGGACCCGCAGCTGCAGAAACGCTGCGGATCGGCAGCAGAATCCGCACCGTGTGCACATACCCTAAAAGTATGAGACCCTTTTGGAGTTAAAAGGCAAAGAAGAGCCCAGCACTTGAAACCAACCTGTTTTTGTTTGTTTTAATGTCTTGCAGGATAACTAGCTCTTGGAAAAGTTGGAGGATGTGTGAAATGGGTTTTATAAGGTTTTGATGAATGGAGATGGGGCCAACCTGAGCTAGGGACTGTCATCACCAGGATGCACATCAATTGCTAAATAAAGGAATGAGAAGTCCCAAGTATTTAAGGGGACCCTGTCAGCACAGAATGACTGTTCAAATCAAGTACAGACGCTTGGTGCATCATGGTGCAGCCAATCATTTATAAACATCTTCCCACCTGCTTGTTTTCCATCTATCTCCACCCCACTAATCTTTGATTAGTAACATAGTAACATAGTTAAGGTTGAAGGAAGACTTGAAGTCCATCTAGTTCAACCCATATCCTATCCTGACCTTCCCTAACATGTTGATCCAGAGGAAGGCAAAAAAAAAACCCATGTGGCAAACAGTAGGCTTCACATTGGGGGAAAAAAATTCCTTCCCGACTCGATACGGCAATCAAGACTAGCTACCTGGATCAACGCCATATCAAGGAAACTAGTGTATATAACCTGTAATATTATACTTTTCAAGAAAAGCATCCAGTCCCTTCTTAGATTTTAGTAGGGAATCACTCATTACAACATCATATGGCAGAGAGTTCCAAACAGGGCTGTGGAGTCGGAGTCGGAGCTCATTTTGGTGGAGTCGGTATAAAATGGACCGACTCCTAAAATACATAGTAAATTGGGTACAGTAGTTCAATGCAGAATGTGCTGAATATTTTTTCATAGGAATTTGGGAAAGTTATGAAATGTCCTATAAATGGCTGTTCTATTCCTGATCTAAGGCTACATTCACACACAGCGTTTTTGCGGATATGTTTTTCAGCTGCAAAAGCAGATCAGCTTTTTAAAAAACTGCATCACCTGAAAGGTTTTTGAGCTCATAGATAATGTTTTCAATAGCAAAAGCAGATTAGAAATCTGCTCTATCTATATATCCATATCTGTCTATCCATATCATATCGGTACCAAAAAGAATGAAAGCCGGGTAGCACACAGACTAAGACTCCTTTTTTTTTTAGCACCAGTCAGGTACACCTCATAGCTGCCCAAAAGGATGCCCAGGACAGGCATTGCTCGTCTTCAGTAACACATCAACATCAATTGATAGTTGGAATAAATAGACTGCATTAATCACCACATCTTCTTAAGGTGCAGGCTTTGTTTTCAAGTGTAGGGGTGTGCAGTATGAGGTTTGCAGCAGCTGAGGTGTCAGTGCTGAACTCTAGCACCAGTGAAGCTCCTCCTCTACAGACAAGGGTAGCAATAAGAGATAGTCTGCAAGAGGGGCATGCTGGAAATCTGATTGGAAAAGTGAGGAAATTGGCTGTTGCTGCCAGAACCCCTAAAATTGATTTCATCTTGAAGAGACGTGCTAGGAAAGGGGCAATTGTCGATCAAGTCACTCGGTGGGGCAGCACTTATTTAATGATTGAGCAATTGCTTGAACTAAAACCGTTTCTTACAGATATGGCGAACCCTCAGGTAACCCTAAATCAAGGTCAATGGACACAGGTGGCTGAATTGAAGGAATTGCTTAACCTCCCATTTACCATGACTAAAAAATTACAAGCTGAGGATTTAACTCCTGGCATTTTCATAAGGGAGTGGAAGAACTTGCTAATTTGCCTGTCCCAAAGAGGTGGTTTAATCGCAGATGGCATTTCTGCTTCAATGAAACGGAGAGAGACACAGCTATTGGAAAATAACATTTTTCTGGCAGCTGTTTATGTGGACCCAAGTCATCGTATACTGCTTAATGATCAACAGCTTACTAAAGGAAAAGAAGCTCTGACTGAGGGAGCAGTTAGGATGAGTGGCCTTCAGGAGGACTGCCAGGCGCAAGAGGACTTGGGTCCTGACAGTGCTACTGCTGCCATATCTTCATCCTCATCAGATGAGGAGTTTGACTTTGACAAGTATTTGGATGACATGGAGCAGGCAAAGCGCTGCCGCAAGGAAAAAGACTTCACTCCGTCTCCTATAGCAAGCAGATTAACCATATTTCAGCAAAATGTTTCACTTGCTCTCAAAGAAGTAGAAAAATTCAACCGTTCATCAAAACTGACTGTGCATGAGGCAATTCCCTTATACCCGGAAATTGTTAGAGATGTTGCCCATGTGGTTAAGGCTTTGCCTCCAACCCAAGTTAGTGTAGAGAGGTTGTTCTCTAGTTTTAAAATTATTAGGTCAGATTTGAGGTCATCTATGAAGGAGGATCTGATGGAGGCAATTCTATTTCTTAGAACTAATTCATAGACTGCACAAATGTTATTTAGTATGTTTTTGTTGAAAACTATTTTTTGCCACTTACATAGTTTATTACACAGTGTTATATATGTAATCAATATTACATAGTGTATTAGATTTACAATTTATTACAGTTTTTTGTGTTCTAAAGTTGTATTCCAATAAATATATATTATGCTCTATCTAAATATCTTGATTATTATATCATAAAAATGATTAAGTGTCTGATGTTCACATTGTACTACAATACATTTTTCACTTGAATATAAACAATATATGTGGGAGTCGGAGTCGTGGAGTCGGAGTCCGTGTAAGGGAAATTGAGGAGTCGGAGTCGCAGGTTTGCCTTACCGACTCCACAGCCCTGGTTCCAAAGTCTCACTGCTCTTACAGTAAAGAATCTGCATCTGTGATTATGATTAAACCCTCTTTCCTCCAGACGTAGAGGATGACCCCTTGTCCGAGTCTCAGGTCTATGAGTATAAAGATCATTAGAAAGGTCTTTGTACTGTCCCCGCATATATTTATATATTGTAATAAGACTTCGTTTTTCCAAACTAAATAACCCCAAGTGTAATAACCTGTCTTGGTATTGCAGACCCCCCCAGTTCCCTAATAACCTTGGTCGCTGTTCTCTGCACCCGCTCAAGTTCAGCTATGTCTTTCTTATACACCGGAGACCAGAACTGCACACAGTATTCTAAGTGTGGTCGCACTAGTGACTTGTATAGAGGTAAAATTATGTTCTCCTCATAAGCATCTATGCCTCTTTTAATGCATCCCATTTTTTTATTTGCCTTTGCAGCAGCTGCCTGACACTGGCCACTAAATGTGAGTTTGTCATCCACCCATACACCCAGGTCTTTTTCAGTGACAGTTTTGCCCAGTTATTTACAATTAAGCACATAATACATATTATTTGCTCTACCCAAGTTCATGACCTTACATTTATCCCCATTAAAGCTCATTTGCCATTTATCAGCCCAAGCTTCTAGTTTACATAAATCCTCCTGTAATATAAAATTGTCCTCCTCTGTTTTGATTACCCTGCAGAGTTTAGTGTCATCTGCAAATATTGAAATTCTACTCTCTATGCCCCCTACAAGGTCATTAATAAATATGTTAAAAAGAAGTGGGCCCAATACTGATCCCTGTGGTACCCCACTGCTAACCGTGACCCAGTCCGAGTGTGCTCCATTAATAACCACCCTTTGTTTCCTATCCCTGAGCAAGCTCTTAACCCACTTACAAATATTTTCCCCTATCCCCATTGTTCTTTAGCTCTGACTTCATATAGAGCTAGAGAAGAGTGGAGGATAGATGGAATATAAACAGGTGGGAAGGTGTATTTAAAGGATTGGCCCCGCCATGAATCACTGTGCGCCTGTACTTGGTTTCACCAGCCATTCTGTGCTGACAAAGTCACTTTAAGAGGAAGGCCTATCAACAACATTTGGAGAAGCCATTAGCCTAAAGGAAATACCATACACATCAAGGTCAAGCGAACATCAAAGGGTATGTTTCCACGGTCAGTATTAGCAGCGCTTTGGACGCAGCACATGTCCGCTCCGTTTAGTACTGAATGGAGGCTTCCGTCGGGCCACTCTGCCATAAAGGTCCAACTGGTGGAGGGCTGTAGTGATAAATGACTTTGTGGAACTTTCTCCCATCTCCCTACTGCATCTGTGGAGCTCAGCCACAGTGATCTTGGGGTTCTTCTTTACCTCTCTCACCAAGGCTCTTCTCCCACTATTGCTCAGTTTGGCTGGATGGCCAGGACTAGAAAGACTTCTGGTGGTCCCAAACTTCTTCCATTTAAGGATTATGGAGGCCACTGTGCTCTTAGGAACCTTGAGTACTGCAGAAATTCTTTAGTAACCTTGGCCAGATGTGTGCCTTGCCACAATTCTGTCTCTGATCTCCTTGGCCGGTTCTTTTGACCTCATGATTCTCATTTGGTCTGACATGCACTGTGAGCTGTGTGGTCTTATATAGACAGGTGTGTGCCTTTACAAATCAAGTCCTATCAGTTTAATTAAACACAGCTGGACTCCAATGAAGGAGTAAAACCATCTCAAGTAGGATCACAAGGAAATGGACAGCATGTGACTTAAATACGAGTGTCTGAGCAAACGGTCTGAATACTTATGACCATGTGATATTTCAGCTTTTCTTTTTTAATGAATTTGCAAAAATTTCTACATTTGTTTTTTTTTTTCAGTCAAGATGGGGAGCAGAGTGTACATTAACCCCTTTCTGCCACATGACGTACTATTTCGTCCATGTGACCTGGGACATAATTCCCATGGACGGAATAGTACGTCATATGTGATCAGCCGCGCACACGGGGGGAGCGCGGCTTATTGCGGTCGGGTTTCAGCTGATTAGTACAGCTGACACCCGGCACGGTTTGTCAGCTGTGGCAGCCCCTCTGCTTTTGGATCAGAGACCCCACGGCATGACACGAGGTCCCGGTCTCTGCCATGGAGACCCGATGTCGTCACGACGACATCCGGGTCTCAACAGCTAAGAGACTTCCTGTCATGCGCAGTGATGACTAGGAAGTCTCTCAGGTCAGTGTGCAACTTTATGCAGTGCTGACAGCCTCTATAGCATGCAGATCTGCATGTTATAGAAGCGATCAGCTTGCACAAAATGAGTGTCCCATATGGGACACAGTGTAAAAGTAAGAATTAAATAAAAAGGATTTTAAATAATTGTAATTTTAAAAAAATAGTAAATAAAAGAAATCTATTTATTCAATAAATAAATTAAAAAACTCTACACAATAAAAGTACACATATTTAGTATCGCCACGTCTGTAACGACCCGCCCTATAAAACTATCCAACTAGTTAACCCCTTTAGTGAACACCATAAGAAAACAAACAAAAAAAAACAAGGCAAAAATACAATGCTTTATCATCATATCGATGAACAATAAATGGAATAACACGCGATCAAAAAGACGGATATAAATAAACATGGTACCACTGAGAACTGCATCTTGTCTCTCAAAAAACAAGCCCCCATACAGTGTCATCAGTGAAAAAATAAAGTTATAGCTCTCAAAATAAAGCGATGCAAAAATAATTTTAATATCAAAGTTTTTATTGTATAAAAGTGCCAAAACATACAAAAAATTATATAAATGAGGTATCGCTGTAATCGTACTGACCCGAAGAATAAAACTGCTTTATCAATTTTACCACACGCGGAATGGTATAACCGACTCCCCAAAGAAATTCATGAATTGGTGGTTTTTGTTCATCCTGCCTCACAAAAATCGGAATCAAGCGATCAAAAAGGTCATGTGCTCGAAAATGGTACCAACAAAAAAAGTCAACTCGTCCCGCAAAAAACAAGACCTCACATGACTCTGTGGGCCAAAAAATGGAAAAATTATAGCTCTCAAAATGTGGTGATGCAAAAACTATTTTTTTCCAATAAAAAGCGTCTTTTAGTGCGCGACAGCTGCCAAACATAAAAACCCGCCATAAATAGTAAATCAAACCCCCCTTTATCACCCCTTTAGTTAGGGAAAAGTAATAAAATAAAAAAATGTATTTATTTCCATTTTCTCATTATGGTTAGGGCTAAAGTTAGGGTTAGGATTGGGGCTAAAGTTAGGGTCAGGCTTGGGATTAGGGTTAGGGGTGTGTTAGGGTTACGGTTGGAGTTAGAATTGGGGGGTTTCCACTGTTAGGCACATCAGGGACTCGCCAAACGCAACATTGCATCTGCTCTCAATTCCAGCCAATTTTGCATTGAAAAGTCAAAAGGCGCTCCTCCTCTTCCGAGCTCTGCCATGTGCCCAAACATTGGTTTACCCTCACATATGGGGTATCAGCATACTCGGGACATATTGCGCAACAGCGTTTAGGGTTCAATCTCTCCTGTTACCCTTGGGAAAATAAAATCTTGGGGGCGAAAAAATCATTTTTGTGAAAAAAATATGATTTTTTTATTTTTACGGTTCTACATTATAAACTTCTGTGAAGCACTTGGGGTTCAAAGTGCTCACCACACATCTATATAAGTTCCTTAGGGGGTCTACTTTCCAAAAAAGTGTCACATGTGAGGGGGGTTTCCACTGTTTAGGCACATTAGGGGCTCTCGAAACACGACATGGTGCCCGATCTCAATTCCAGCCAATTTTTCATTGAAAAGTCAAACGGTGCTCCTTCCCTTCCAAGCTCTGCCATACTCCCAAACAGTGGTTTACCTGCATATATGGGTTTTCAATGTACTCAGGACAAATTGTACAACAACTTTTGGGGTCCAATTTCTGCTGTTACCCTTGATAAAATAAAACAAATTGGATCTGAACAAACATTTTGTGAAAAAAGTAAAAATGTTAATTTTTTTTTAAACATTCCAAAAATTCCTGTGAAGCACCTGAAGGGTTAATAAACTTCTTGAATGTGGTTTTGAGCACCTTGAGGGGTGCAGTTTTTAGAATGGTGTCACTTTTGGTTATTTTCTATCATATAGACCCCTCAAAGTGACTTCAAATGTGATGTGGTGCAAAAATGAGAAATTGCTGGTCAACTTTTATAATTTCCTAACCAAAAAAATATTGGCTCCAAAATTGTGCTGATGTAAAATAGACATGTGGGAAATGTTATTTACTAACTATTTTGTGTGACATATTTCTCTGGCATGAAAGTTGGAAAATTGCAAAAGTTTCAAAATTTTCGCCAAATTTCCGTTTTTTTCACAAATAAACGCAAGTCATATCAAAGAAATGTTACCACTACCACGAAGTACAATATGTCACGAGAAAACAATGTCAGAATCACCGGGATCCATGGAAGCATTCCAGAGTAATTACCTCATAAAGGGACAGTGGTCAGAATTGTAAAAATTGGCCTGGTCTTTAACCCCTTACCTACAATGGACGTAATATTCCGTCCATGTGACCCTGGACCTAATTACCATGGACGGAATATTACGTCACAGCGATCAGCGGCGCCCACGTGGTGAGCGCCGCTGATCGCGGCCGGGTGTCAGCTGATTATCACAGCTGACACCCGGCACAATGTGTCAGGGGCGGTCACGGACCGCCCCCGACACGTTAACCCCTTGTACACCGCGATCAACCGCAATCGCGGTGTACCGGGGGTTAAAGGGAAGCATCGGCAGGGAGGGGGATCCCTCCGTGCTTCTCTGAGCCCCCCACAGCAGCGCAATGTGCAGCGCTGCTGCGGGGGTCTCTTTCCCTACAGGCCCCCGGATCCAAGATGGCGACGGGGGCCTGTAGGGAGCTGACTTCCTCACTGCCTGCAAAGCGCAGGCATGAGGAAGTCTGCAGAACTACCTGTGACAGATTGCTGGGACAAGGTAATAAAGTAAAAAACAAACAAAAATAAAAGTGTTAAAAATAATTTTAAAAAAAATCGTAGGAAAAAAAAAAAATATTCCCCAATAAATCCATTTTTTCAAAATAAAAAAAAACAACAATAAAAGTAAACATATTTGGTATCGCCACGTCCGTAGCGACCCGCCCTATAAAACTGTCCCATTAGTTAACCCCTTTAGCGAACCCCTTAAAATATAAAAATAAAAAACGAAGCAAAAAATAATGATTTATCATCATACCACCGAACAAAAAGTGCAATAACGCGCGATCAAAAAGACGCATATAAATATCCGTGGTACCGCTGAAAACGTCATCTTGTCCCGCAAAAAACGAGCCACCATACAGCGTCATCCGCAAAAAATAAAAAAAGTTATAGCTCGCAGAATAAAGCGATACAAAAATAATTATTTTTTATATAAAATTGTTTTCATTGCAAAAAACCGACAAAACATAAAAAAATGACCTGAATGAGGTATCGCTATAACCGTACTGACCCGTAGAATAAAAACACTATCAATTTTACCGCACGTGGAACGGTGTTAACGCACCCCCCCAAAAGAAATTCATGAAACGCTGGTTTTTGTTCATTCTGCGTCCCAAAAATTGGAATAAAAAGCAATCAAAAAATGTCACGTGCCCGAAAATGGTACCAATGAAAACGTCAACTCGTCCCGCAAAAAAAAAGACCTCACATGACTCGGTGGGTCAAAATACGGAAAAATTATAGCTCTCAATATGTGGTGATGCAAAAACTATTTTTACAATAAAAAGCGTCTTTTAGCGTGTGACAGCCGCCAAACATAAAAAAACGCCATAAATAGTAAATTAAACCCCCCCCGTTATCACCCCCTTAGATAGGGAAAAATAATAAAACTAAAAGAAAATGTATTTATTTCCATTTTCCCATTAGGGCTAGGGTTAGGGCTAGGGTTAGGGTTGGAGTTATAATTGGGGGGTTTCCACTGTTTGGGCACATCAGGTGCTCTCCAAATGCAACATGGCGTCTGATCTCAATTCCAGCCAATTCTGCGTTGAAAAAGTCAAATGGTGCTCCTTCCCTTCCAAGCTCTGCCATGCGCCCAAACAGTGTTTTACCCCCACAAATGGGGTACCAGCCTACTCAGGACAAATTACAAAACAACTTTTGGGGTCCAATTTCTCCTGTTACCCTTAGGAAAATAAAAAATTGGAGGCAAAAATATTATTTTTGCGGAAAAAAATGATCTTTTTATTTTCACGCCCAGGCGTTATAAACTTTTGTGAAGCACTTGGGGGTTCAAAGTGCTCACCACACATCTAGATAAGTTCCGTGGGGGGTCTAGTTTCCAAAATGGGGTCACTTGTGGGGAGTTTCAATAGTTTAGGTACATCAGGGGCTCTCCAAACGCACATGACACCCGCAGACCAATCCATCAAAGTCTGCATTCCAAAACGTCACTACTTCCCTTCCGAGCCCCGACGTGTGCCCATACAGTAGTTTTCTCCCACATATGAGGTATCAGCGTACTCAGGACAAATTGGACAACAACTTTTGGGGTCCTATTTCTCCTGTTACCCTTGAGAAAATAAAAAAATTGGAGACTAATTAATCATGTTTGTGGAAAAAATACGATTTTTTTATTTTCATGCCTGGGCATTATAAACTTCTGTGAAGCCCTTGGGGGTTCAAAGTGCTCACCACACATCTAGATAAGTTCCTTAGGGGGTCTAGTTTCCAAAAAGGGGTCATTTGTGGGGGGGTTTCCACTGTTTCGGTACATTAGGGGCTCTCCAAAGGCAACATGACACCCGCAGACCATTCCATCAAAGTCTGCATTCCAAAACGTCACTACTTCCCTTCCGAGACCCGACGTGTCCCCATACAGTAGTTTTCTCCCACATATGGGGTGTCAGCGTACTCAGGACAAATTGGACAAAAACTTTTGGGGTCCAATTTCTCCTGGTACCCTTGGGAAAATAAAAAAAATGGGGACTAAAAGATGATGTTTGTGGAAAAAATACGATTTTTTTATTTTCACGCCCGGGCGTTATAAACTTCTGTGAAGCACTGGGGGGTTCAAAGTGCTCACCACACATCTAGATAAGTTCCTTGGGGGGTCTAGTTTCCAAAATGGTGTCATTTGTGGGGGGTTTCTACTGTTTTGGTACATCAGGGGCTTTCCAAACGCGACATGGTGTCCGATCTCAATTCCAGCCAAAAACGTCAAATGGTGCTGCTTCCCTTCCGAGCTCTGCCATGCGCCCAAATAGTGGTTTACCCCCACATGTGGTTTATCAGCGCACTCAGGATAAATTGTACAATATCTTTTAGGGTCCTGTTACTCTTGGAAAAATAAGAATTGAGGGTGAAAAGATCATTTTTGTGGAAAAAATATGATTTTTTAATTGTACCGCTGTACGTTATAAACTTCTGTGAAGCCCTTGTGGGTTCAAAGTTCTCACCACATATCTAGATAAGTTCCTTGGGGGGGGTCTAGTTTCCAAAATGGGGTCACTTGGGGGGGTTTCCACTGTTTAGGTACATCAGGGGCTCTCCAAACGCGACATGGCTTCCGATCTGAATTCCAGCCAATTTTGCATTGAAAAAGTCAAACGGCGCTCCTTCCCTACTGAGGTCTGCCATGCGCCGAAACAGTGGTTCCCCCCCACATATCAGGTATCAGCGTACTCAGGACAAATTGCACATTAACTTTTGCAGTCCAATTTCTCCTGTTACCCTTGGTAAAATAAAAAAAATTGAACCTGAAGTATTTTTTTGTGAAAAAAAGTTAAATGTTCATTTTTTTTTTTTTTAAATATTCAAAAAATTCCTGTGACGCACCTAAAGGGTTAATAAACTTCTTGAATGTGGTTATGAGCACCTTAAGGGGTGCAGTTTTTAGAATGGTGTCACTTTTGGGTATTTTCTATCATATAGACCCCTCAAAGTGGCTTCAAATGTGATGTGGTCCGTAAAAATAAAATGGTGTTGCAAAAATGAGAAATTGCTGGTCAATTTTTAACCCTTATAACTTCCTAACAAAAAAAAAATTTTGGTTCCAAAATTGTGCTGATGTAAAGTAAACATGGGGGAAATGTTATGTATTAAGTTTTTTGTGTGCCGTATCTCTGTGATTTAAGGGCATAAAAATTCAAAGTTGGAAAATTGCGAAATTTTCGCCAAATTTCCGTTTTTTTCACAAATAAACGCAAGTTATTTGAATGAAATTTTACCACTAACATGAAGTACAATATGTCATGAGAAAACAGTGTCAGAATCACCGGGATCCATGGAAGCGTTTCAGAGTTATGACCTCATAAAGGGACAGTGGTCAGAATTGTAAAAATTGGCCCGGGAGTTAACGTGCAAACCACCCTTGATAGTGAAGGGGTTAACATGCAAACCACCCTTGGGGGTAAAGGGGTTAATGAGAAAAAAAATTAACTTTTTTGAATTTACCAAATGGATGTAATGAAACAAAGAGTGAAAAGTTTAAAGGGGCCTGAATACTTTCCGTACCCACTGTAGATTTCAATGTCCCACGCTACAAAAAACAATGCAGTAAATCAGAAAAAAAGGGAGACAAAGCACAATCCCAGACTTCTGTATCAGATGTATTATGGAGAAGTAAAACTTAGTACACAGTTCTGAGGAGTATATAGTTTGGAGGCCTCCTAGGGAGAACTAGTAAAGACTACCATCAACACCCATTGGGCCAACTCAACTAATCAGCTGCAAATTTCACTGCTGATCAAGGCAGAGACGCGAGTGGTGGTCCTATATACAAATTTATAAGTGATTGATGAGAAGTCTTACGTTCCCTGCTAAAGAAGGAGGATATAGAGGATACTGGCGGGGGAGGACATAACAATGTTGTCAGCTTGTCCGTCTGTGGACTGTTTACATGATCTCCGGGTAAACAAGTGCTGCATGCGTGCGTTTTATTAAGTGGAGCGAACTTTCGCAAATACATGATAAATGGAAACACAGACAAATGTATATAAATGCACTTTACTGCTAGCACACTGCAATGCCCCTTGTAATGTATATCTAGACATATGTAGACCTCCATCATGAGCTCTTACTCGAGTACGGTGAGCAACAGTACAGTTGTCAAAGAACAAATCAAGAAAAAAACAAAAATTGGCAAAATATTCAATTATTTAAACAAACACAGGAGAAAAGGAAAAAAAGGAGAGAGCATTTCGGAATTTTGGCGTCTTTCCTCGTCTTTGCCTCTCACCCTTTTACACGCTATCATCACTGCCAAATTCCCATCCTCTCCTCCAAACTGGCTTATAACCATCAGATCTGGCCGTGTCATGCCATGACTGGAATCTGAAATTAATATAAAAAATGTGAGGAAGAAAATAGAAAATTCTGCAGAGGGAAAAATATCAGATTTACTGGCGGCTCACATCTGAAGTGATAAAAGACCCCTGTACACTACTGTGGCAGTAGTTGTGTTGTCTGTATACTATCATGTTATTAAAGGGTTAATCATTTAAAAATAAATAAATGTGGGTTTGCAGCCTCATTCTGAAAAGAGCATATGTGCAAACTCGACCTCTGCTCCATTCCTTGTCATTGGTACTTAAGACGAAAGCTGACCACTGTACTCTTTTTCCGATAGTCTCAAACAATGAATGGGGTAGAAGGAGAGTAGTTGCAACTGCCCTCAATTCAAAATGGGGCTCCAGAACCCAGTTGCTAATCTTGGTGTTGATGAGCGGCTCAGTTATCCCTTATCCACTGGATACAGCATAACATGTTCCTTTTGGGAACAAACCTCTAAATGGGATGAAACTGTCTTATATGCAGCCTAATCATTGGATAATGAGCGTCGGTATATCACATTATCAATGATAACAGCAGGGGAAATCACACAAATCCTACCGCTGCCATCAATTTGTCAGGGGAAACAATGCCGCCATCTCCAATCGACAGGGCAATTACACATATGTCTGACAAGTGATGGACGGGGCCACGGCTGTTTCCACTACTAGGCTAGTTATTGGGGAAATCACAGTGAGCGTAAGGTATATAGACTTCCGATTCCAACGCATAGAATATATAGAATAAATATACATCTACCCAGATACAATCAATGCCAACTCCACAGCAGCAAATATAACTACCAGCTGCCACCACTATTCTTTTAAATCAACAGCTGCGGAGACACCATCACATGTTTCTCAACGCAATGACTAGCCAGGTCTTTCACTGGGAAGGAACAACCACGGGAAGGGCAGTCTCCAATGAAGGAAACCACCTATGCCAAAACATGGTATCCATCCACAGACAGCTGTTTCGGGGTATTGCCCCTCATCAGTGTGGAGTAGGAAACTGGCTAGTAGGAGCAATGCCTAGTAAAAGACTGTGAAAATGAGGATGAGTGACCTCATGGAGATCAACATCCAACACTGCGGAGAAACCATCACATGTTTCTCAACGCAGTGATGCTAGAGCAATGCCCCCATCCCTTATGGGAAATATGCAAAAACATGTAAAGCAACAGCCGCGGAGACACCATCACATGTTTCTCAACGCAAGCAATGACTAGCCAGGTCTTTCACTGGGACGGAACAACCACGGGAAGGGCAGTCTCCAATGAAGGAAACCACCTATGCCAAAACATGGTATCCATCCACAGACAGCTGTTTCGGGGTGTTGGATGTTGATCTCCATGAGGTCACTCATCCTCATTTTCACAGTCTTTTACTAGGTATTGCTCCTACTAGCCAGTTTCCTACTCCACACTGATGAGGGGCAATACCCCGAAACAGCTGTCTGTGGATGGATACCATGTTTTGGCATAGGTGGTTTCCTTCATTGGAGACTGCCCTTCCCGTGGTTGTTCCTTCCTGGTGAAAGACCTGGCTAGTCATTGCTTGCGTTGAGAAACATGTGATGGTGTCTCCGCGGCTGTTGACTTACATGTTTTTGCATATTTCCCATAATGGATGGGGGCATTGCTCTAGCATCACTGCGTTGAGAAACATGTGATGGTGTCTCCGCAGTGTCGGATGTTGATCTCCATGAGGTCACTCATCCTCATTTTCACCACTATTCTTTTATACAGGCTGATTAGATACACCTAACAGGTAGCTTAAGGCTTCAGGGGTGATGATTACAGAGCAAGAGGAACAGAGCTTTTCAGTTTTAGATATTTAATCCAGAAAGGAAGGCAGTGTTTATAAAAAAAAATACACAAGATGATACAAAATGGGAACAAAACAATACGGTATACAATTACATAAAATAAAAAGGATAACAAAAGAAAAAAGTACTAAACCTGATGTCACAGAAATGGTTCAGAGCTTAGGGGAGGGAGGTACTCCTTAGGAAAATGGACAGAATTACAGCATGCTGTTCCTTCCAAGACTGACAAAAGAACAAAAACCCAACCTCTGATTTCTATTAGATCAAGGTTATAACCACATACATCCCCCCTTGGTGAGCTCATGTGGTGAATGGTTCTGAGAACTCCAACTTTCAGGATATCTTAGATCCTGGAGGTCCCAGGCATGAGATATTGTGGTCATGTTTCCTGTCACAATTTTACCATTGTGTAGAGATGAAACACGGCATGGATAGCATCATCCATCTGAACAATATAAGTTGGAAGTGTTTGCTACGCCGCCGAAAATGTATCTTCCCTAAATATAAGATCAATGCAAACCCCAATATTCATCACTGGCTCCAGAAAGTCTGAGACCAGTTCTTTCAACAGAGGAAGCTTTTGCCTTGGAACTGTACTTCTCCACCTCTGAGTATATACGAATCCTAGCCTTGGAATCTATTTCTCAGTGCAGATCTCCTTTTGCAATTACCTGTTCACAACAGGAGTTCCTAATTCAATGCAGGTTCAAATATCAGCTCTCTCACACGTTTACATTTATAATTAATCCCATATGTTCAATATGAGGTTGATATGTCCCATCTCTGAAGATGTCTTTATGGAATTTAGTTTTTCCCTACAAACACACAAAACTCAAATAAAATACATTTCAATTTGTGGTTATAAAGTGACAAAATGTGAAAAAGGTCATGGGGTATAAATACTTTTTCAAAAGCACTGTATATTTTTGCACATAGGAGAAATATTATAATAGTTATGTTCTTGTACAAAGGGGGCAGAATGATGGTAGTTATATGATGGTATATAGGGGCAATATTATACACTCCCTGACAGAAGTTATGTCGCTTATCCATGCTATGTAAATAAAAGCTTATAACCTGATGTTAAATTCATCTATTGGTTGTATAAATTATTCTTTTGAAAGCTGAAACCCTCCAAAATGTGGTTTCGGTTAAGAAAATAAATTGGCATCAATGCAGAAATATTGATCATTTAATGGACACAGAACAGTCAGATTTTGGCAAGACAAAAGTTTTGTCGCCTGGTCATATAATGCACCCAATCCTAGTTTATATCCTCACCTGTGCTCAGTAAATGATTGGTTAATTAGTGGGTGTGTATAAAAAGAAACTCAGCACCACAGACCTTCACTTGAGCTGCAACTTGAACTCTGACAACATGCCAAAAATCCACCCTGCGACCAAATCCTGGATTATCAAGAGGCTGAAGACCAGATCCACTGCAGAGGTGGCTGGCACCTTTAATGTGTCTCAGCGTCAAGTACAAAGAATTAAAAAAAGATTTGAAGAGACTGGAGATGTGTTTGACAAGCCCAGGTCCGGCAGACCCCGCAAGACAACTGCTCAGGAGGAACGTTTGTTGGTTAGAAAATCCAAAGCAAGCCCCTCTTCCACTACAGCAGAGCTCCAACAGACCTGGTCACCTCAAGTCCCTGTGTCAACTAGAACAGTTTGTAGGATTCTGTCTCGAAATGGCCTCCATGGTCGAATCAGTGCCCAGAAGCCAACACTAAACAAAAGGCAAATAATAAACCGTGTGGCATTTGCAAAGTCCCACAGCCTGCTAAACAGATGGACGCTGGAAAAGTGGCAGAAGGTGGATTTCTCTGATGAATCTTCCGTAGAATCACATCACAGCCACCGCAAATACTGCAGGAGACCTACTGGAGCCCGTATGGATCCAAAATACACCCAGAAAACAGTTACATTTGGTGGTGGAAAGATAATGGTCTGGGGTTACATTCATTATGGGGGTGTGCAAAACATTTGTAAGATGGAAAGCAATATCAATAGCCTAAAATATCAAGCAGTATTAGCTACCTCTTATATCCCAAATCATAAAAGGGGTCAAATTCTGCAGCAGGATGGTGCGCCATCTCATACATCCATCTCTACAACAAAGTTCCTCCAGGCAATAAAGATCAAGGTGCTCAAGGACTGGCCAGCCCAGTCACCAGACATGAGCATCATTGAGCATGTTTGGGGTAGGACGAAAGAGGAAGCTTGGAAGACAAAACCAAAGAATCTAGATGAACTCTGTTACTCCTGATGACTTCATTAATAAATTGTATGAATCATTGTTGAACCGCATGGATGCAGTCCTTCAAGCTCATGGAAGTCACATAAAATATTAAATATGACTAATAGCACCACAACTTCATTCACCAATGTTATGCAACATATATTTGTATTGTAAGCTAATTAT
Organism: Dendrobates tinctorius; assembly: GCF_039654945.1. Classification (NCBI taxonomy): domain Eukaryota; kingdom Metazoa; phylum Chordata; class Amphibia; order Anura; family Dendrobatidae; genus Dendrobates; species Dendrobates tinctorius. The sequence goes on from NW_027361898.1 coordinate 8,607,422, forward strand.
TTGTTTGAATATCACATTACTTTCTGTGGCTGACAAAACTTTCGTCTTGCCAAAATCTGACCATTCTGTGTCCACTAAATGATCAATATTTCTGCATTGATGCCAATTTATTTTCTTAACCTAAACAAAATTTCAGAGGGTTTCAGCTTTCAAAAGAATAATTTATACAACCAATGGATGAATTTAACCTCAGGTTATAAGCTTTTATTTACATAACATGGATAAGCGACATAACTTCTGTCAGGGAGTGTAGTAGCTATACGCTTCTAAATAGGGGAAAATTTTTATTGTAAAAAAATAAAAATTAAATTAAAATGAACAAAATTCCTCCATTAGCCCCTAAACGACCTATTACGTAGTTATATATACACATCATAGGTCATGTCTGTAATGGACACCGTACTGCCCTTGCTTACCGAGTCAGTGCTCGTGTCCTGAGTTGAGCGGATGGTGCCCATTGAGTCCAGAGGAACGGGACGGCCACGGTGGAGAGTGTCCTTCAGGAAAAGAGGATATCCACACAACCTGGTTACAAGCAATACCTCTATAAGCACGGTAAAAATCAGAAAAATTCTGATAGAGAAATAATTATATTTAAAAATTACTATATTCACCATGCTATATAGTTGTTTAACCCCTTCATGACCAAGCCTATTTTGACCTTAATGACCAGGCCATTTTTTGCAATTCTGACCAGTGTCCCATTATGAGGTACTAAATCAGGAACACTTCAACGGATCCTTTTTTCATTACATATTGGGCTTCAGGTTAGTGGTAAATTTAGGTCGATAATTTTTGCGTTTATTTGTGAAAAAATCAGAAATTTGGCAAAAATTTAGAAAATTTTGCAATTTTCAAATTTTGAATTTTTATTCTGTTAAACCAGAGAGTTATGTGACACAAAATAGTTACTAAATAACATTTCCCACATGTCTACTTTACATCAGCACAATTTTGGAAAAAAAAATTTTTTTTGTTAGGAAGTGATAAGGGTTAAAATTTGACCAGTGATTTCTCATTTTTACAACAAAATTTACAAAACCATTTTGTTTAGGGACCACCTCACATTTGAAGTCACTTTGAGGGGTCTACATGGCAGAAAATACCCAAAAGTGACACCATTCTAAAAACTGCACCCCTCAAGCTACTCAAAACTACAGTCAAGAAGATTATTAACCCTTCAGGTGTTTCACAGGACCTAAAGCAACGTGGAAAGAAAAAATGGACATTTTAATTTTTCCAACAAAAATTTTATTTTAGCATCAATTTTTTCATTTTCACATGGGCAACAGGATAAAATGGATGCTAAAATTTGTTGGGCAATTTCTCCTGAGTGCACAGATACCTCATATGTGGTCATAAACCACTGTTTGGGCGCACGACAGGATCTGGAAGGGAAGGAGTGCTATTTGACTTTTTGACTTTTTGAATGGAAAGTTAGCTCCAATCGTTACCGGACATCATGTCGCATTTGGAGAGCCCCTGTGTGCCTAAACAGTGAAAAAACCCCACAAGTGACACCATTTAATCGGAAGGCGGGCTCAATAACAAAGATAATAAAAAAATGGATTCTTGGATTTAGTGCATTTATCACTTTGTTATTGAGCCTATATATGGTTACTTTGGCTCCCTATTCCTATTGTCACTTTTATATAAGGGAAGCATATTAAAAAGAGTGTATATTCACTTTTTTTTACTATAGTGTTATATATGAGGACGGCTGTGTTTCTATTGATATACCTGTATAGGTATATATATCTTTGATTGTATGAGCACAAAATGCATTTTACCTTTTTTACTTTTGTTACTATTTACCACTATAGTCCAATAAAGGTATTTTAATTATATTTTATCATCTCTCATTTCATATTTTTTATATATATTTTTTATCTCTACCACGAATTCGAGTTTTTCTCTGGTTTTGTATTTCAGGTAAAGAGGACCTGAAGCACGTGACCGCAAGGGGAGTGTCAGGGAGGCGGAGACAAGCCCCAGACTCTGGAGACCAGAGCTCGGGCTAGAGAAGCTCAGGGGGATGCCAGACAGATGCTGGTCAACCAAGAGACAACACAGTACAGACAGAAACAGAGACGTAGGTCAATAACAATCCAGGGTCAGAAAGACGGAGATAGCAGCGTGATATCAAACGGGAAACACAAAGCAGAAGGTCAGGGACAAGCAGAGGTCAAAACAGAGAGACTACAGTCCCCGTCTCACATAACGAGATCGTTAGCGAGATTGCTGAAACGTCACAGGTTTTGTGACACATAGCGGCAACCGCTCCCCCCTCTGGATATCACTGATCATGCTCGAATGTCCTGGGCCATTTTTTGATCGTTGGCGTCCCGCATGCATCACTGTGTTTGACGCCGACGAGCGACCTCGTTGGCGACGCAAAACTCAGGGACGCAGGCGTGAGTCATCAGAAGAGCTGCTGTGTGACAAGGTCCCAACGACCGTCGAGGTTGTTATACGGATCGCTGTATCATTGCTGCGTCGTTGAATAGATCTGCCTGTTAGACAGCTTACTAGCGACCATAAAAAAACCGATGCACGCTCCCTTAGAAGAAGCATCACGCGAAACTCGCGTCAGGGGTGCTACGGCCTGTTTGGAGGTATGATACATCACAAGTAGCTGCCATCCTTTACTCTTTTTGTTATTTGTCCCTTATGTCCTGCCTCAATTGCACTATTATGGTATAACTAGGGATATTTGGCCATCAGGGCAAATCATATATATAGGCGATATCACTGGCTACTTCTCATATAATTTGCATAAGGGTAATGCCTCATTGTTGCTGACTTTTTGATATAGCATATTGCATTTTTTATTATGTTTATGCAAATATTATAAAGGCCAATTTTTTGGCTTCCAAATGTGCCCTTTTTTTGTAAGCCTTTTTTTTGGCTGCTTGATATATTTGGATATTTGCACCACCAACATTGTGGAATGAATTATAACATTCTCTTTGCTATCTCATGATTCTCATTTCCTCCAGGGGCCTATTTTTGCTTTGTTTGTCCCCATTTCTTATTTATTTTAATAAGAGGTCTTTTGTACCATTTTAATAATTATTATCTAATAAAGTCGTAGTTACTCACCGGTTAACGGTATTTTTCAGAGTCCATGACAGCACCACCTGAGAGAGGAGATCCGCCCTTCAGGAACAGGAAACCTACAGATACAAAAGGGCGGCACCTCTCCCACGCATCAGTTGGATTACAGAGCACAAGAGGACCTCCAAGGTTAATGGCATGATTTATGCACAATACTATCACTACTTAATTATTTCTCACCAGTGGGTATATACAAGAGGAAGACGTGCACACCCAAATTAAACTAAAGGGAGGGAATATACGGGTGCTGTCATGGACTCCGAAAAATACCGTTAACTGGTGAGTAACTAAGACTTTATTCGGTCGTCCATGACAGCACCACCTGAGAGAATTACAGAGAGTAATAACTACTTTAGGGAGGGGCTACAGCCTGCAGCACCCTTATACCAAAAGAGAGGTCTGTGGAAGCACCCAAGTCTAGCCTATAATGACTATAAAAGGTGCTCGGAGAGGACCAAGTAGCCACCTTACATATCTGGTCAATGGAGACTTCTGATCTCTTGACCCACGAGGTCGCCATGGCTCTGGTGGAATGCGCCCTAAGCTTCCCAGGTGCCGGTCTGCCTTTTGAGGTGTATGCTATTGAAACCGCTTCTCTAATCCACCTGGCTAGTGTATTTTTTGATACTCTAAGCCCTTTCCTAGGGCCTTGATGGGAGACAAACAGGGCATTATCTTTCTTCCAGGGATCGGTAACTGCGAGATATTCTATGAGACATCTCTTAACATCTAGGGTATGTAGTTTCTCCTCCTTCTCGTTTGGGAGGAAGGATGGAAGGACTATTTCCTGTGTCCTGTGAAAGCTAGAAACTACCTTAGGTAAGTACGCTGGATCAGGTCTGAGTATTACCCTATCGTCCTTGAACTGTATATAAGGAGGACGCCTAGATAATGCCTGGATGTCGCTTACTCTACGAGCTGAGGTTAGAGCTACCAGGAAGGCTACTTTGAGAGACAGGTTTTTTATGGAAGCTTATGAGATGGGTTCAAAAGGAGCTTCTGTCATAGCCGTGAGGACTAGGTTTAAGTCCCACGGCATGAACCTATCCTTCACTATTGGCCTGGATCTACCTGCTGCCTTAATGAATCTACTGACCCAGTAATTACCCGCGATGTTGCAGCTAAAGAGGGCCCCCAAGGCTGATACTTGTACTTTAAGGGAACTAGTGGAAAGCCCCATGTCCAGACCTTTCTGTAGAAACTCTAAGATTTGATTTATAGGCGCTGAACCCCCAGCGATTATCCCAGAGTTCTGAAGGAATTTATTCCAAATTCTGACAAATTTTGGTAGTAATGGTTTTCTCCTACTTTTAAGTAGGGTGCTAATCAGGTCTGGGGAGAAGCCTTTATCTTTTAGCAGTGTCCTTTCAAACTCCATGCTGTCAGATGTAGGCCAGCCACCTGAGGATGGAAGACTGGGCCCTGGGATAGGAGATCCGGGATGTCTGGAAGAACCCAAGGATCGGACACCGACATGGTCCTGAGGCATGAAAACCATGCCCTCCTGGGCCAAAATGGAGCAATAACTATAACCCTTGCTCTGTTTCTCCTGATTTTCCTCATCACCAGGGGTAGTAGCGATAGGGGAGGGAAGGCGTAGGCTAGCCTGAAGTCCCACTTTATCAGAAAGGCATCTACCGCCAGGGGGTTCTCTCTGGGATTTAGGGAGCAGAATTGTCTTAATTTTCTGTTTTCCATGGTGGCGAAGAGATCTACCTCTGGTTGTCCCCACTTTTGTACAATCAGGTCGAAGATGGAGTTTTTTAGGGACCATTCTCCTTGCTTTAGCAGATTGCGGCTTAAGAAGTCTGCCGTGATGTTTTCTTTCCCTTTTATATGTAGAGCTGTTAAAGATAGAAAATGTTGCTCTGCTAGCTGGAACAACCGTTCTGCCACATTCATCAGGGCTTTGGAACGACTCCCGCCTTGGTGGTTGATATAAGCCACGGTGACCTGATTGTCAGAGAACACTCACACATGATGGCCCTGTAGATACACAAGTAGCTTATTAGCTGCCTGCTCTACTGCTGTCAACTCTTTCAGGTTAGATGACATTTCTATCTGATGATGCTCCCATAGGCCCTGGACCAGGATCTCACCCATATGAGCCCCCCAACCAGAAGGGCTAGCATCCGTGGTGACTATGCGGGATATGTCATACTCCCAGGGAACCCCTCTGGATAAATTATCCTTGTCTAGCCACCACTCTAGGGACTCCCTTGTGTTTCGGGACAAGGTTAGCTGGCCCTCTAAGTAACCCTCAAGGATTCTTTCGTGCACTAAAACCTTGCCCTGTAGTGTTCTTGCATGAAACTGGGCCCACTGGACCGCCGGGACACAGGACGAAAGAGAACCCGGAAGGGACATGGCATTCCTGAGGGACATGGTAGCGTTGGGATATTGGAAGCGTTCAGGACCTGATAATGTAGGCGAACAAGCTTCTCCGGAGGCAGACGGCATTCCTGTTTCAAAGAATCCAGGATCAGGCCCAAGAATTGTTGGACTCTCATCGGCTGTAACCGAGATTTTTTGATGCTAAGCAGCCATCCTAACCGCTCTAGGGCAGACATTGCCCTTTGTAGCTGTTCTGTTGTGAGTTCATTTTTCCCTTCACCATTGAACTCCCTCCTCTGGTGAAGGAAGGTAGTGAGACTGATTACCAAACACCTGGGCAGCTAGATGATAACTGGGTGGCTGGAATTGAGGACTGGATATAAGGCTGCCGACGCCCTTCTTCCTGGCTGGTGATTTTCCTGCTGGATTCTTGGAGACCAGTCTGATTCCTGCTTCTCAAAGCTAAGTTTTTCTGCTCTGCTTTGTACTCTTCAGTTTTATTTTTGTTTTGCCTTGTTTTTTGGGAGTTCTGCCATCCCCGGCCGGGGGTTAGCTGAATTCCAATTTTGTCTCTGATCTGTTGATCTTTTGCTCTGTCTTCAGAATATACCGGAGTGCTGATATAGTCTTTTGAAGCCTAGCGACTTCAGGGCCTGTTTTTCCTATCAGTCGGTTGGCTCATTTTGATAGGGTTTTTGCGGATGGCAGACAGCAGCTTTCCTATCCTGTCCTATGTAGTTAGCTTGGGCCCCATCATTTGCTCAACCTTTCTATCTGTGTTAGTGTTTTCATCTTGCTTCACCGTTATTATATGTTGGGGGCTGCCTTTTGCTTTGGGGTCTGCTCTGGGGAAGTTTAGTTTTTCCCCTTTCTGTCTTTAAGCTATGTAGCTCTCCGGCTGTGATCGAGGGGTCTAGGGCACCGTAGGAACCCCCCACGGCTACTGCTAGTTGTTGTGGATAGGTTCAGGGGTTTGCAATCCAATAGCTGCCAACCTCTCTGGTTTTTCTGGACTTAGCTGGTATTTTGTTTTTTCCTCCTTCGGTGACTCATTATAACACTGTTCCAAACAATGTTTCGCCGTTTTCCCTACAATCAGGAAGTCATCTAAGTAGTAGGGGACTACTAGAATGTCTGATTCACGTAGATGGGCCATAACTTCCGCTACCACTTTAGTAAACACACAGGGAGCGACTGCCACCCCAAAGGGGAGGGGGCCGCATATTGGAAATGTTGAACTGACCCATCTAACTGAACCGCCACTCTGAGGAAATGCTGATGAGCTGCATGAATGGGTATATGGTAGTAGGCATCTTTTAAATCTAACACCACCATAAAGCAATTTTGAAACAGCAATTTTATTGTTGAATTACTTGTCTCCATCTTAAACGGGCATATGACCAGGAATTCGTTGAGGGACTTAAGATTTATTATAGACCTAAAGGAGCTGTCTGGCTTGCGGACCAGGAACAGAGGGGAGTAGAAACCTTTCCCCCTTTCTCCCTCTGGAACCATAGTTAGGACCTTCTTGCTGCAAAGATCATGCACCTCGGCCTCCAGAGCAGCTTTTTCTGATGTGGAAGACCTGAGTGGGGTGACCTTAAATCGATCTTGGGGAACCCGGGCGAATTCTAGTCGTAGACCCGCAGCTATCAAACCCAGTATCCAGTTACTACTAGAAATCATGGACCAGGCTGGGTAGAAGGCAGCTAGTCTCCCCCCTACCGGAGCAACTAGTCATTGGGGCGGCTTTTTAGTGTCACGTGCTGGACCTTCTTGGCGCCCCCCTCCTCCGAACATGAATCCTGTACCTTTCCTTCTTTTGTCATCCCATCTGCCCTGATCCCTGGACTGCCTTCTATGGAAATATCCTTTCCTGGTAAAGGGACATCTATAAGAAGGATTCGGCAGACTGGGGAACTTCTTTTTATCATCCCCGGCTTTCTCTAAAAGTTCATCCAGGATGGGGTCAAACAGATATTTCCCCTCACACGGAATGGAGCAGAGTCGTGACCTGGCCTGGATATCTCCTGGCCAGCATTTTAACCAGAGAGCCCTTCGAGCTGCGTTGGATAAACCCGCGGTCCTAGCCGCCATCCTCACAGAGTCTGCCGAAGCATCAGCCAGAAAAGCAGCAGCACTTATCGTTAGAGTTTTTCGAATGGATGCTCGAGGCTCCGTCCTTCAGCTGGGAATCCAGTTGATCCAGCCAGACCATCATGGATCTGGCCGTACATGCGGCAGCTATCACTGGTCTTAGAGCGCCTGCTGACATCTACCATGTTCCCTTTAGAAAAGAATCCGCCTTTTTATTCAGCGGGTCTTTTAAGGAGGCCATGTCGTCGAAAGGTATGGAGGATTTTTTGGAGGCTTTGGCTACTGCCGCGTCCAGCTTAGGGGCCGTATCCCATCTGCTTACCACTGTGTCATCAAAAGGGTACCTCCGCTTGAAGGCAGGTGGCAAGGAGCCCCTTTTTTCAGGTCTTTTCCATTCCCTATCAGGCTCTGGACTTTGTCATTTAATGGAAAGGCCCTGCGCTTTCTGGGATCTAGACCCCCGAACATCATGTCCTGTGCCGAATGTTCTGGCTTTGCGTCTGCTACCCCCATGGTGGACCTTATAGCTTTAACTAGCCTATCCATTTGGTCTAAGGGGAAGCAGAATCGGCTAGAGTCTTCCTCCGAAGAAGACGAAGTGGAGGCCGGGGAATCTGAGGAGTCACTGTTCCTAGGGGCGGCCGAGGACTCCAAACCCGAGAAACTAATTTCTCTCCTCCTGGAAGAATCCCCTTTAGATAGGGCCTTCATCTCTGTCCTGATTATCTCCCTCAGGCTTGTGGTGAAGTCCGGCATTTCTTCCGCTACCTGTATGGACGGGGGAGAGTGTAAGGGCCTGTCAATCTTGTGATGGATTAGGCTGCTGTGCACACACACGGCAGCCCCGCCCTGCCCCAAGCTTTATTTAATTGTGCACCTGTGTCTGGGCCAACATCGCCCTTCATCTATGTTTGCTGGTCAGGCAATGTGTGGAGGCCATTCCTGATATGTCTATGTTCAGACCTGGTTGGCCTTCATCTGCACTTGCTCCATCTGGCTTCATGGGAGCGATCCAGTAATGTTCAGGTACAGATTGCACTTGATGTGGTCATGCTCTAAATGTATTTAGGAGGCCGTAATGGCACAGCATTTATTAAAAATATATAGAGTAGGACCCCCCATATGAGATTGCCTTGGCGCGGCAGGGTGGCTCAATTGAATTGATCAATTTTTTTGCTAAATATCTCATTTTTGAATACAGCTAGACATTATGTGCATATGCACTCCAATTTATGCGTTCTAACCTTAAGCAGTGCTGGCTTCCCCCCCTATTTTCTTGTTGTTGGTTTGTGGCTCACCACCACTGTTGCCGTGCACGCTTGGTTATGTCCGCCATAATTTTTCTGTGTTCATTGTGATGGATTAGGCTGCTGTGTACACACACGGCAGCCCCGCCCTGCCCCAAGCTTTATTTAATTGTGCACCTGTGTCTGGGCCAACATCGCCCTTCATCTATGTTTGCTGGTCAGGCAATGTGTGGAGGCCATTCCTGATATGTCTATGTTCAGACCTGGTTGGCCTTCATCTGCACTTGCTCCATCTGGCTTCATGGGAGCGATCCAGTAATGTTCAGGTACAGATTGCACTTGATGTGGTCATGCTCTAAATGTATTTAGGAGGCCGTAATGGCACAGCATTTATTAAAAATATATAGAGTAGGACCCCCCATATGAGATTGCCTTGGCGCGGCGGGGTGGCTCAATTGAATTGATCAATTTTTTTGCTAAATATCTCATTTTTGAATACAGCTAGACATTATGTGCATATGCACTCCAATTTATGCGTTCTAACCTTAAGCAGTGCTGGCTTCCCCCTCTATTTTCCTGTCAATCTACCCCTGGGCCAACGTCTCCTTTCAACCCCTACCGTTTGTCGCACGCATGGCTGACACAACTTTTTAGGGTGGCCATCTGGTAAGGGGCAACTACAGAGGGCACATTCCCTGTGCTTCTGTTTTCCCGTAGCTTTCCTCCCCTGCAAAAAAACATAAGGGAACACTGCATCAGGGTACATTCACGGAGATCTCTTACCCATGCAGATGAGGCAGGTACCAGATCACGGAGGGAGGCAGGAGGGTCCATTAGTCTGGAGGAACTGCGGCTCTGTCTGCTCGTTCGTCTGTTTCTTCTGCTGGCCACTCGCATGAGGCTTCACCGTGGCCTGTTTCTGTGGGCGCTCCTGCACCTCGTCCTGCTGCTCTATGGTGGCTTCTGTCGTATCCATTGCTGGGCCTTCAGAAGCACCCCAGCAGTCACCTCCTGCCTTATAAGGCCTCCCGGTGTCCGGGTCAGCAGGGTTCTGGCTGCGGCACCTCCCACCCGGGACCCCCTGTGACCTCCCCGCCCATGCTCCGCCCCCCCGCTCCAGGCGCCCCCCACACATGGCGCACACCGGAAGGCCGGACAGCACCCGACTTCCGGTTTCGGTGTTCCCGGCCCCGCCCCTTCCGCCGCTCGTCTGAGACCGCGGGAGCACGCGGAAAGGAGCTGGCACGGCGCCCCCGGCTCAGACATGCCCACAGCCCCCATGTGCGCCACCCTGCACCCGCCGAACTGGCGCAACCGCCGGCCCGGACGGAAAGGGAGACCGGACCCCGGGGGGAGCGCACCAGGAGGGGCCTGGGGCATATATACCTCCTGGTGCCGGCACTCTGGAGGCGGCTGTCCACCGGACCCTCTGCTCCACCTGCTCCAACCACTGCCGTGGCGACCTACCCGGCCCCACTGTGGCGCTTCCAGGGACCCCGAGCTTGACCGAGGTAGGAGATCCCCCCGCTACCTGGGTCGGTCAGCCGGCCTGGGAATCCCTCGACGACTCCATGACGGACGATCTGCAGGAAGTCCAGTCCTCTAGGAACAGGAAACCAATTGATGCGTGGGAGAGGTGCCGGACTGGGTCATACACAAGCAATCACACACAGGCAGACAGTATCCTCAGATACACAGGGATCAGGAACTCATCCCAGGTCAAAAGTATCAATGACAATGGACAGAGCCCAAAAGAGGCTATTTAAAGCCCTCCCACAACCAGAGAGAGACCAACAGCATTAACCCCTGAAGCACTAGACAGGAACTTCCATACAGACCATGACACCTGCACTCCATGCGGGTTCTGGCGATGAGCCTGCGTGTTTTCTGGCACATGACAGTTAATTTCATCCAGGGTGGATAAAAATCAATGTTTTTTTAAAAAAATAAAAAAAATAAAAAAATCGGATTTTTTTTATTTAAATCGGATTTTTTTCAATAAACTGCTTTTTGAGGAAAATATTTTACCATCCAAAGGTTCTTCCATCATGAGATAAAGCCGAGTTGTTTAACTCAGTGGAATAAAGGCTGTATATGTGTAACATTCACAATGCCATGCTCTTCCAGAGGTTTCTGTAGGATTAGTGGGCAGTTTCTCTCCTATATTATCACAGACGCTCGCTTTACTTACGCAGTTCTCAAAACTGAATTTGACTCCGCAGAGGTCCCAGCCTCTTCTTCACAGCAAAAATGTTACAACATGAACAGAGAAAGACCTTAATCCTATTGTTCTACAAACCTATGAATACAGAATCAACCCCTTCAGTGCCAAGTCCAAGAAGTTAGACAATATGTTTCTGATTGTTTGGAGTGGAATAGATCTGCACAACACAAGAAGAATGTGAATCTAAGTGTGAGGAGGAGGAAGGGCAAGCAGACAAGAAAATGAAAGTGAAACTTTGACACAATACTGCAGCATAGCCACAGACAGACAAGTCTGGATCTGTTTGTGTGTACGATCTGAGGTTTATTACATTCTTTCCTTATAATGGCAGCAGGCCGTAAAAGAGACCCAGTTTGGGAATATTTTAATGAAGCTCCTTCGCCTATCGGTAAGGCAGGCATGCGTGCAAAATGCAAACGATGCAACAAAGAGATGCAAGGCCTGGTGGCGCGAATGAGGCAACATCATGAGAAGTGCGGTGATGAAGATGACCAAAGAAACACTTCTGAACAGGCAGGATCTTCAGGTTGGTAAACATTTTTATTGAATCCTATTTCTAAAGACTGAACTGTCATGTGTGAGAAAAATTATATTTCTTATTATTACTGCATGTTACTGTCATTTGGTACAGTTATGAAGAAAAACAAATATTCCTTTTGGGGCAGGGGCAGTGATGTGTTGTGTACAATAAGCAGAAATTGTATAAACAATAAAATAACAGCATTGACTTTTTTTGTTTAGGGGAATTCATGGATTCTGGAAACTATCCACCTCCAAGATCACCATCATCCTGTTCTACAGTTTCAGAGTTATCCATCCAGGATAGTGCTTCATTAGCAGCAGCAGCATCATCAGACACCCACAGCCACATATCACCATCACCCAAAAGGAAGAAAAAACCTTTACCTCCTGGAACCACCATAGATAGGTTTGTGATAACAACTAGCAGATTAGAAAAAGAGTTGATTGATGAAAAAATTGCCCAGTTTATTTATGCAACGAACTCTTCTTTCCGCCTGACTGAGAACCCACATTTCATTAATATGGTTCAGTCACTGAGACCAGGATACAGTCCACCCAGCAGAGCTGATGTTGCAGGGAAACTGCTGGATCAAGTGCATGACAGAGAAATGGAGCAATGTGCAACAGCTCTGGAGGGTAAAATTGTTAACCTAAGTATTGATGGGTGGAGTAATGTCCACAATGATCCTATTGTATGTGCTTGTATAACAAGAAGGTAAAGTCTTCCTTGCACAAACAACTGATACGTCAGGAAATGCACACACAGCAGAATACTTACAAGAAGTGGCAGTAAAAGCTATAACGACATGTGAACAAAAATTCAAATGTCTAGTACGCAGTTTGGTCACTGACAATGCTGCAAACATATCCAAGATGAGAAGAGGTTTAGAAGAGCAGGGAGGGAATACAAAGCTGCTAATAACATATGGATGCAGTGCTCATTTGCTGCACCTCTTAGTCAAAGACTTAAGTGTTCCAGAAATAGAGGCTAATGTTGTTGAAATTGCTAAATACTTCCGTAATAATCATTTTGCTGCAGCAGCTCTGAAAAGGATGGGTGGAACCAAGCTAACGCTCCCACAAGATGTTAGATGGAACTCTGTGGTGGACTGTTTTGAGCAGTATATCAAGAACTGGCCTATTCTGATGACACTTTGTGAAGAAAATCGAGATAAAATAGATGGCACTGTCACGGCCAAAATCCTCAACATTGGGCTTAAGAGAAATGTTGAACATATGCTGAGCTTCCTGAAACCCATCTCTCAAGCTTTAAACAAAATACAGAAAAATAGCTGTTTTATTGCGGATGCTGTTGAAATTTGGAAGGAACTGAGTGAACACTTAAAAACAGAACTACACATGGACAGAATTAAATTACAAGCAGTAAACAAACGAATGGGACAAGCACTCACTCCAGCTCATTTTTTGGCAAATATTGTCAATATCCAATATCAGGGTCAAAACCTAAGTGCTGAGGAAGAGGAGTTAGCTATGACATGGGTATCCAGCAATCATCCATCTTTAATGCCAACTATAATAAACTTCAGAGCTAAGGGGGAACAATTCAAGAAATATATGTTTGCTGAAGATATTTTAAGGAAGGTCACACCAGTAAACTGGTGGAAGTCACTTAAGCGCTTGGATTTAGAGACTGTTCAAGTAATGATTTCACTTTTAACAGCAGTAGCTTCTTCTGCAGGCGTTGAAAGAATATTCTCTTCCTTTGGACTCATTCATTCTAAATTGAGAAATCGGTTGGGACCCAATAAAGCAGGAAAGCTTGTTTTTCTTTTCCAGATTATGAATAGGTACAAAGAAGAAGATGATGATGAAGATGACGACAAGTGAGCTACAGAGGACAGCAGGGAGAGTAGTATTTAAGTTTTTCATGTGTCGGCTGGGCTGACAGTCTAAGTTTCTTAAACTATATATATATTTTGTTTAGCCAAATTAGTTAACAAACATGGATGTTTGTTTAAGCAAATAACTTGTGCTGTAATGTTGTTATTGTTTCAGTTGAATAAATCTATTTAAATTGTTATTAAGGTCAGGATTATTTTTCTCCTTCCTAAGTACAACAGAACAGTGGTGTCCAAATATGAATGATTAACCCATTAAACTGGGGAGAAAAAAGTAATATAAAAAGTGATTCTAAAAATCTTCATCTACTTGCATGTTAAAGTAGCAAGAACTAGTTTAGGTAGAAACTTTGATTTAAATCACTGATTTAAATCAAGCCTTACTGACTAGTGATTTAAATCGTGATTTAAATCAGTTAGCTTTAAATCAAATCCACCCTGATTTCATCAGCTGATATGTGCCCCTAACAGCCACGGGTAGAATCACAATCCACTCGTGGCTGTTAACATGTTAAATGCCACTGTCAATCTCAGACAGCGGCATTTAAACCCTTAACCCCTAGGCTATTTTCAATTTTTGCATTTTCATTTTTTGCTTATTTTGAATGGGGCGAAAGCGGGGCAATTTGAATTTTTATATTTTTTTTAAAGACTTTTTTTTTCTTTTTGCATGCTTCCAAAGTCTCCATGGGAGACTAGAAGCTGCAGTTGTCCGATCGGCTCTGCTACATACAGGCGATGATCAAATCGCCTGTATGTAGCAGAAATGTTCACTTGCGGCGCTCTTAGCAACCTGGCTGACAACCATAGAGGTCTGCTGGAGACCTTTGGTTGTCATGTCCACACATCGGCGACTCGCTATCACGTGACAAGTTCACCGAAGGGCCGGATTTCCGTCGTGCTTGCCGGAAGCGCAAGTTAAATGCCGCTGTTAAAGGGTTAACAGGCTCGGGTGGATGGCAAAAACAGCTGACTTCTGACATGTGTCGGGAAAGATGTGGGCTCAGAGCCAGAGCCCACATCAAAGGGAGGGATTCCGACGTGGGCATACTATTACGCCCAGCGTCAAAGAGGGGTTAAACATGGCCACGCAGGAAACTTGCTCAGTTTATATTGTGGTCTTTAAAAAAAATTTAACTACAGCAAATTGGCAGCGGAAACACCACCTGCGCAGTAACATATATCGCTTCCCGATAGATGCCAACGCACAGGTGGAGACGCCACGTTGCTGGAGCCATTTTTTTTTTACTCTAACAAAATGCCGACGGCAGTGCATGTGCAATAACATCTATCAGCAAGAGATGTGCTCTTTATCTGCGCAAACCCCGCACACTGGTGGGCGGTGCTTGAGTACATTGAGAGCATCGTTTGCAGATAGATGCTACTGCGCACGTGCTGCTATTTTTTTAGGAGCAAAAAAAAAAAAAAATTGGCTACAGCAAAATGGTGACCGGAGGCGCATGCGGCGTAGCATCAATTGGCAAGTGATAGATTCTACTGCGCAGCTGCTGCCGCCATTTTGCTGGAGTTGATTTTTTGGGGGTAGAGACCACAATAAAAATTGCACAAGCACAGTATTTAAAATAGGAGGCAGGTCAGTGAAGGATCAGTGACCTGTCATTTAAGCCCATAAGGATAAAGATGAGGTCAGAGCACCACATGAAGCCCCGCCCCGAAGCACAAGAATCTCATTAACTGAAAACTGCAAAGAAAGATTAAAAAGCAACCACAAGACAGGGATCTTCAATCCAAATATCATTTTAATCAGTAACACCGTCAACCTGAAAGTGTCTGTAGTTTACTTAGCAAAATCCTAATGACAGGTTTGCTTTAACTTTTCTCCACTGTTAATTCTCCTGTCAAAAGGAGAATAGTCCAGATCATTATTATCCGGCATGGGATCTAAGAATTGAGCCATCTTGTCTTTATCCAAAGCTTTCATCTGAAGAAAGATTTACCCACCCCCAGGATACCCTCCTGAGATTTCTGCAATATACCCTGGCAGTCAGTGAGACCTGCAACCGTTTTATTGGCCACCAGCTCTCAGCAATTTTCAAAGGGATCAGGTGGCCCTAAGGATCCGTAATTCCGTTCAAGAACCAGTGAGGTATAGTATATATTGTTACTGCTTTATCTCAGATTTCAGCCAATCTTCTCTTTGTCATCCCCACCCACAGAATAGAGTGACTAATTCTTTACACAGGTTTAGGTACTGGCTAAAGCCCCCGATACACACTGCGATATCGCTAGCAATATCGCTGTAAAGTCACCGATTTTGTGACATTGCAGCGATATCGCTATGTCTGATACTTACCTCCGACCGGCTCCCCCGCTGGTTATCACTGATCGCGCGAGAAGCTGCTGGACCATTCCTCGTCGGCCGCTTCCTGTGGCGCCGACGAGCGACGCGTGGAGCCGGGCGGGAGGACGCAGGATCGCCGCGTCTGACAGGTAAGTAGCGATCCCCGTCCCCTGCGATGTCGCTGGTGCGATCTGCCTGTGTGGCAGCTCACTAGCGACCACCTAGCGATGCACCAGCGATCCTGACCGCGTCATATCGCTGGTCGGGATCGCTGGTGCATCGCTAGGTGTAAAGGTACCCTAAACTTATCCTCCCTTATTAACTGACAGTCTCTTCAAGAAGGGATCTTATATCATCCTTGATATAATCCCACCAGTCGACCATGTTATCATAGAAGTCCACTCTGCGTAGATGGACGGAGTGGACATTTCTCTGAACAGACACATCATCCAGGAGGCTGGAATGTGGCTTCTACAACCCTTTACCAACGTTTAATGCCCCCCCCCCGAGGCCAAAATACAGGGCAAAATTGATGACTCTCTCTGATGGCACTGCCAACTTCCATGGGACTCGCAAAGGCCAGACCAATCCTACTGCTTTTATTGAAACAGTAATAGGTGAATTTTGGCTTTCGACCTACCCAAGTAAAAACAACACCTAACCCGGCCTGTAGAATGTCATTTTTTTCCACCTTGCCATTACTGGTCACGGTAGGAGTTGTCAACTGATGTCATTACGACATTAAAGTGCCCGGCCACTATCAATGGAAAAACAGTGAAGAGATACAGCTTGATATTATTAAACAACTGGACCTTGTCATTCACAGTCTGTAGCCAATATATGTTAATATGTCAAAGTCGTCTACCATGGACAGTGAGTTCCAGGACCAGAAAACTTCCCATAACAACCTCCGTCACCCTATTTACCATCACACTGCTGGTGTTAAAAAGGTTAGCAACCCCGACAAAAGTCTCCACAGCCAGTGACCTGAAAAATGTACAGGACAGTCATTCCCTCTCAGTCTCTCTCATAAGCCCCATAGTCGTCAGTTGCGTCTCCTGTAGGAAGATGATATCTGCTTCCAGATACCAGAGATGGTCATATACCGCATGATTCGTCCTACTCACCTTAATCCTGTTCACATAACTAGATGTCATTTTTAAAGAGAAGCCTGCCATTAAAATGCAACAACAAAGGAGCAGAGAAGTAAAGGCTATCATCACAGGTCAGAGTTATTCTCTCTACCACCAGTCTCCATATCAGATTCTACCCGAGTGACTACAGGTAAGGGCATCCGCTTAAGCGGAGTATGTTTATCTATATGCCTGTCACACTCTGCCTCTATTCTTTTTAGCTCTCTCTCAAATTCCCCTTCTGACTCAAACAGAACATCATATCTATTAGACACGACTATCACACCTGCAGAACTCAGAACTTTCTTTCTGGCACTATGGCCAGTGTTATACTCCTCCTGAGGTTTCCAGGAGGTCTTGTTCTTTTCCTTTCATTCTGGTTATTGCCATTTTCTTCAGACATAGATGGCAATATTGAAGTAGAGTCTACCTGTGACCACAAACCACTTGTCTGGCAGCTCCTCCTTGGCACCTCTATGCATGAATCGCACGACGTTCCTCCTTTTGAAGGTCTGGATTGTATAACTGGTGCCAGAAATAAAGTATGAAGTGCCACAGCTCCATGCATTACTGGGGAACAGAGGACCTACCAGGTCACACTGGGCTGCTGACTGACGGGGTGAGGGTCTGCTGAAGAAGCGCCTGACACCTTGTATGCTTGGAATTAAAGGAGGGAGAAATCTGAAAAACTTCGCAATTTTCAAACTTTGAATATTCACACCCTTAACTCACAGAGATATGTCACACAAAATAGTTAACAAATAACATTTCCCAAATGTCTACTTTACATCAGCACAATTTTGAAACCAACATTCTTTTTGTTAGGAAGTTATAAGGGTTAAAAGTTGACCAGCGATTTCTCATTTTTCCAACAAAATTTACAAAACCATTTTTTATAGGGACCACCTCACATTTGAAGTCACTTTGAGGGGTCTATATGACAGAAAATACCCAAAAGTGACATCATTCTAAGAACTGCACCCCTCAAGGTGCTCAAAACGACATTTAAGAAGTTTATTAACCCTTCAGGTGTTTCACAGGAATTTTTGGAATGTGGAAGGGGAAAAAAATTATTTTTTTTTTTTTTTTCACAAAATTTTCACTTTAAAAGATTTTATTTTATACAAGGGTAACAGGAAAAAATGGACCTCAATTTGTTGGGCAGTTTTTCCTGAGCATAACAATACACCATAGTAGGGGGAAAACCACAGTTGAGGCGAGTGGCAAGGCTCGGAAGGGAGTGCTGTAAGGAAAACATACACAAGATCCGGGGAATACGGCTATCCCCCGCCGTCACCAATCTGTGACAGAGTTTACACAGTCGCAGCTCTCTGGCCCCCCCCATTTACCCTCAGGTCAGTCAGGGAATTGCATCTAGGATAAGTAGTTGCCGCAGAGGCTGCTCTTTCACATACTGGATATAAGGGCACTCTGCAGTGAGGGCGGTATTGTAAATGTGTTTACTGTTAACTATATTTATAACTTTGTATGTAGCCCCCCCTTCTCATGTACAGCACCATGGCATTAATGGTGCTAATAATAAAAATAATATAAATACACTTCCGTTCAAAAGTTTGGTGTCACCCAGACAATTTTGTGTTTTCCATGAAAACTCATACTTGTAGTAATCAAATGAGTTGCCAAATGAATTTAAACAAGGTTCGAAAAAAAAAATTTTTATTTGAAATAATTTTCTCCTTCAAACTTTGCTTTCGTCAAAGAATGCTCCCTTTGCAGCAATTACAGCATTGCAGACCTTTGGCATGCTAGCAGTTAATTTGCTAAGGTAATCTGGAGAAACTTCACCCCATGCTTCCAGAAGCCCCTCCCACAAGTTGGTTTGGCTTGATGGGCACATTTTGTGCACCATACGTTCAAGCTGCTCCCACAACAGCTCAATGGGGTTAAGATCTGGTGACTGCGCTGGCCACTCCATTACAGATAGAATACCAGCTGCCTGCTTCTTCCCTAAATAGTTCTTGCATAATTTGGAGGTGTGCTTTGGGTCATTGTCCTGTTATAGGATGAAATTGGCTCCAATCAAGCGCTGTCCACAGGGTATGACATGGCATTGCAAAATGGAGTGATAGCCTTACTTATTCAAAATCCCTTTTACCTTGTACAAATCTCCCACTTTACCAGCACCAAAGCAACCCCAGACCATCACATTACCTCCACCATGCTTGACTGGTGGCATCAGGCACTTTTCCAACATCTTTTCAGTTGTTCTGCATCTCACAAATGTTCTTCTGTGTGATCCAAACACCTCAAACTTGGATTTGTCTGTCCATAACACTTTTTTCCAATCTTCCTCTGTCAAATGTCTGTGTTCTTTTGCCCATATTAATCTTTTTCTTTTATTAGCAAGTCTCAGATATGGCTTTTTCTTTGCCACTCTGGCCTGAAGGCCAGCATCCCAGAGTCGCCTCTTCACTGTAGATGTTGACACTGGCGTTTTGAGTGTACTATTTAATGAAGCTGCCACGTTGAGGACCTGTGAGGCGTCGATTTCGCAAACTACAGACTCTAATGTACCTGTCTTGTTGCTCAGTTGTGCAGCGGGGCCTCCTACTTCTCTTTCTACTGTGAT
The DNA here is from genome assembly GCF_039654945.1 of Dendrobates tinctorius. Classification (NCBI taxonomy): domain Eukaryota; kingdom Metazoa; phylum Chordata; class Amphibia; order Anura; family Dendrobatidae; genus Dendrobates; species Dendrobates tinctorius. Next base: position 8,626,847 of record NW_027361898.1, read on the forward strand.
TAGAGCCTGTTTGTGCTCTGCTCTGAAGGAAGTAGTATACACCTTTGTAGTAAATCTTCAGTTTCCTGGCAATTTCTTGCATGGAATAGCCTTCATTTCTAAGAACAAGAAGAGACTGTCGAGTTTCACATGAAAGTTCTTTTTTTCTGGCCATTTTGAGAGTTTAATGAAACCAACAAATTTAATGCTCCAGATTCTCAACTAGCTCAAAGGAAGGTCAGGTTTATAGCTTCTCTAATCAGCCAAACTGTTTTCAGCTGTGCTAACATTCTTACACAAGGGTTTTCAAGGGTATTCTAACTATCCATTAGCCTTCTTACACAGTTAGCAAACACAAAGTACCATGAGAACACTGGAGTGGTTGTTGGAAATGGGCCTCTATACACCTATGAACATATTGCATTACAAACTAAACGTTTGCAGCTAGAATAGTCATTTACCACATTAACAATGTATAGAGTGTATTTCTGAATCATTTAATGTTAGCTTCATTAGAAAAAACTGTGCTTTTCTTTAAAAAAAAAAAAGGAAATTTCTAAGTAGGTGGACAGTATGTGTAATAGGGTTATGAAGGGGGAGTTTTATCAAACATGGTGCTTTTGGACCATTTTTTTTATGGAGCAGTTACAGGAGATAAGCATCTCGAAATTCTAATGAATCAAGCTGTTCCCCAGTTACAGCAACAGCCTAATTCAAATGACCTTTATTTCCAACAAGATGGGGCCCCTCCACATTATTCAAGAGTAGTCCGCGAGTATCTTGATGAAACATTTCCTAATAAATGATTTGGCCGAAGAGGCCCGACACGTTCACCAGACTTAACCCCAATGGATTTTTTCTTTTGGGGAGTACTCAAGGACAAAGTTTATAGTCGAAAACCAAAAAGTGTCAGTGATTTGAAAAATAACATAAGAGATGCATTTCAAGAAATTAATATCCAAAGAAACTTGTGCAAAAATACTTGTCGAAGCTTAAGACGCAGACTTCAAAGCTGTGCAAATTGTGATGGAAAACAGTTTGAGCACCTGCGTTGATAAAATTTAAGGGCTTTTGTATTATTGTTCAGAATAAAATGTAATTGTCAAAGTTATGCTTGTGTTAGTAAATATAATTTTATATATAAATCAAAATAAATGTTCTATTTTCTGTCCACCCTGTATCTGTGTGTATATATATATATATATATATATATATATATATATATATATATATATATATATATATATATTATATATACATATTATATATACACTCACTGGCCACTTTATTAGGTACACCTGTCCAACTGTGTGTTAAGACTTAATTTCTAATCAGCCAATCACATGGCGGCAACTCAGTGCATTTAGGCATGTAGACATGGTCAAGACAATCTCCTGCAGTTCAAACCGAGCATCAGTATGGGGGAAGAAAGGTGATTTGAGTGCCTTTGAACGTGGCATGATTGTTGGTGCCAGAAGGGCTGGTCTGAGTATTTCAGAAACTGCTGATCTACTGGGATTTTCACGCACAACCATCTCTAGGGTTTACAGAGAATGGTCCGAAAAAGAAAAAAAATCCAGTGAGCGGCAGTTCTGTGGCCGGAAATGCCTTGTTGATGCCAGAGGTCAGAGGAGAATGGGCAGACTGGTTCGAGCTGATAGAAAGGCAACAGTGACTCAAATTGCCACCCGTTACAACCAAGGTAGGCAGAAGAGCATCTCTGAACGCACAGTGCGTCGAACTTTGAGGCAGATGGGCTACAGCAGCAGAAGACCACACCGGGTACCACTCCTCTCAGCTAAGAACAGGAAACTGAGGCTACAATTTGCACAAGCTCATCGAAATTGGACAGTAGAAGATTGGAAAAACGTTGCCTGGTCTGATGAGTCTCGATTTCTGCTGCGACATTCGGATGGTAGGGTCAGAATTTGGCGTAAACAACATGAAAGCATGGATCCATCCTGCCTTGTATCAACGGTTCAGGCTGGTGGTGGTGGTGTCATGGTGTGGGGAATTTTTTCTTGGCACTCTTTGGGCCCCTTGGTACCAATTGAGCATCGTTGCAACGCCACAGCCTACCTGAGTATTGTTGCTGACCATGTCCATCCCTTTATGACCACAATGTACCCAACATCTGATGGCTACTTTCAGCAGGATAATGCGCCATGTCATAAAGCTCGAATCATCTCAGATTGGTTTCTTGAACATGACAATGAGTTCACTGTACTCAAATGGCCTCCTCAGTCACCAGATCTCAATCCAATAGAGCATCTTTGGGATGTGGTGGAACGGGAGATTCGCATCAGGGATGTGCAGCCGACAAATCTGCGCCAACTGTGTGATGCCATCATGTCAATATGGTCCAAAATCTCTGAGGAATGCTTCCAGCACCTTGTTGAATCTCTGCCACGAAGAATTGAGGCAGTTCTGAAGGCAAAAGGGGGTCCAACCCGTTACTAGCATGGTGTACCTAATAAAGTGGCCAGTGAGTGTATATATCTCTCTCTCTATCTAATATATAAAGCTCAATGTGTGTATGTATGTATTTATGTGTGTGTGTATGTCCGGGATTGGCATCAGCACCGTCGCAGCTACAGCCACAAAATTTGGCACAGTCACACATCTGGACCCCGAGAGCGTCCTAGGCTATGTTGTGAGGCGAAATTTTAACCCCGCGCGTTCCAATTCACCAAACAATTTTGCCCCTATCTACATAATGGGGAAAAAGTGTGTGTATCAAGCCCTGCCCCTCATTATGTTGTCGCGTCGCTCTGCTGTCTTGCGTCCTCTGGCAGTGACGTTCAGGTCAGAGGGCGCCATGACGTAATTAGCAGGCGCCCTCTGCCTGAACATTCACTGCAGAGCAGCGGCAACGAGATGAGTATATAGGTTTTTTTTTTTTTTAAATTGAGGCAGAGGCAGCAGCATAATAAGGGGCCACTCACTGTGCAGCATTATAAGGGCCCACTCGTCACTGTGTAGCATTATCTGGGGCCACTCATCACTGTGCAGCATTATAAGGGCCCACTAATCACTGTGTAGCATTATCTGGGGCCACTCATCACTGTGCAGCATTATAAGGGCCCACTCATCACTGTGGAGCATTATCTGGGGCCACTCATCACTGTGCAGCATTATAAGGGGCCACTCATCACTGTGTAGCATTATCTGGGGCCACTCATCACTGTGCAGCATTATAAGGGGCCACTCATCACTGTTCAGCATTATAAGGGGCCACTCATCACTGTGCAGCATTATTCGTATCTATTTTTGTTTTTGAAATTTACCAGTAGCTTCGGCATTTTGCACCCTAGGCTTATACGCGAGTCAATAAGTTTTCCCAGTTTTTGTGACAAAATTGGGGGGGGGGGGGGGTCGGCGTATACACGAGTATATAGGGTAATTGATATTTTAATTGCCGAAAAGCGCACTAGATAATACAAATATATACAGAGTAATATACTGTACAGGTATTGCAGCTAGAAGTACAGATAAAAGTAGGGTACAGGTTCGGGATAGCAGGTAGCTGTATGTGTCACAGTACCGTTCCTTATAACTGGTAGATGAAGGGAAGCTGTCGTATCCAGTCCACAGGCACCTTCTTAGTTTCTGGTCCGTCTCCTTGTGTGACGTGACGCGGCTTCCATGGCAGAACAATAACAAAGACTAAATGTGTGTAGCTAGCTTTTAACCCCTAGCTTGCCCCCTCCCATATTTGACACGGCCCTTCTGGGTTGGACTGAACTCTCCTCCCTTGACCTCCTACCTGAAATAATTCCCAATATCTAGGATGGGTCATAACTTCCTAGGGAGAGGTCCAAACGGGACGACTGATGTATCAACGGGTTAGTTGGGGCTGGACGATACAGAGAGTCCAAACTTGGGTCGGCTAAGAGGTTCTGGAGAGCCAGTCTCGATAGCTCGGTATCTTTGACAGCTAGAGAAATAGGAGACACAGGAGTGCGTGCAGAGGGCTCCCAGGGTTCTGATGGTATAGTGGACTTACCCCTGAGAAGCACGGTACTCTCATAATTCATCTCTAGATGTCGGTGTCTAAGTGTCTACACTTTCATTGATGTTGGCCTGCTTGCAAAAAATGACAGCATGGGGTCCCAGCTCTGCTCCTCCTCGCCTTCATTAACATGTGGCCTATAATTCTCTGGCCAAATGGCTAAGTTCTGTTCATTGGGGATTTGTGTACTGATCCCAAGGGTGGGGGTCACTTCACGAGTGGAGGAAGTTCTCTTGACAATTTATTGAGCCTGAATTAATAAATTCAAAATGGAGTCTCCCTCATCCCTCACAAGCACCATTTGACTTTTTGAATGAAATAATCAGCGGATGTAATGTCGCGTTTGGAGAGCCCCTGAAGTGCCTAAACAGTGGAAACGTGGATACCCCATATGTGGGGGAAAACTACTGTTTGGGTGTGCTGCAGGGTATAATGTAAGAGGGGAGGGGTTATGTTTTTTTGATGGGGCCAATCATACCATGATAAGGATGGGGCCATGCATACCAGGATGGAGATGGCGTCCCTGCATACCAGGATAGAAATGACGGGGCCATGCATAATAGGATGGAGATAGGGGCCAATCATGCCAGGATAAGGATGGGGCCATACATACCAGGATAGGGATGAGGGGGACCATGCCTACCAGGATAGGGATGAGGGGGGCGTGCATCCCAGGATAGGATAGAACAGGACAAGGATGAGGGGGCCGTGCATACCAGGATGGGGATGAGAGGGCCGTGCATACCAGGATGGGGATGAGAGGGCCATGTATACCAGGATTGGGATGAGGGGGTCATGCATACCTGGATGGGGATGAAGGGGCCATGCATACCATGATGGGGATAGGGGATGTTAAGTACAGAATTGCCAACATTTTTTGCTTCAATTTTTTTCTAATTTCCTCCTATAAAACCTAGGTGCATCTTATTTATTTTACTCATTTATATAGGGCCATTAATTCCACAGCGCTTTATAGACATTATTGGCACTGTCCCGATGGAGCTCACAATCTAAATTCCTTATAGGTACATGTATGCCTTTGGAGTGTGGGAAGAAACCAGAGTATACGGAGGAAACCCACGAAAACATGGGGAGAACATACAAACTCCTTGCAGATATTGTCCTTGGTGGGATTTGAACCCAGGACCCCAGCACTGCAAGGCTTGTCCGGTGCGTCTTACAGTACGAAAAATATGGTACATTTTTAAAATTTTTGCCATAATTCAAATATTTTGACAAGAGCAAAATAATCTGATCTAAAGTTATCACTAACAAATTATAATGTGTCACAAAAAAAAACAAAAAAAAACAAAAAAACAATAAAACAATCTAAGAATCACTGAGAATCAGCCATTCCAGAGTTGTTACCACATAAAGCGACACTGGTCATAATTGTAAAATCTGGCGTGGTGAGGAAGGTGAAAACAGGCTCAGGGGTGAAGGGATTAAAAGTGACAACTATTTGCAGGTTACATAATGGAAATGTTATCAGGCAGGAAAACTTGAGTCTGTAAAACAGTTAAATTGCAGTAATACATCTGGAATGGACAAGAATGGAAGGCAAAGTTGGGTAGGAACGCCATGCAGACCTCATTACCGGCGGAATAGTCCCGGCCACAGCATGTAAACAAGAGTAGCTCTTGCCGGACGCCAGCTGGGTCTCATACTCTCACTCGGAGCACTTGGCAAGCAATCTCCTGGATGCTTTTGTGATTTTCACAAACAACGATTAGCTAGTGCACGCAAAATGTTTCCAGCACTTTGTCATCAGGTCACCAGCTCCCCTTGAGCTCCGCCATCTCCTGCTGGTCCGAACCACAAGCAAATACCAGATTAAAGGGTGCTAACCCAATGGCCACAAGCAAAGCCACTTCCAGGGACCCCCAGTTAACTGTTTCCATGCTGTTTGTAGTATTTAACAATTGCACTAGCAAGATGTATAAGTCTCGTTACAGTATGCTGGTAAGTCAGAATGACATAGTTGTAAGGAAGCATCAAGAGTATGTGCCCATGATCAGGAGGAGAGGCATTTTGGATGCAGCTCACCTGTGCTGCACCCAAAAAGCTGCATTCTACATTAGAAGCACAGTGGATGAGATTTATAGAAATCCCATGCACACTGTGCTTCCATTTAACACTGCGTAAACTCAGCCGCAGCATGTCAATTATCTGCAGCCGAGACGTTAGTCAACGCTGTGAAGTCTCACTCATAGATATTCACTAGATGCGATAAATTAGCACGGTTCAATGAACACATCTGGATTTACCTGCTTGATTAGAACGTAGCGAAAATACGCTGCTTCCAAAACGCTGCTATTTCCTGTGGGCACATAGGTTGTCTAGATTGTCTTGTAATTATAAATTTGTCGTAATCAATCCACCTTTGATTAACCCCTTTCTGTCATCTGACATACTATCCCATCCACGGTACCCGGGCCTGTATTACCGGGGACAGGATAGTATGTCAGCTCGATCAGCAGTTCACCGAGGGAGAGCGACGCTGATCGCGGCCGGGTGTCAGCTGATTATCACAGCTGATACCCGGTACTATGTGTCAGGGGCGGTCACGGACTGCCCCCGGCACATAAACCCCTGGCACACTGCGATCAAAACTGATCGGACTGTACCGTGGAATTAGGGAAGAATCGCGCAGGAAGGGGGATCCCTGCATGCTTCCCCGAGACCCTCGGAGCAGCGCGATGTGCTGCGCTGCTCCGAGGGTCTCCTCCCTACAGGACCCCGGATCCAATATGGCCACGGGGGGCCTGCAGGGAGACGGCTCCCTCAGTGCCTGCTGAGAGCAGGCACTGAGAAAGCCTGTGCAGCGCCTGTCAGAGCACTGATCTGACAGAGTGCTGTGCAAACTGTCAGATCAGCGATCTGATACTTTATAGTAATGTCCCACATTGGGACAATATAATAAAATGAAAAAAAAAATCATGTGTAAAAATAATTTATAAAAAATCCCTAAATAAATTAAAATATTATTTTTTTGTAAATAAAAAAAACAAAAATACACATATTTAGTATCGTCGCGTCCGTAACCACCCGCCCTACAAAACTGTCCCACTTGTTAACTCCTTTAGTGAACCCCTTCAAATAAAAAAAAAAAAAAAAACTAGGCAAAAAATAATGCTTTATCATCATAACGCCGAACAAAAAGTGCAATAACGCGCGATCAAAAAGACGGATATGAATAAACACGGTACCGTTGAAAACATTATCTTGTCCCGCAAAAAAAAGAGCCGCCATACAGTGTCATCAGCGAAAAAATAAAAAAGTTATAGCTCGCAGAATAAAGCAATGCAAAAATAATTATTTTTTATATAAAAAAGTTTTTATTGTATAAAAGCGTCAAAACATAAAAAAATGATATTAATGACGTATCACTGTAATCGTACTGACCAGAAGAATAAAACCGCTTTATCAATTTTACCACACACGGAACGGTGTAAACGCCCCCCCCAAAAAAAAGAAATTCACGAAATGCTGGTTTTTGTTCATTCTGCGTCCCAAAAATCGGAACAAAAACGGATCAAAAAATGTCGTGTGCCCGAAAATCGTACCAATAAGAACATCAACTCGTTCCGCAAAAAATAAGACCTCACATGACTCTGTGGGTCAAAATATGGAAAAATTATAGCTCTCAAAATGTGGTGATGCAAAAACTATTTTTACAATAAAAGCGTCTTTTAGCGTGTGACAGCTGCCAAATATAAAAACCCGCCTTAAATAGTAAATCAAACCCCCCGCCCGTTATCACCCCCTTAGTTAGGGAAAAATAAGAAAACTAAAAAAAAAAATGTATTTATTTCCATTTTCCCATTAGGATTAGGGGTGTGTTGGGGTTAGGGTTGGAGTTAGAATTGGGGGGTTTCCACTGTTTGGGCACATCAGGTGCTCTCCAAACGCAACATGGCGTCTGATCTCAATTCCAGCCAATTCTGCGTTGAAAAAGTCAAACGGTGCATCTTCCCTTCCAAGCTCTGTCATGCGCCCAAACAGTGGTTTACCCTCACATATGGGGTATCAGCCTACTCAGGACAAACTGCACAACAACTTTTGGGGTCCAATTTCTCCTGTTACCCTTTGGAAAATAAAAAAAAAGGGGACTAAAAGATCATGTTTGTGGAAAAAATATGATTTTTTTTATTTTCAAGCACGGGCGTTATAAACTTCTGTGAAGCACTTGGGGGTTCAAAGTGCTCACCACACATCTAGATAAGTTCCTTGGGGGGGTCTAGTTTCCAAAATGGTGTCATTTGTGGGGGGTTTCCACTGTTTAGGCACATCAGGGGCTCTCAAAATGCAACATGGAGTCCGATCTCAATTCCAGCCAAAAAAGTCAAATGGCACTGCTTCCCTTCCGAGCTCTGCCATGCGCCTAAATAGTCGTTTACCCCCACATATGGGGTATCAGCGTACTCAGGACAAATTACACAATAACTTTTGGAGTCCTGTTACCCTTGGAAAAATAAAAATTGGGGGTGAAAAGATCATTTTTTTTTAAAAAATATGATTTTTTTTAAATTTTACGGCTGTACGTTAAAAACTTATGCTAAGCCCATGGGGGTTCAAAGTTCTCACCACACATCTAGATAAGGTCCTTGGGGGGTCTAATTTCCAAAATGGAGTCATTTGTTGGGGTTTCCACTGTTTAGGCACATCAGGGGCTCTCCAAATGCAACATGGCGTCTGATCTCAATTCCAGCCAAAAAAGTCAAAAGGCGATGCTTCCCTTGTGCGTTCTGCCATGCGCCCAAATAGTGGTTTACCCCCACATATGGGGTATCCGCGTACTCAGGACAAATTGCACAATAACATCTGGGGTCCTGTTACCCTTGGGCAAATAAAAATTGGGGGTGAAAAGATCATTTTTTTTTGGAAAAAAATATAATTTTTTAATTGTACGGTTGTACATTATAAACTTCTGTGAAGCCCTTGGGGGTTTAAAGTGCTCACCACACATCTAGATAAGTAACTTGGTGGTGTAGTTTCCAAAATGGGATCACTTCTGGGGGGGGGTTTCCACTGTTAAGCACATCAGGGGCTCTCAAAAAGTGACATGGCGTCCGATCTCAATTCCAGACAATTTTGGTTTGAAAAAGTCAAACGGCGCTCGTTCCCTTCTGAGCTCTGCCATGCGCCGAAACAGTAGTTCCCCCCACATATCAGGTATCAGCGTACTCAGGACAAATTGCACAATAACTTTTGCAGTCCAATTTCTTCTGTTACCCTTGGTAAAATAAAAAAAATTGGATCTGAAGTAATTTTTTTGTGAAAAAAAGTTAAATGTTCATTTTTATTTTTTTTTTATTTTTTTTAAACATTCAAAAAATTCCTGTGAAGCACCTGAAAGGTTAATAAAATTCTTGAATGTGGTTTTGAGCACCTGGAGGGGTGCAGTTTTTAGAATGGTGTCAATTTCGGGTATTTTCTATCATATAGACTCCTCAAATTGACTTCAAATGTGATGTGGTCCCTTAAAATAAAATGGTGTTGTAAAAATGAGAAATCAACTTCCCTTAATTTTGGTCCCAAAATTGTGCTGATGTAAAGTAAACGTGGGAAATGTTACTTTGTTTTTTGTGTGCCATATCTCTGTGATTTAAGGGCATAAAAATTCAAAGTTGGAAAATTGTGAAATTTCCAAAATTTTTGCCAAATTTCTGTTTCTTCACAAATAAACGCAAGTTATATGAATTAAATTTTACTACTAACATGAAGTACAATATGTCACGAGAAAAACAATGTCAGAATCACCAGGATCCATGGAAGCATTCCAGAGTTATTACCACATAAAGGGACAGTGGTCAGAATTGTAAAAATTGGGGCCTGATCATGAACGAGCAAACCACCCTTGGGGGTAAAGGGGTTAAAGTGATCCTAGTTATTAAGTAGAAGGAGTAATAAAACCCAGTATCTTTCTTTTGAGCTTTGCTGGCATGAGTCCTTTAACCTCTTCCCGACCTTTGACGCCACGTAGGCATCATGAAAGTCGGTGCCAATACGACCCATGACGCCTATGTGGCGTCATGAATTGATAGCCCTCCCGCGGGTCGGGTGACCAGGTCACTGAAAAGTCACCCGACCCGCACATACAGGACCCTTTGTGCTTCAACCTGGGGGGTGGCTTAGCCTCCCCGTGGCTGCGATCGCTCTGATTGGCTGTTAAAAGTGAAACAGCACTTGGGGGTACAAAGTGCTCACCACACATCCAATCAGAGCAATTTGTAATATTTCACCAATCAAATTTGGTGAAATATTACAAGCCAGCCATGGCCGATGCTGCAATAGCCTCTGCCATGGTTGGAGACCGAGATCCGCCCCCCCCCACCGACTGAAAGGGGCGATTGGTCCCCCCACCGACTGACAGCGGCGATCTGCTGCCGCTGTCAGCATCTGCTCCCCCTTGAAATTAGGGTTAGGGTTGAAATTAGGGTTTGGATTAGGCTTAGGGTTGGAATTAGGGTTAAGATTAGGGTTAGGGGTGGGTTGGGGTTGGGATTAGGGCTAGGCTTGTGGTTAGGGTTGGGATTAGGGGTGTGTTGGGGTTAGGGTTGGAGTTAGAATTGAGTGGTTTCCACTATTTAGGCACATAAGAGGGTCTCCAAATGCGACATGGCGCCACCATTTATTCCAGCCAATTTTGCGTTCAAAAAGTCAAACAGTGCTCCCTCCATTCCGAGCCCCGACGTGTGCCCAAACATATGGGGTATCAGCGTACTCAGGAAAAATTGCACAACAACTTTGGGGGTCTAATTTCTCCTGTTATCCCTGGGAAAATAAAAAATTGGGGGGGGGGGGAGAAATTATTTTTTATTTTCACGGCTCTGCGTTATAAACTTCTGTGAAGAACTTGGGGATGCAAAGTGCTCACCACACATCTAGATAAGTTCCTTAAGGGAGTCTAGTTTCCAAAATGTTGTCACTTATGGGGATTTTTCACTGTTTAGGCACACAGGGGCGCCCCAAACGCAGCATGGTGTCCACTAACGATTGGGGCTAATTTTCCATTCAAAAAGTCAAATGGCGCTCCTTCCCTTCCGGGCCCTGCCGTGCGCTTAAACAGTAGTTTATGACCACATATGAGGTATCGGTGTACTCAGGAGAAATTTCCCAACAAATTTTAGGATCCATTTTATCCTGCTGCCCATGTGAAAATTAAAAAAACTGAGGCTAAAATAATTTTTTTGTGAAAAAAAAGAATGATTTTGTAAATTTTGTTGTAAAAATGAGAAATTGCTGGTCAACTTTTAACCCTTATAACTTCCTAACAAAAAAAAAAAATTTGTTTCCAAAGTTGTGCTGATGTAAAGTAGACATGTGGGAAATGTTATTTATTAACTATTTTGTGTCACAACTCACTGGTTTAACAGAATAAAAATTCAAAATTTGAAAATTGCGAAATTTTTGCCAAATTTCCATTTTTTTCACAAATAACGCAAAAATTATCGACCTAAATTTACCACTAACATGAAGCCCAATATGTCATGAAATAATAATCTCAGAATCGCTAGGATCCGTTGAAGTGTTCCAGAGTTATTACCTCATAAAGGGACACTGGTCAGAATTGCAAAAAATGGCCAGGTCATTAAGGTCAAAATAGGCTGTGTCATGAAGGGGTTAAAGGGAATCTGTCAGACAGTTTTTAGTACCTCATCCGAGAGCAGTGTAATATAGGCAAAGAGGCCCTGAATCTAATAATGTTTCACTTACATTACTGGGTGCAGCAGTTCTGACACAATCAGAGTTCTAGACCATGAGCAGCTTATCACAGGAGGGGGCGTGTTGGACTACAAGGCACAGGCTGCTGTGCTCCAGCAATGATAAGCTAATGGTGCTAAAACAATCATTTCAAGTAAACAACAGCACCTAGCTTGATGCCAAAATCTGTTTTGTAACACCTACAGAATGCGGTTTTCAGATTACATAGCAAAAACCTGCTGACACATTCCCTTTAATTTAGGGCCCTCTGTGTAGTCACCAAGATATGTCCAGCCTGATAGGAAGTCATACAAGTGGGTGACCATTTTCTGACATCAGAGAGGGAATCCGAACTGGGCAGCTCACAGAAGAGAAGCAATATTACTCCATGTACCCACAAACATGTTCAATTTTATCTTTGAACTACAGTTGAGGTAAAAGTTTATAACCCGTTTCTGACATCCGACGTAATATTCCATCCATGTGACCTGGGCCTGTTTGACCATGGACGCCATTTCTTTAATGCGACACTGTGACCGAAGTTGCGGTGATAGCATTAAAATTCATTCAGGCTCCATCTTTCCTAGGGGTAGATGGTGCCGTGAACCTGGGGGGTGTCGCCGCCCTACCGCACACACGATCGCTGTAATTGGCTGTTCACTTCTGAACAGCAAATCACAGCGTTTCTCAGTGTTTCAGCCAATAAGATTGCCTGAAACACTGATGTCCCAGCCTAGGATCGAGCACCGATCCTAGGCTGGTGCCTGGCAACGCCAGGCATGGCAGGAAAGGACTCAGATTGGCGCGATCACCGATTGCTCCAATCGCAGGGCACAGCAGTGGTGTGATCGCGCTGTGCCCTGACGGTGACCTGCCCAGGATTGGAGCTGTAAGAGCTCCGATCCTAGGCCGGTGATTAGCAACACGAGCGTCACAAGGGCCAGTTCTGATTGGTGTGATCGATGTCATTATCGATCACACCAATGACAGGGCAGAGCAGCGGTAGGACCATTCTGTGACCTGTCTGTGACCGCGCTGCAGGTCCTCACACTAGCTGAGGATTCCTGCAGAGCGGTCACGCTACAGAATCTGCTGCCGTGCTGGGTCTTGTGGTGCCACAGAAGCCTGTGACACCACAATCCCTGCTGAACAAAGAACAGACAAGAAAGAACAAGACAGAAGAAAGAAGAGAGACAAAAACTGTGTTTTAATCTCTGATCCCTACCCGATCTCGCTTCATCAACGCCGAGTGTTGATTGGTGACGCAGTTCACTGATTACCACTTGTGCATGCTGTTTTCCACCCTACTTTGCACCACCAGCAGGCGCCTATCCAGCAGCTGCCGAGCTTTGATTAGTGATGCAGTTCACTCATCAGAGCTCGTGCTCGCTGTTTTCCACTTTTCTTTATCAGCCTCCTTTTGCGCCACCCCTGTGCGCACATCCAGCAGCTGCCGAGCTTTGATTAGCGATGCCATTCACACATCAGAGCTCATGCCTGCTATTTAGACACATTTCTTCTTCACCACCTCTGTGCCCACGTCCAGCAGCTGCCGAACTTTGATAAGTGACACAGTTCACTCATCAGAGCTCGTGTCTGCTGTTTTAAACATTTTTCACAGACTTTTTTTTCTCCCTGGTTGCTTTTTTTCTTTTAGCTTTTTTCTTTTCAGACAAACAAGTTTACAACACACACACACACACACACACAAACAGTTAAAAAATAGAATTAGTCTTACCAGTAATTCGGTTTCTAGGAACCTTCCACGACAGCCATATCGGAGGATGTCTCCCCGCCCTAATAGGGGAACGGAAATGCACAAGAGGTTAAATAACCCTTCCCTTCCTGCTATCTACAGTGTTTTTTCTGGACACACTAGCATGTATAGGTACCACCAAGGTGTAGGAATCATCCAATAAGAGTATCAGATAGGGAGGGAAATTAATGCTGTTGTGGAAGGTTCCTAAAAACCGAATTACCAGTAAGACTAATTTTATTTTCTCTAGTCACCTTCCACGACAGCCATATCGGAGAAATACCAACAACTAATTTCTTAGGGAGGGACAACAGCCTGCAAAACATATCTGCCAAACGTTAAATCCCTGTTGAAATTTAGTGTATAGTGTCTGGTGAATGTATGTACAGACGACCAGGTGGCGGCTCTGCATATCTGCTCAGAAGATGCGTTCCCTCTTCCTGCCCATGATGTTGATACTGAAAAGTAGAGTGGGCTTTCAGAGATGTAGGAGGAGGAACGTTCTGTGACGAGTAGGTGAGGCTGATAGCATTTGCAATTGTAATTTTTGCCGCCTTTTTGCCTTTATTCAGATTGGAAATTTAAATAAAATCTGGTCAATCCTCCAACTCTCCGTCTGCTGAAGGTAGAAGAGAACTACTCTACAGACGTCGAGGGTGTGAAAGGCTTCTTCTTTTGTGTTGGAGGGGTTTGTACAGAAGGAAGGTAATACAATCTCCTGGAACCTATGAAAGTTTGAGACTACCTTAGGCATAAAGGAGGGATTTAACCTTAGGAAGATGCCATCTTCAGTGATGGTCAAGTATGGCTCCTGTATTGAAATGGCCTGTAATTCTCCTATGCGCCTTGCGGTAGTAATTGCACCAAAACCACAGTTTTTAGTGTTAAGTTTTCCAGAGCCATGGAAGACAGTGGCTCAAACGGTTCCCTGGTCAAGCCTTTGAGAACTAGGTTCAAGTCCCAAGGAGAAACGGACTACGGAGTCTGGGACGGATTCTAGTTGCTGAGGTTATTAATCGCTTGATCCATCGATGGCTTGCCAGATCTTGATTGTAAAATGAACTAAGGAGCGAGCCCTAGAACTAAGCCGTCTTGTTATGTGTGATATTAGGATGGAAGGGGTCCAGGGAACTTAGGGAACACCAAGATGAGAACATCTTCCAAACCTTCCTGTAAATGGCGTTAGTCATGCTCAGCCTAGAATGGCCGGTGGCCCTGTAGAGTTTGAATCACTTCCTCGGAAAGGCCTTAAGCCATTAGAATTTCAGTTTCAGTAGCCAGGCCGCAAGGTTCATTCTATGCGGGTCTGGGGGCAGTAGAGGGTCTTAGTAAAGGAGACTGGCCCTCTAGGGGCAGAAGTATTGGGCCTTCCTGAGCTATGTTCCGTAGGGCTCCGTACCAGCTTTTCCCTGGCCACAAGGGAGCCACTAGGATGGTAGCGACTTGTTCTGCCCGTATCTTCTGCAGTGTTCTCGCTACCGTGGGAATCGGAGGGAAGGTATAAGCATTAAACTGCCACGGATGGGAGAAGGCATCTACTCCCCACGCTCCGTCAGTGGGACTGAGGGAATAAAGTTCCCACCTTCGCGTTTTGACTGCTGGCAAAAAGGGTCCACATCGGGATTTCCCCACCTTGACACCGAAGGCAAAAATACTGTTTGGTCTAGGCTCCATTCCCCGGAATGAACGTCCTTCCTGCTGAGGAAGTTTGCCTGCTGATATGAACAACCGACGTTTCTCTGCCCAAGAAAAATTTCTTGCAGCTACCAATTTTTTGGTTGAAGAATTTCGTGCCTCCTTGGTGTCGGATGTAGGACACTGTAGTCGCATTGTCTGGGCAGACACGTACATGATGATTTGGACAAGGGTTGATGCTGCTTTCAATGCTTCCTCCACAGTTCTCAGTTCTCTCACATTTGAGGAGCTGGCTCTGACGCCTGGGGGCCATACCCCCTGGAAGCGCGATTTCTCCACTATAGCACCCCAGACTCTCTGACTGGCGTCTGTCGTGACAATTTTCAGGGAAAGCTGATCCCAGCTGACACCCCGCTGGAGGTTCTGGTAGTCCAGCCACCATAGGAGAGACGCCTTCACATGACCAGGAAGAGGGGTTCTCTTGGTCAGAGTATTCCGATACTTCTTTGAACCCCGGAGAACATAGGACCGAAGGAACCGAGTATGGGCTTGAGCCCAGGAAACAGTTTGGACACACGCTGTAAGCGAACCTAGGATGGACATTGAGTCTAAGGAGTGCTGCTCTCTGGCCTCCGAACCTGGAGGACCTCTGAACAAGGTCGAGTTGTCGTTCCCTGGGTAAGAAAGATGTTCGCCTTCCTGAGTCCAGGAGTATCCCTAAGAACTTCTTTCCTGACGAAGAAAGAAGGTCTGATTTCTCCAGGTTGGGGACTGTAAAAACTCCAGGGACTTTCCTACGTCCTGGTTCAGGCGAGACATGGATGGAGCCCTTATTAGAAGGTCGTCTAAGTATGGGACAATGCAAATCCCCTGCTGGCAAATGAAGATCATTGCCTCTGCCATTATCTTGGTAAACAATCGAGGGGCTGATGACACCCCAAACGGCAGGACATTGAACTGGTAGTGGTTGACCCGGGGACCCTGGAAAACCGCAAAACTGAAGAATTCCCTGTGGTCTGGATGAATCGGGACATGATAGTAAGCGTCCCTCAGGTCTATTGTGGCCAACACCCAATTTGTCCTATGAGGGGGATTGCCGATTTAACCGACTCCATCCTGAATCATCTGTACTTTACCACTTGGTTCAAGGGTTTTAAGTTTATTATAACCCTGCTTTCCTGAGGGTTTTATAATTACAAAGAGGCGAGAGTAGTGGCCTCTGTATCTCCTGTCGTGGAACTGGGGAGATCACCTTGCAGAAGTGTCTTTATGTCTGACAACAAGGATTTTTGGAGGTACGCCTGCAAGGATATTACTCTTAGGCATTGAGGGGGAGGACTCTCGAACCTCAATCTCAATCCATCGTGAAAGGTGCGAATAACCCATTGGTTTGAGGTTATGGATTGCAACAATCTATGAAATTCAAGGGTCGGCCCCCGACCGGAGAACTGTGAATTCTGGGAGGACTGGACACGGGGAGGGAGACGAAAAAAATCGTTTCCTAGGTCCGGAAGTCTTTTTATCGGTGGCTTTCTCTAGGATATCATCCAGAGCTGGGCCGCATAATACTTTCCCTGAAAGGGAAACGTATAGACGTTTGACATAAAGTCTCCTCCCCAAGCTTTCAGTCATAGAGTTCCCCTGCTGAGTTGGAGAGGTAAATGCATGACCCTTGACATGCGATTGCAGGCTGGTCTCCCATTCGGGTCCCGGCCCAGGCTCAAGCTGCGTAGCAGCTGCCACCGGACAAACCTAGAAGGGCCGGTTGGCACCGCAGATTTTGCTGCTACCCGGACGGACTTAGCGGAAGCATCCGCTAGGAACCCTGTCACTTTTTTAATAGGGAAAGAGAGTCAAGGGTTTCTTCCCTGGAGGTGCCGAGTGAGGTGATCCTCCGACATACGCCACCAGCAGACAGGGACCCGGCTACACACGTAGAGGCTATATTGGCCTTAAGCAGGGTTGTGGAGGCGTCCCAGGATTTCCTGAGCAAGCTTGCCATTGAGAGATGCCCTTAAATGGAAGAGCCGCTCTCCTGCACGTCCACTTTAGGGACTTCCCATAAGGAGCCATCTCCGTCCAAGGGAAAAACCGATTCCTCAATTCTGAGGTGACACTAAGTCTCTCTCGGGAGAGGCCCATTACCAGCCGTAAATGGGAAACCCCTTTGGGGCTTTAGGCTTCAGCCCCTCCAAACATCTCATCCTATATAGAGAATTCCACTTCCTCCTCCCGTGCTAACTAATCTGGTTTCTCATTCCGGTCCCGGCCCAGCCTCAAGCTGCTTAGCGACCGTGACGAATGTAGTCACGCTCAGCCTAGAATGGCCGGAGGCACCTTTGGAAGAGAAATAGTATTCCCAGATCTGAGGGTGGAAGTGGAACCCTCATTTTCCCAAGCATCCTCTGAGTTAGAGGTATCAAATTCGCCCAAGTCAATCAGATTCCACAGGTGCCGATTTCCTCCTAGCAGGAGGGGGCTGTGGCTGGGAAAACGTCGTCATGGAAGATTGAACTTCTTGTCCGATGAGAGTTTTTATACTGTCCAGTAGGGAGGGCTGCTCTGTACGTAATACATCGTCCGTGCAGGGTTGACAAAATGTTAAGGGCTGGCGGAACACACCAAATAACAAGATGGTGTTTAGGTGCGTTCGCAGCCCGAGGTCCACCGTGCAGAGGTGTTAACTGCTGCTCGGTAATGGCGGACGCGATATGGCGGTGAAATAACGGCACACACGGGGTTAACCTCACCCAAGGTGTACCGAGGCAAACTCTTATGACTTAGAGCCGCACTACCGCAAATAATAGATGCCGTAGCCTGTTTTCGCTCACAGAGCTCGGCAGAGTAAGCGCTAGCGTAACGTCACAGAACTCAGCCCTTAGACAGCAGGACTGAAGTCCCTCTAGACCGCTAGCGCCCGGCACCGCGACTGCGATACCAACAGGGATCAAATAAATGGCGTGTGCAAGTGTGCAGACGGCCGGTATGCACTGTGGCCTACAGGCTAGCCACTAGCAGGCGCTGACTCAGTCTCTAAA
This sequence comes from Dendrobates tinctorius, assembly GCF_039654945.1. Lineage (NCBI taxonomy): Eukaryota > Metazoa > Chordata > Amphibia > Anura > Dendrobatidae > Dendrobates > Dendrobates tinctorius. The sequence continues at coordinate 8,644,974 of NW_027361898.1, forward strand.
CCCTAACAACAGACGTATCAAAGGGTAGGGGTTTCATAATGAGTCAGACACCAGATACATGCATCCATCATCATACACACCAAACTATTTGAGTCTATCTTAGCGCATGGCCGAGCAGCCATGCGAACCTTTTATAGCCGCAGGCGTCCGTGATCCTCCTTGCTTCTCGGATGGGCCAATCCGAACACGAGCAGGACCTGAGCACATGACCTTTGATCTCCAATGGGAGATCACTCCACAGGCATGCTCAGTGGCCCGACATGAGGACTTAGTCCCTGGAGGATCTTGCTGCTGAGCAGCATGCGTTGCCAAAGCTGAACCAGGGGTGGCAGCAGCAAGCAAACCCACGGAGCTGGTCTGGACAGAGCGCCGGGACCGACGAGTTTGCTGAGCAAGCTCCTCTGCGGCTGGGGAGGAATGGGAGACCGTCGGAGGCAAGGCTCGGGATTCCCGCTGTGCAGCGCCGGAAATCCGACGCCTAACACAAAGCTTCTCCTATATGAAGAGGGAAGCCTGGAAACACACCTGGTTTATTCTTTTAAAGGGTCAGAGGCCTTGTCTCCCCAAAACAGAGAGAGAAGTCATACTAAGTCACCTCAGAGACCACTTGGACAGAATAAAGGGGAACCCACCCCGCTACTGACAGTAGGAGGGTGATGCTGTGCTCCGCAGTAGCAGGCAGTAAGGGTTTGTCGCCGTCCATGGTCAGTCTGCCACAGTCACTGTACAGATAATGGCCTTACCTGGACGCACCCAGACCAGGATTAGAATAACCGAGGTCCATCCAGCGTGTTGTGTGCTCCTCCTCCCCTCAGTCCACAGGTGGGGGTCATTTTAATTACCCGTCCCCACAGCTGAATTCCTCAGCTGCTGCCCATGCACACTCAGCGGTGCTCCATTCTGGTCCCGGCCCGCCTCAAGCTGCTTAGCGGCTGCCTGACGAGAGCAGCCACGCTCAGCCCAGAAGGGCCGGTGGCTGGGGCCCCAGACCGCGCCCGCAGTCCAGTAAATGCAGCCGCGTGTGTGTTCCCGCCTGGCACACAGGTGGAAGGCAAACCGGAAGTTCGGCGCCGATCCGACGCCACCTCCGGTGTGCACGTGCCCCCGGATCGCATGCCGCATGGGGAGGAGGACGCCGGGGAGCTCCAGGAGGACCCCGGCCGCACAGCACCGCCCCGCTTTACTCCGCTGAGGGGGCGCAGGAGGGGCGGGCAAGGGTCCCGAGTACCACCAAAGTGGAGACGGGAGCAGCCTTCCTACGGAGGAGAGCAGAGCCCCCGACCGTTGACTGCCCGGCGTTACAGGTATCTGATGTTGTAGTGCCTCCGGTCGCCGGCCACGGCAGCACTATCAGGAACTCTTCATGCCCCATAGGAGACAGGAAAAATACTGGAGATAGCAGGAAGGCGAGGGTTATTTAACCTCTTGTGCATTTCCTGTCCCCCATTAGGGCGGGGAGACATCCTCCATATGGCTGTCGTGGAAGGTGACTAGAGAAATAAAGTACTCACACAATCATATTCATAAAAAAAATGCCATCCAGCTTGTCCATCTCAACAATGCTATTCCGTGGAGGAGGCATATGCTTTCCTTGCTTCCGTCACTGATTGCGAGGAAGAGGATCCCAAATTCTTTATTTCTCAGATTCATCGTCCTCTTTCTCATTTTTCTCCTCAGGTCCTGATGAACCGCCACGCAGCTGTCCCAGGACAGAGGATGAAGAAGCGCCTTCTATTCCAGAAGATGGATTAGCGCACTCCATTATGAACCCCGTATGGAACTCGCCCCCCGAAAATTATGAACCACTGATTCCTGATTTTGTGGCATAATCAGGAATCAAGTTTGACACCACCAGCCTCACAGAACTAGACTTTTTCAAAGTCTTTTTCTCTGAGGATTTTGTTAACCTCATGGTGGGCCAAACTAATTTATATGCTCGTCAATTTTGGCCACAAAACCCCGGTTCATCATTAACTGTTCTCCTCTACACGCGGTTGAAATGATGCAGTTTTAAGACCTGGTCCTTCACATGGGGATCCTGAAGAAGCCAAAAATTCAGCAATATTGGAGTGTTTATGTTTTATACAACACTCCAGTGTGGCGAATGGTCATGGCCCGGACGCGTCTTGAGGCTATCCACAAATTCCTGTATTCTACCGATAATGCAGTGTCCCCGTGAGAACACCCCAACTTTCACTGTCTGTTCAAAGTTCGACCGTTTGCTTAAGTGTATGTGCCCCAAAGTGACATCTGCATGGATAAGTCCTTAATTCATTTTAACCCCCTCGCTGCGTGTGACAGGCAGGAGACCAGCGATCAGCTCGCTGGTAACTAAGGTAAACGCAGGGTTTCTAAGCACCGGGCGATGCTTAGAAACCCTCTGTGTACCTTAGTTACCAGCGCGCTGATGCAGGGAGCTGGTAACCAAGGTACACATCGGGTTTCTAAGGGACGCACGCCCCTTAGAAACCCGATGTGTACCTTAGTTACCAGCTCCCTGCATCAGCGCTCTGGTAATTAAAGTACACAGCGACGCCGCGCGCTCGGCGTCGCTGGTGCTGATCGCTGGTGAAGCTGTCTGACAGCTCACCAGTGATCATGTAGCGACTCACCAGCGATCCTGACAAGATGATATCGTTGTCGGGATCGCTGGTGAGTCGCTATGTGTGACGAGGCCCTAAGGCCTCTATTTGCTAGTGAATTGCCATGGCAAACATCAGGACCACACAATCATGATCTCAGGGTGCCAATAGGGATAAAGAGGGAGAAGCCACACTCTTTTAAAGATTTATATGAAGTAGTCAGTATTGGCAGCAGCATCTACGGGGTTAAACAGATATGGACGATGACAACACTGATCGTGGCTGATGCAGCAAGTTGTCAGCTATAGTGTACAGCCGACAGCTGCTGGATTGTTACTTGTATGGGGATGCTAGTCTCTTATATCTCAGGTCAGTTAAAAGACGTATTGACGGTCATTAAGGGATTAAGGGAAGGCTCAGATTCCGTCAGTACCTACCCAGCAAGAGGACCAGGTAAGGAATTAAACTCTATAAGCTGTGTGAGAGTACCTCATAGTACACTCACAGGTTTAGAGTTTACGAAAGGAATGACACCCGAATTGAACCCCCTGAATGTCCCCCTATCCTGGGAGTGAGTGGGAAAATTTTGTGGGATTTGGTGCACCCAATGCTGGATAAAGGTTATCACCTCTACATGGAAAACTTTTATACCGGCATCACACTCTTCAAATCCCTCTCTGCGCGAGGTACCACAGCCTGCGGTACTGTTCGCAAAGATCAGAGAGGCATCCCAAAAACACTACTTGGGCAGATGCTCAGAAGGGGTGACAGCAGAGCCCAATGTAGCGACCACCTGCTGATGGTCAAGTGCAAGGACAAGAAGGATGTCTTTTCTTGACCACCATACACGGTGATGGCAGTGCCCTCGGCACTGTAAGAGGTACCTCTGCACAGGTCAGCAAACCGACCTCTGTCCTGGGTGACAACAAAAACAAGGGGGGGACGTTGATGTCTCTGACCAACTCCTGCATCCGTACAGTGCTTTGAGAAAGGCCAAGGTGAGGTACAAAAAGCTGGCCATGCACATTGTACAAATAGCAATGTTCAACGCTTTCCTGCTGTCACGATGTGCAGGCCACACCGATACATCATACCTTCAGTTCCAGGAGGTAGTGATTAAGGCCCTTCCGAGTTCTGCCGTGCGCCCGAACACCCCACATATGGGGTATCAGCGTACTCAGAACAAATTGGACAACAACTTTTGGGTTCCAATTTCTCCTGTTACCCTTGGGAAAATAAAAAAAAATAATAGTTGCTAAAAGATCATTTATGTGACTAAAGTTAAATGTTCATTTTTTCCTTCTACGTTGCTTCTGCTCCTGTGAAACACGTGAAAGATTAATAAACTTCTTGAATGTGGTTTTGATCAGCTTCAGGGGTGCAGTTTTTAGAATGATGTCACTTTTGGGTATTTTCTGCCATATAGACCCCTCAAAGTGACTTCAAATGTGAGGTGGTCCCTAAAAAATGGTTTTGTAAATTTTGTTGCAAAAAATGAGAAATCGCTGGTCAACTTTTAACCCTTATAACTTCCTAACAAAAAAATGTTTGTTTCCAAAATTGTGCTAATGTAAAGTAGACATGTGGGAAATGTTATTTATTAGCTATTTTGTGTGACATATTTCTCTGTTTTAAGGGCATAAAAATTCAAAGTTTGAAAATTGCAAAATTTTCCAAATGTTTGCCAAATTTCCATTTTTTACACAAATAAATACACGTTATATCGAAGACATTTTACTACTAACGTGAAGTACAATATGGCACGAAAAAACAACCTGAGAATCGTCAAGATCCGTTGAAGCGTTCCAGAGTTATTACCTCATAAAGGGACAATGACCAGAATTGTAAAAAATTGGCCCGGTCATTAACGTGCAAACCACCCTTGGGAGTAAAGAGGTTAAAGAGAGAACTAAATGGGTCAGCATCTGTACCCAAGTGTTATGTTTTTACAATATGCTGCAAAGTGTTATAAAAAAAACCACAACTTTATTTCCACTCTTTTAAAGGAAGCCTTCATTAAGTTTTTGAATATGGAAGTGATTTTATGGCTTTATACAGTAGGTGTTCCTCCTCAAATAAAGATGATACCTTTTTTGTAGACACCTGATGTGTCTTGTGAAGTGCATCAGGGGTGTGTCACCACAGGAGAAATAGGCAGTCAAAACCCACTGACACACCCCTAGTGTGCTTCCAGCATGCATATGACTTGTTTGGTTTCTCATGAGTAACATCATATCTCTACAGAAAAAGGACAATGTTTTATTGGGTGGGGTTAAAATATCTATACAGCCATACCACTACTTCCATACGTTAGTCGACATGTTCCCTTTAAAGTGTCACAGCGGTGAAATCTATATCGCTTTAATAAAGGGGATCACCCTCACTGCTACCTGTCATTGATAGTGATGTCACATGCAGAGGTCAGGTCATCAACAGTCTATGGCCGTGCCGGTGAACATATGACACGTGTGCCAGAGGGGGTACGCAGAGCCCTCTTGGTGGGCACAAGCGCCATCTACTCAGGATTAGAAGTGGAAAAGAGCTAGGAAGAAAAAAGCACAATAGGGTCTTATCTCACAACACACGAGTGTCAGGTAAGGGGAGATACACTCACCTTGCTGAGTTGCTAAATGGCAACACAGAAATAGTATGCATCTGCTGCTGCATGGATACCAGTCGGGAAGACGACACTTAGGTGAAAGGAAAAACGGAGGTAGGCATGACTAATGCGCCGCTGAGATGGAATATCCTTAAAAGTAAAACATTTATTTAACAGGTTTATAAGTCTACGTGTTTCAAGGTCACGCCGGAACCCTTCATCAGGATAAACAAAGAGGTTTGTCCAGATGAAGAAGTCCGGCTCCGGCGTGACGTTGAAACGCATAGATTTATAAACCTGTTAAATAAATGTTTTGCTTTTAAGGATATTCCGTCTCAGCAGCGCATCAGTCATACCTTACTCCGTTTTTCCTTTCATCTACTCAGGATTAGCGCCGCCAGCACTCTTCTCAGCCCACTCGTCATCTCCCTCATCACTAGCACTGTGCCCACTCTCCTCTGCACGTGCGCTGTCCCATCAGGTTACGAATCCTCCCATCAGTCTGCGGCTGAGGAGAGTGGCGGCGTTAGTGCCTACAGGTAGGATTGTTATATATGAAGAGACCAGATCAGCGTTGGAATGGGCAGAAGTGAGCAGTTACCGTATATACTCATGTATAAGCAGAGTTTTTCAGCACATTTTTGTGTGCTGAAAACGCCCCCCCTCCTTGACTTATACACGAGTCATTGTCCTAGAAGATGGAGGAGGGGAGCAGTGGAGCAGCGGGACATAGGAGGCAGGAGCCGGCAGCTGCGGCTAAAGCCTGTGCTAAAGCCAACAGCTGCCAGGCTATCACGGTTCCCCGCTCATTAGGGTAATGCATAATCACCTCTCTCCACTCCCATAGGCATGGAGAGAGGTGAATATTTATTATTGTACCTTAATGAGCGGGGACATGTGATCTCTCGGCCGCTGGAGCTGCGGGCACCGGAACAAGATGCAGCGAAGGCATCGTATGGGGCCATTATACTGCATGGAGGACTATGTGAGGGCCATTACACTGTATGGAGGACTATGTGGAGCCATTGTAATTTATGGAGATGTATGTGGAGCCAATGTACTGTATGGAGGACTTTATGTGCCCATTATACTGTAAGGAGGGCTGTGTGGGGATTACAGTTGGAGAATCATACTGTGATGGGGTCTTCATTCTTTGTTGGGGGAACTGAGGGAGGGGGGTACAGTAGGGTCATCATATTGTGTGTGTGGAGGAGTTCACTGTGGGGGTATCATACTGTGTTTGGGAGCACTCTTGTTTGCATCATACTTTATCTGTTTTATTCTAAGTTTTTTTTAATCTTTGTCTTTACACATTTAAATTAGGACATTGGGCCATGTGCGTTTTACGCCAGTTACATAGCATATTATATTAATCCACACTAATTCCAAAAGTTAAATCATTTTATTTGATAAAAAAAAAGTTTACAATTGAGGATTTTCCTTAACAAATATCAAGGTTGGTCTAGAACTTCCTGCAAGCTTTTAACTTTGGCCCTCTGTGTATTTGAGTTTGATATCCCTGCCTTAAATAGGTTTGTTCTCATCATGATGAAGGGTTACAATTGCAAAGAGGTTGTAAAAACAACTTTGCAATTTTACTTTTGATTAAAAATCCTCTCCATTCTCAAGAACAGACCTTCACTACAATTGGTGACTAGTATCTTAGGCTTGGAGTGCAGCGCTTACAAGCTCTTTGATATTGACTCTATAGGGCACTAATGTATGAGTTGTCTTTCTAATCTAAAACTTCAGTATTCAGAGTACTTTGCGAAAAGTGGGTTTTGGATTGCAGTTTTTGGCACTTGGTCTCTAAAAGGTTTGCCATCACTGTTCTATGGCAATGCAATACGGATAGCTACCTACATTAAGTGATTGCTAGATGTGACATCACTATGTACCATGTTACCAGAGCCAAATGTGGTTTTGTCCCTAGTCTTTATGGTGAGCTGTAGATCACCTGCTGATTTACAGGTGTGCATTAGGTACAAAAGTTAAGAGTGAGAATAGCCTGGAAGAGCAGAAACAAAGTATCCAGAAGTTGTGCTGTTTTGTACTGGAAAGGCAGATGAATGAAACAAATTCATCTCAAGGGACAGGAAGCAAAAGGGAGCCGACGTTTGCCCCCCACTCCTTTCTCAGGAGTGCTGTGAGTGTAGGGTTACTACAGGCAAGGAATTCTGCTTGTTCACTCAATGTCTTTCACAGGAATACATCGCAAAAGACGCCAATAAAAATATTTACTGGAAAGTCATTTCACAGTCATCCCAGCAGAATGTGGAGGAGCACTTCCAATGAAATTTTTTAAGGTCCCGACCTCTAGCAAAAAAAAAAAAAAAAATTAAAAGCTTCAGCAGGTAGGAAATGTATTGTTTATGGATCACAGGGGAAAAGAAAAAAAAAACGCCATATCCAGTACCTTCATCCAGGTCCAGGGCACAGGAAATATCCTATATACGCCAGTAATGTGGGGACACGGTGTATGTGATGCAGCTGGTTACTCTGCCAATCTACTCTGCTGGGAGTAAATGCTCTGTTCGGAATAAAGTGCTGCTCTGTCAGGAGTTAATGTCTTTAGTACTCCCAATAATTGGGAACTTTCATACATTTGTCAATTAAGTGCACTCCCTACCGTCCCAGGTTCCAATTGGCTCTCATTTTCGTATGCCTGGTGTTACCATCCACCATTCCACAATGTTGGATACAACGGCATGGATTTTGTTATGCGCTCACCTCATAAGGTGGATTTGCTAGGCCGTACATGAGGGCAAGTAACACAGACCAGACGATAATGCAGCGGACCTAGAGTAACTTGATGACACATGGTAAAGCATGTACCAATAAAGCTGGATATGCAAGGAAGTATGGGAATCATCCAAGTTGGAAGTACTTGGTTCATCAGAGTGGAGTGTGAGGACAGTGCCTTCAAAACAGAGAGGAATAGGCAGACAGGTACCTTGATGCAGCAAAGTTGGGAGTGCGGACAGAAACTTGGAAAAGCAAAGATGAGCAGGCTGGCAGGTACTTTGATGAATGGATGCATGTACAGCACTCAGGAACAGCAGAGCGAAGCTGATAATTAGGCACTTGGAGACCTGGAAATGTAGAAAGCACTCAGGAACAGCAGAGCAGGGATGACTATCAGGCATTGGATAGGATTTAAGGATAGACTCTCGGATAGAACGTGGAAGCAGCGAGCACGAATCAAAGATAACAGGACACATGTCCTGGAACTCACACAATGATATGAAAGTTTACAGGGAGGTTGCTAGCACAGGGGTGCAATATTGTAGAAGACACTAATGGCGATGGTCTATCGTTAATTGTCAAGCACTGGAGCTGGCAGGATTTTTTATTATTTTAATATTGACACATTACACCAGGTAAGAATTTAATATACTGAAGATGTCACATATATGACCAACATAAACAGGCATGCACTAGGAAATTCTGGGAGGGGAGAAGTGGGGGATTGCTGAAGCTTTTGAACCCTTAGGTTATGTGCACACGTAGTTTTCAGTAGTGCGGATTTTTCCGTGCTGTTTACCTGCGGTTTAGCCTGCGGTTTAGCCCTGCGGTTTCACACCTCTACAATGGAGATGTGAAACCACAGCGGATTCCGCACAAACAATTGACATGCTGCGGATTGTAACCCACAACAAATCCGCACGGAAAAATCCGCAGCATGTGTACAGTGTTTTTGGTTTTACCATTGGAAATAATGGTATTGTACAATGCAGCAGAAACTGCTGCGGACCCGCAGGGCCAGAAACGCTGTGGATCCGCAGCAGAATCCGCACCGTGTGCACATAGCCTTAAGCAGTGTTATATTTTGATTGCTATTACGCTATGATAGGAAAATGCCTATTGACCATTAAATATACAGTCATGGCTGAAAGTGCTGGAACCCTTGAACTTGTTCCAGAAAATGAAGTACGGTATTTCTCCCAGAAAATTATTCTAATTACACGTTTTGTTATATACGTTTATTTCCTTTGTATGTATTGGAACAACACAAAAAAAAATAAAATACATTTTAAAAAAAAGGTAAATTGGACATCATTTCACACTAAATTTCCCAAATGGTCCAGATAAAATGATTGGCACCCTCAACTTAATATTTGGTTGCATATCCTTTGGAAGAAAACAGCAAAAAAGCAGAGAGGTTTACCCATCCAGGCCTCCAGACAAATGCACTATCAGGATGCAGTGGACCCATATAATTAAGATGGCAACACAGGTGCAAGAATACCGATGAAACAACCGCTCACATCCTACCAATCCATGGAGGGGGAGGTTGACTGGTATATTAATGCACAATAAAAACTTGTATGTGGTGCTGTTCACACTATGGCAATGCACAGCATCCAGGTTAACAGCCTAGTAGTGACACCCTTCTATTAGATCAGGTGGGCTGCCCAGCGCTATCAAAATGCATGCCATGTGAACAGACACCACAGTTTACAAGACCAAATGGGCCCAACTACACCCTGAATAAAAAGTGCAAAAAACACATAAAAAATGTGAGGTATTAGCTGATATTTTGGCCAAAATACCCGAGTCTGTAACCTGCGCCAAAGGACCCCACGTTTACGGGTCCCTAATACCTCACATTTTTTGTGTGTTTTTTGCACTTTTTATTCAGGTGTTAGTGACCTGTAAACGTGGGGATCTTTGGCACAGGTTACGGACTCACGAGTTTGCATCAAGTGCTCGGGTATGTACAGAGCATCACGGATCCCTGTGTTTTTAATTTGGGTGTCCAACAAGTGCAAAATATGCGAGGCAGTGACTTGAGCATGTCACTCGAGCAACCGCAATAATAGCTGCATACCCAAAAATTGTGAGCCTTTGCGTTCAACACCAACGACAACTTACTGTTATCAAATTCTGTGTCGTACCTATGGGATCAAAATGCTCACTAAACCCATGCATAAAATCCTTGAGGGGTGTGGTTTCCAAAATGGAGTCACTTGTTGGGGGCTTCCACTGTTTAGGCACATCAGGGGCTCTTCAAATGCAACATGGTGTCTGCTCTCAATTCCAGACAATTCTGTGTTCAAAAAGTCAAACAGTGCTCATTCCCTTCAAAGCTCTGTTGTGCATCCAAACAGTGGATTTCCCTCAAATATGGGGTATTTGCATACTCAGGAGAAATTGCACAACACATTTTTTGGTCCATTTTCTAATGTTACCCTTGTGAAAATAAAAAAGTTTGGGTCTAAATTATTTTTTTTGGGGGAAAAAAGTTAAATGTTCATTTTTTTTCCTTCCACATTGCTTTAGTTAAGGGTTAATACACTTCTCAAGGTGATCAAAATCACATTTAAGGGGTGCAATTTTTATAATGCTGTCACTTTTGGGTATTTTGTGTCATATAGGACCCTCAAAGTCACTTCAAATGTGATGTGATACAAAAACGATTTTGTTGGAAAAATGAGAAACCACTGGTCAACTTTTAACTTCCTAATTTTTTCATGTTTCCAAAATTGTGCTGATGTAAAGTAGACATGTTGTAAATATTAGGGTATGTATGTACGTTGCGGATTTGCCTTTGTAAAATTCTGCGCAGATTCTGCCTCTCTTGGCACAAAATGCAGGTGAAAATCCGCTCTGTTTTGATGTGGTTTTTTGTGCGGTTTTTCTGCGGATTTGCAAGCTAAAAAAGATATATTATTTAACAACAAAAAAGAATTGTGATGTCATTTCCTTGTCCTACCTCTTCTTTTACATTCTCCATTGAAGACCATAATATCATTACATAGTATGTTCAAATATAATGTTTACACACACAAAACAAATATAAGTGAATATATATTTGATGGAGACGCGATACTATCGCATCGGGAGGGCGGTAATGTCACGATGGGGGCAGGCCTTGCAGCGTTGAGAATCTCTCCCCCCCATGTGCTGACTTCTCCCATCTGTGCGCTCTTCTTTGACCTGTCTACCCCATGTGCTATCCCCCTTGTGATCACTTTCCATAGATAACTGTTCAGTGTGTGTCTGGGGGAGGAGCAGCTGCTCTCTGCACTGAGGCTGCTGGAGGGGGAGGATTCGTTACTGTGTGATGAGGGCTTCTTCATATGGACGGGGAGGGCCTGTAGCTATGAGGGGTGGGGTTGTTGCTATAGAGGGCATGTTTGGAGTAGAGTAGGAGGTTACGACTAGTTCTCATTTCAATGCCATAACACACCCCTCCTTGGACGTTCTGTTCAGAATATCTAGAAAACCGTGCAAACAAGTGACAGAAAGTAAATTACTTATTGTCATAATTCTGCAGCCCAGATATGTACTGAGATTATGTGAAAAGCCCGGACAAGCCCTTTAATGTTTCACTGGGTTTTTCCCTAAAGACAGGATCTGCGATGATGTCATGGTCACATGAGCAGCCCATGTGATGTTTACCTCACTTGTAGGAGGGGTTATAGGCTACGTAATGGAGGTTGGTGTTTGGCACATGGTGAGTGTGTCTGGAAGTTACAGGAAATTGGCTGGACTTAGCCTGAACTTGTATACAGGATCCTCGTGCTGCAGGACTATAGCAGCAAGACTCAACAACCCTGGGAATGGCACCTGGCGGATGCCGCGTACCTGGCAGCCGCTTAGTTAAGCCCATCCCGTGCAAGGGGTTAGTCTGGGACCAGTGGTTCATGTTTTCCAAACTTTCTGTTAATCTGCTGTTTGAAACGTGACATTAAACCACTGAAATTGGACTTTAAGCCTGTGTTGCCTCGTTGCTGCAGCCCTGCCATTACCTATCAGAGCGAATCCCTACAATATATATATATATATATATATATATATATATATATATATATATATATATATACACTCACTGGCCACTTTATTAGGTACACCATGCTAGTAAGGGGTTGGACCCCCTTTTGCCTTCAGAACTGCCTCAATTCTTCGTGGCAGAGATTCAACAAGGTGCTGGAAGCATTCCTCAGAGATTTTGGACCATATTGACATGATGGCATCACACAGTTGGCGCAGATTTGTCGGCTGCACATCCCTGATGCGAATCTCCCGTTCCACCACATCCCAAAGATGCTCTATTGGATTGAGATCTGGTGACTGAGGAGGCCATTTGAGTACAGTAAACTCATTGTCATGTTCAAGAAACCAATCTGAGATGATTCGAGCTTTATGACATGGCGCATTATCCTGCTGAAAGTAGCCATCAGATGTTGGGTACATTGTGGTCATAAAGGGATGGACATGGTCAGCAACAATACTCAGGTAGGCTGTGGCGTTGCAACGATGCTCAATTGGTATCAAGGGGCCCAAAGAGTGCCAAGAAAAAATTCCCCACACCATGACACCACCACCACCAGCCTGAACCGTTGATACAAGGCAGGATGGATCCATGCTTTCATGTTGTTTACGCCAAATTCTGACCCTACCATCCGAATGTCGCAGCAGAAATCGAGACTCATCAGACCAGGCAACGTTTTTCCAATCTTCTACTGTCCAATTTCGATGAGCTTGTGCAAATTGTAGCCTCAGTTTCCTGTTCTTAGCTGAGAGGAGTGGTACCCGGTGTGGTCTTCTGCTGCTGTAGCCCATCTGCCTCAAAGTTCGACGCACTGTGCGTTCAGAGATGCTCTTCTGCCTACCTTGGTTGTAACGGGTGGCAATTTGAGTCACTGTTGCCTTTCTATCAGCTCGAACCAGTCTGCCCATTCTCCTCTGACCTCTGGCATCAACATGGCATTTCTGGCCACAGAACTGCCGCTCACTGGATTTTTTTTCTTTTTTGGACCATTCTCTGTAAACCCTAGAGATGGTTGTGCGTGAAAATCCCAGTAGATCAGCAGTTTCTGAAATTCTCAGACCAGCCCTTCTGGCACCAACAATCATGCCACGTTCAAAGGCACTCAAATCACCTTTCTTCCCCATACTGATGCTCGGTTTGAACTGCAGGAGATTGTCTTGACCATGTCTACATGCCTAAATGCACTGAGTTGCCGCCATGTGATTGGCTGATTAGAAATTAAGTCTTAACACACAGTTGGACAGGTGTACCTAATAAAGTGGCCAGTGAGTGTATATATATATATATATACAGTGGGGAAAAAAAGTATTTAGTCAGTCAGCAATAGTGCAAGTTCCACCACTTAAAAAGATGAGAGGCGTCTGTAATTTACATCATAGGTAGACCTCAACTATGGGAGACAAACTGAGAAAAAAAAATCCAGAAAATCACATTGTCTGTTTTTTTTTCATTTTATTTGCATATTATGGTTGAAAATAAGTATTTGGTCAGAAACAAAATTTCATCTCAATACTTTGTGATATATCCTTTGTTGGCAATGACAGAGGTCAAACGTTTTCTGTAAGTCTTCACAAGGTTGCCACACACTGTTGTTGGTATGTTGGCCCATTCCTCCATGCAGATCTCCTCTAGAACAGTGATGTTTTTGGCTTTTCGCAAGGCAACACGGACTTTCAACTCCCTCCAAAGGTTTTCTATAGGGTTGAGATCTGGAGACTGGCTAGTTCTGCATTACTAAGAGTTCACCGGAGTTTGTGCTATCACTTTACGGCACGATCACTGTGTGAGAATTTTTTTTACGCAGCGGTGCCACAAATGACAGCACAAACTCCAGTGACCTCGGACGGTGGCACAGTGATACACTGAAAGGAGATATCCTCCTGCAGTGTATCGCCGTAGCCATGTAGAGCTGTCACATCTCCCAATGTAACTGTTCTACACGTGAGATTGCCGTGGGACACAAAGAATTGACATGCTGCGTAAAATAAAACGTTGCGAATCCGCGCGTTATTTTCCGCAGCATGTGCACACCAATTCTGGATTCCCATTGATTAACATTGATTGGGCAATACATTTCGGATTTGGTGCAATTCGGCGCGGAAAAAACGCTGTGGATGCACATAAAAATCCGCAATGTGTGCACGTAGCCTAAGTTATGAACTATTTTGTGAAACATGACTCTCTGATTTAAAGGGAACCTGTCAGCAGGACTGTGCACAGTAACCTGCACACAGTGTCAGGTCGGCGCCATTATACTGATTAAAATTATACCTTGGTTGATGACACACATCTTGTGGGGGGGGGTCTTGATGTGGTGCTGTGATTAGGTATTCATAATGCAGCCTGCTGACAGGTCACTGATCCCTCAGGGACCTGCCCCCTAGTTTACATAATGAATATATATTCTGAGGCCGTGGCCCCTGTTTTGGCTAGGGGGTGCTGTGTGTTCTCCCCAGGATACGCAGGGAGGCATATTGAGGCTATGGGAATGCATTGTGGTCACAGGCGTAGCTGGGATTGCAATGGTGAAGCAGTGACCGATGTCACAGGTAGGAGTCGCTGTGTAGTCTCCCCAGGATATGCACAGGGGTGTATGAAGGCCATAGGTGTGAAGGCAGTCACGGGCGCAGCTGTGGTTACTGTGCACAATCCTGCTGACAGGTTCTCTTTAAGGGCACAAAACTTAAAAGTTTGAAAATTGCTAAATTTTCAAAATGTTTGCCAAATTTCTGTGTTTTTTTCATAAAGAAACGCTAGTCATATCAAATAAATTTTACCACTATCATGAAGTACAATATGTCACGAAACAAACAATCTCAGAATCAGTGGGATAAATTGAAGCGTTCCAGAGTTATTACCACAAAGTGACAATGGTCAGAATTGTAAACTTTGGTTTGTCATTAAGTTCAAAATTTATGACCCAAAATCCTTTGGTAATCTTTAGATTTCATGATGCCTTCCACACAGTCAAGGTACCCAGTGCCAGATGCAGCGAAAAAAAAACAAACAAAACATCTTTGAACCTCCACCATATTGGTTTGTAGGTGCAGTATTCTTTTCTTTATACGCCTCATTACGTTTTCGGTAAACAGTACAATGAAGTGCTTCACCACAAAGCCCTCAGTCTCAGCTATCGACAAAATGTTTTCCCAGAAGGATTTTGGCTTACTCACGCACATTTTGACAAACTGCCGTCTAGCTTTTTTATATCTCTGTCAGCAGTGGGGTCCTCCTGGGTCTCCTGCCATAGCGTTTCATTTCATACTAATGTTGATGGATAGTTCTCGCTGACACTGTTGCACCCTGAGCCTGCAGGACAGCTTGAATTTCTTTGGAACTTGATTGGGCATGCTTATCCACCATCCAGACCATTGCAACCTTACATCAATTTTTCTCTGCTGCCCACGTCCAGTTCTCTTCTCCGCTGTCTCTTTTTCATGCTTAGTGGGGTACACAGAAACACACATAGTAAAGATTGAATCAACTTCTCCCTTTTCTTATCTGGTTTCAGGTGTTATTTTCATATTGCCCACACCTGTTACTTGCCACAGGTGAGTTTGAACAAGCATCACATGCATGAAAAAAAGTTTTTACCCACCATTTGAAAAGTTGTCAACAATTTTGTCTGGCCCATTTTTGGGGCTTTATGTAAAATTATGTCCAATTTGCCTTATTTTCTCATTTTTTGTGTTACAATACACACAAAAAAGCATGTGTAATTGCAATAATTTTCTGGGAGAAGTACTTCCTTTTCTGGAACAATTTCAAGGGCCATGACCGAATTAAGTTGTTGTATATGGCAGCCTGTGCTCAGCAAAAGGAAAGTCATAAAAGAGACCAAATGTAGGTAATCACAAAGACGCCCCTACTTTTATAATAGGAACAACCCAGCTTGTGGAGTTAGAGAGCATATATATTTTTATTAAACAAAAATTGAGTATGTAAGGAAATTGCCATTTATGCATATAAAAGTGCAGATTCTGAGAATATTAAATAAATTTTAATAAACCTTTCAAGACCCAGAACTCATGCACTAATTCCTAATCCTACATTTGAGAGTACTTCTTACATTCATTAACCAGGCATCCCAAAAGGTGAATCCTATCTGGGGTGTCTATGGTCCACGTGCAGTCCAGGACTGTAAGAGACGCATTAGACAGTTTAATAAACAGTTTGGGGAATTGTAGTAAAATCTCACACGAACAACAGAAGAGAACATATCACTGCCCGGAAAACCAGAGTCAATTCGGGTCAACTCTCCAGCAAGACAAATACTAGTGCAAAAACAAAGCTAGGAGAAAAAAATGGTAGGAAAGTGACACGGCCGGAGATTATTTTCAGCTTTTCCCAGACTTACAACACTGGAATTCCTATCTCCATTGACTTTAAGTAAAAACAACTTTTTTGAACAAAGCAAAAAAAAAAAAAATTAGCGAATTGTGCAGACACGTCCCGTTGTTAAAGAGCGCAATACAGACAGTACTGCTAGTGTTTCCTTAATAAAGGAGAAATTCACCTTTTCTATGTCAGACAATAGCATCACTGGGAGTCTGCACACGAAAATAAAAAGCTGCAGCATAACCTACAGACTGTCATGATCTAATGGTTGGTTTGGGACTGGTGCGCCAGGGGTTAATCACTGTGCCCTTTCTCAGGATCTGGGAGGACTTTTTATAGCCTCGGGTTGCTCTAGTCCTTGTCAGTTATACTGCTGCCCTCGGCTGAGTTAAGTTGACCACTGTGTGCCTGTTCTTGTGTGTGATTATTTGGTTCTGACCGGGTCTGTTTCCCCGTTGTGTATTTGCCTGCTGACTTGGTACTGTCTGTTTGCTCGCCTGGTTCTTGGACTTTTGCGTGGTTATTGACAATCCGTTCTGTCTGCCCCCTTGGTACCGTTATTGCCTCTCTCGGTTTTTTGACTCCCCTGGCTTGACCCTGACTACTCTTCCGCTCTTTGTGCTCTTACCTGGTGACTCCAGCTCACGTTACCCTTCTGCGGTCCGGTCGGTCCCTGTCGCGTCCCGCTAGCTCCTCCGGGCATACTGCTGTTTGTTCTGTCACGTGCCACAGGTCCTGTTCGCCGGCAGTCGTATACTGTCCTGTCTATTTCCTGGACGCTGCAAACCCAGTCTGTCTGCTCTGCACTGGACGCGTACGAACCGGTGGATATCTGTTACGTGGTCCGTGACACAGACACTGTCAGGTCGACACCGTTATACTGATTAAAACAATACCTTTGTTAATTAAATCCGGCCGTCTTGTGGTTGTTGTGTAATCTGTATTTTCAGTTTTGAGTTAATGATACGCTCGTGCTCCGGGGTGGGATCTTCATGTGGTGCTCTGAATAGGTATTCACCATTATGGCTTCTGACAAGTCACTGATCCCTCACTGCCCCCTATCTATTTATATAATTGCCTTGTAATATTTTCATTTCCTGTTCTGTCCAAATGTCACCATATCCCAGAATTCCAAGCGGAGCAAGTTCACCGACTGCAATATTGGGACACCCAAGTGATGGGTGTTCTCAATATGGAAACTGCTACTGGTACCAACCTATTACGCGGTACCATCGGCGGAACACAGTCGTACCACACACACTCTATACGCAGTACGCACCACACTAACACACTTTCTCACACACTCACGCAGCCTCTTGCTCGGTACCACCAGTGGAAGATCGTCGCACTGCTCCTGCATCATGACTTCCGCGCAGGCAGTGAATGATTCGGCTGATCCCGGCATGCTCAACGTGTCTACAGGCAGAGGAAGCCAGTCACATTAAAGGGGTTCTCCCAAGAACGAAAGTTCATTTTAAAAATTGTCTGTGTCTGACCTTGTACGGAGCATACCACATTTCCTGGGCAGGGGAGGAAGCAAAAATAATACTGACATTACAGGAAGGGATCACAGAGGACTCATTTTGTGAGGTAAAATATTTCACTGACTGTTTTTAAACAATATTTTACCTCACAAAATGTATCCTCTGCGACTTTTCTTTTCAACTCCTTTGGCATGGTTAAAAGTTATTTTTTCATTCCTATTACTTTTGGAATATTACTAGTATTTGTTTTGCCATCCAGCTTGCACTACTGCAAGAGGATTGTGAACACCACAGCAGGGATTTTTATACTTTTCCTCGTTAAATAAGGTTTGGTTCAGGTGATCACCTAATCAGAAGCACATTAAGTAGAATGAGGTATACTCTGATTGGAATTCAATTGACACTGGAATGGAATGGCTGTCAGACATGTAGAGAAGCTGATTTCTATAAAACTGTGCAGTGGTCTCTTACTTTTTGCCAGAGCTGTATATTTACAAGAACAATATACAGGTATACAGTCACAAGTGCAGTCCAGGGATAGGGTATAGATAGGTTGCAATTAGTGTGCTATGTAGCATGTGACCACAGGGAGGCACTGATGGATCACAGGTCCAAATCTCAAGGAATGGAAAGGAATGCTGATTCCAATAATGTGCTTAGTTAGTCTCAGAGATATTGCATTGTTATTATAGGTCACTTTCCAGATTCAATACCTCAGAGCCTGCTGTGACTTGTTGTACCATGGGGTATCCATGTACTTCAGTCAGACTATAGGAAGCCAGCTGGCTGCAGCTGCAGAAAAGTTTGCACCCTTGTGTTAAGAGCTTCAAAGATTTTCTTCCTGGCTCTTTTAATTAAAAGAAAACAATGATCCTGTGGAATCCCAAAGGTGGGGGCACATTTCAGGAGGGGAGAGACTTTTCTTCGTCCCTCACAGGCGCCTCCCATCAGCCTCTGCCTGCTCTCGCTGTTATTAGCAGCAGCAGATGTAGGCTAATGGGAGCAGTAGTCCCATCAGCCAGGCCCAGTGACGAGGTAAGCTTTATACCTCCGATGACAGCTGTGGGCTCACGCTCTCATTTCACAGCGTGGAAACTGCAGCTGTCTGACGGGCGGTAATTATTTTACTGCCAATCAGAAGCAGTGTTTGCCGCGCTGTCACACACGACAGCGTGACAAACATCCAGTGTTCGTGGGACCGAACCCGAACAGTAACACAGACTTCCTGGTGAAGTGTTTGGTGTCCGTGCCCGAAGTTTCTGTTCAGTACGGACACCGAACTTTACTGTTTGGTTTTGCCCATCGCTAATGATAGGGCTTTATTACATAACCATTTCAGCTTCTGTTCGAAATACAGGCTGGGAAAAACGTTCTGAATTATACCTCCGACTTAGGCTATGACGCATCCTGTGGTATAGGCATACAGTACAAGCTTTCCACAGATTTATACCAGCCTGACAGAGGTCAAAATGTGATTCTTTGGGCCTGTCAGGTGGATGGAGCACTATGTCCAGTGGGTTCGGAAAGTATTCAGACCCTTTTAAATTTTTCACTCTTTCATTGCAGCAATTTGGTAAATTCAAAAAAGTTCATTTTTTCTCATTAATGTACACTCTGCACCCCATCTTGATGGAAAAAAAACAAAACAGAAATGTAGAAATTTTTGCAAATTTATTAAAAAAGAAACATGGATTTTTGTGAGTACTCACCGTAAAATCCTTTTCTCCGAGACGCTCATTGGGGGACACAGAGACTGTGGGTGTGTGCTACTGCCGTCTGGAGGCTGACACTAGGCATACAAAAAACAAGTTAGCTCCTCACCGATCCAAGCCGCATGCCCTCCTGCCTAAAGGTGTGCCACTGCTGCTTGGAGAATTTTCCTACCCAGGCTCGCATCCGACGAGGCCTGAGTATGCACATTGTAATGCTTACAAAAAGTGTGCAGGCTGGACCAGGTTGCTGCTTTGCATACCTGCTCTGCCGAAGCTTGGTGCCGAAGCGCCCAAGAGGCGCCCACTGCCCGAGTAGAGTGCGCCCCTATCGCTGTTGGAATCGGTGCGCCTCTAATACGGTAAGCCTCCTGAATAGTTAGGCGAATCCATCTGGCTATGGTTGACCGTGAGGCTGCGAGACCCTTCCTGCGCCCTTCAGGAATCACAAACAACGAGTCCGTCTGGCGAAAAGGTGCTGTCCTTGACACGTACCTCCTGAGAGCTCTTACCAGATCTAAAGAGTGGAGCGCCCTTTCCACTCTGTGTACTGGCGTTGGACAAAACGAAGGCAGAACAATGTCCTCATTAATATGGAAAGAGGACACGACCTTCGGCAGAAAAGGCGGCGGTGGTCTAAGGACTCCTTAAAAAAAAAAAATCAGAAAAGGAGCTCTGCAAGATAATGCTCCTAACTCCAAGACCCGCCTAATGGAAGTTATGGCTACCAAGAATACAACCTTCCTGGAGAGATATGACAATGAAATTTCCTGTAACGGTTCAAACGGGGCTTCCTGTAGGACACCCAGGACCAGGTTAAGGTCCCAGGCGTCTATAGGTGCTCTATAGGGGGGCACCAAATGAGAGACCCCCTGAATGAACGTACTGACCTGCATATTGGTAGCCATCTTTCGCTGAAAAAGGACCGACAAGGCCGATATCTGCCTCCTAAGGGAACTCGGCGCCAACCCTGCGTCTAGGCCGGACTGCAGAAAAGCCAAGATGTTGGGGACCGAAAAGGATAATGTCGCAACCCCGTGTTCTCGACACCAATGAAAGAAAACCTTCCAAGTGTTATGATAAATTCTCGCTGAGGCCGGCTTCCGGGCGCTAACCATTGTCGCAACCACTTCACGCCCAAATCCCGCCTGGGTCAGAATCCAAGATTCAACGGCCATGCCGTCAAAGCCAGGGTCCCTAAGTTCGGGTGGCAGATCGGCCCCTGAGACAGTAAGTCTGGCCGTTCCGGTAGACGCCAAGGCACGTCTGCGAGAAGCTGCACTAGATCCGCGTACCATACTCAACGGGGCCAGTCCGGGGCCAGCAGAATTGCCGGGACCCCCTCTGTCTTGATCTTTCTGATGACCCTTGGGAGAAGCGGCAGTGGGGGAAACAGGTATGGGAGCCGAAACTGGCTCCACGGTAGGACCAACGCATCCACCGCGATTGCTCGCGGGTCCTGAGACCGAGCGACAAACGTGCCCACCTTGGCGTTCTCCCTGGACGCCATCAGATCCACGTCTGGAATCCCCCACCGTTGGCAAATCTGCTGGAAGACCTCGGGGTGAAGGGACCATTCCCCGGCCGCGACGCCCTGCCGGCTTAGGAAATCTGCTGCCCAATTTTCCACACCTGGTAGGTGAACTGCTGAGATTACCGAGTGGTGCCTCTCGGCCCAATGGAGCACATGCTCTATCTCGCGCATGGTTGCCCTGCTGCGCGTGCCTCCCTGGTGATTCACGTACGCCACTGCCGTGGCGTTGTCTGACTGAACCCGGACTGGGCGTCCTGCTAGCAAGTGCTGAAAACGCTGCAGCGCCAACCGCACCGCTCGAATCTCCAACAGGTTGATCGGAAGACGAGCCTCCTGAGGCGACCATTGCCCCTGGGCCGCGTGATGCCGGAAGATTGCCCCCCAGCCGAAAAGACTTGCATCGGTCGTGATCACCAACCAATGATCTGGGGGAAAAGGCTTCCCCTGACGAAGAGAGGAGTCGCGTGTCCACCATTGAAGCGCCCGTCGAACCTGAGAGGGCAACCTGCACTGATGATCGAGGAAGAACGGACTCCCGTCCCAAGCCCCTAAGAGAGCATGCTGCAGGGGACGGAGATGAAATTGAGTAAACGGAATTGCTTCCATTGCCGCCACCATCCTTCCTAGAACCCTCATCCCGAACCGGATAGTGTGAGGGCCCGGTTGTTGAAGACTTCGGACTCCCTGCCAGAGCACCCGAGCCTTGTCCTGAGGGAGAATTACCAACCCTCGGGAAGTGTCGAAAATCATCCCCAGGAATAGAATCCTCTGAGCTGGGGTAAGGAATGATTTCTTCCCGTTGATCAACCATCCTAGGCGAACTAGGGTATCCAGTGTGATGCTGACGTTCTCCTCGCATGCCCGAAAGGACGGCCCCTTTACTAAGAGGTCGTCTAAGTACAGCAAAACCACTATGCCCCGAGAATGTAGAACGGCCATGACGACCACCATCACTTTTGTGAATATCCTGGGGGCCGTGGCCAACCCGAAAGGTAGGGCCACAAATTGAAAATGCCGGCCATCGATTGCAAACCGAAGGAACCTTTGATGCGGGGGAAAAATAGGGATGTGCAGGTAGGCATCCTGGACATCGATCGAGGCCAAATATTCTCCGTGCTCCATGGACAATATGACCGACCGGAGAGATTCCATGCGAAAACGCCTGACCCTGATGAACCTGTTCAGGAGCTTTAAGTCCAGAACCGGCCTTACTGTTCCGTCCTTCTTGGGAACTGCGAACAGATTGGAATAAAATCCTTGGGTCTTCTCGCACTCTGGTACAGGGACAATGACCCCGTTGCGCCGCAATACCTCGATGGCCCCTAGCAATGCCTCTGCCCGGGATTCCGTTTTGGGAAGCCGGGAAAGAAAAAATCGTCTTGGCGGATCTTTGCAAACTCTATTTTGTACCCGGAACACACTAATTCTGCCAACCATGCGTCGCGCGCCACCGCGACCCAGACGCGGCAGAACCTGCGCAGACGTCCGCCTACTCTGCTGTCCTCGGGTACTAGATGCCTCGAGTCATTTCGCTGAGGGCTTCTGGGACCTGGCCCCCCTTGATCTGGGCGGGCGGCCCCGCATCCTACCCAGCGGGTTGGTTCTATACGTGACCTGACGCTCCTTGTCTTGGCTATAGCGAGCTGGGGCGGAGGTATTGGCTGCTGCCATCCACCCGGGGGTGCGAAATGCTCGAAAGCGCGCCTGAGGTTGATGAAAAAGCGGCCTAGTCTTTTGCTGTGGAAGGAAGCTGCTTTTTCCCCCTGTAGCATCTGAAATGAGCTTGTCTAATTTCTCCCCGAATAGCCGATTACCCTGAAAAGGCAGGGAAGTCAAAGACTTCTTAGAAATAGAATCAGCCCGCCATAACCTTAACCACAAGGCTCTCCTAATGGTGATTGCATTTGCTGCCGCTAGAGCCGCGCCATTAGCTGCATCCAAGGATGCATTAATTAAATAGTCACCCGCTAGAGCCGCGCCATTAGCTGCATCCAAGGATGCATTAATTAAATAGTCTGCGCTCGTGGGAACATAACCCCACAGGACACGCATGCGGCATAAAGGAACGTGTGCGTTTTTCCTTTTCCAGACATACTGCTGGCGTCGGCCCACACACAAAAAATCCCTTAAAGGTTTGGGGGGGGGGGGGTAGGAGGAGGTGGTGGAGGAGGGTACCCTGTAGTGCCCTAGTGTGGCTCCGGGACGGGGGTCGCACTTACCCCGCGTCTCTCCCCGTGCTTCAGTTCGCCTGCCTCACTCCTGGTAGGCTGCGATTCTTCTGTTATCGCGGCCTACCCTGCCTTGCCGCCGGGGCCTCAATTTAATCCGGCACCCGCCCTGGAGATGGGGGGCGGCGTCGGAAATGACGTCACGCGCAGGGCGGCACTTCCGCCCGCGGCTTCGGCCGCCCGGCCGCCCGCGGCTAAATTTAGAAACGGTCCGCCCGGCCGCCCACCTCCCCATGCCCGGCCGGTGACGGGGGCGGCGCCGGAAATGACGTGCGCCCAGGGCGGCGCTTCCGCCCGCGGCCCAGGCCGAAGCCGCGGGCTAAATTTAGAAACGGTCCGCCCGACCGCTACCCCGGCCGCCCGCCTCCCCATGCCCGGCCAGGGACGGGGGGCGGCGCCGGAAGAGACATGCGCCCAGTGCGGCACTTCCGCCCGCGGCCCAGGCCGAAGCCGCTGGCTAAATTAGAGCCGGTCCGCCCGCTTGGCACGCCGGCAGACCGCTACCTTGGCCATCCGGCTGCAGCTCCCCCCACCGGACCGCGCCAATACCCGGTGGGAGGCGAACCAGGTTAGTGGAGCGGAGGGAAGGGGGGGTGAGGGAAGGGGGGAAGCGTGCCCCAGACTACTCCAAAAACGCTGCCCAGGGCCCTCCACTCGCTCCAGCACATACCTGAGGTACTCTGTTTAAGACGGTGCGAGGAGAGAGACCGTCTGCCGCCATGCAGCACCGCCGTCATGCGTTGGTGGAGTCATGGGGGCCGCACAGACTAGTCTTGTGCCTCTGTGCAAGCCCATGGTTTCAATACCTAGGGGTGGACAGGGCTAAGTCTGGCATAATGTCCCACGTCACGGGAGAGGAAACGTGGAGGGACACTCGCACGTGGTCGCCCGTTCCTGGTTTGGGGAAATCGGATCCTTTCAATAGGATGCGTTGCCCCTCTTATCTTCATAAAACAAAAAACAAAGAAAAAAAATAGATGTCTGGGGAAAAGTCCCAGATATGTCCCTCAGTGCGGGAAAGGATACGCGGAGGCGATACTCAACGCATGCTCGCCCGTTGTTGGTTTGGGGAGATCGGACCCATTCTATAGGATCCGTCGCCCCTGTCTCATCTTCATGGTAAACTAGAAAAAAATAGTCTGGAGAGATCCAGACTGCGTGTGCCTCCATAAGACACTAAGCAAAAAACAGGTTTCCGCCCGCTATCAGGGCGAGGGTGTAAGCGGCGGAGGAGGAGCTAACTTGTTTTTTGTATGCCTAGTGTCAGCCTCCAGACGGCAGTAGCACACACCCACAGTCTCTGTGTCCCCCAATGAGACGAAGGAGAAAAACTGAAATATCACATGGTCATAAGTATTCAGACCCTTTGCTCAGTATTGAGTAGAAGCCCCCTTTTGAGCTAGTATAGCCATAAGTCTTCTTGGGAATGATGCAACAAGTTTTTAACACCTGGATTTGGGGATCCTCTGCCATTCTTCCTTGCAGAGCCTCTCCAGTTCTGTCAGGTTGGATGGTGAACAGCCATTTTCAGGTCTCTCCAGAGATGCTCAATTGCGTTTAGGTCAGGGCTCTGGCTGGGCCAGTCAAGAATGGTCACAGATTTGTTCCAAAGCACTCCTTTGTTATTTTAGCTGTGTGCTTAGGGTCATTGTCTTATTGGAAGGTGAACCTTTGACCAAGTCTGAGGTTCAGAGCACTCTGGACGAGGTTTTCATCCATTATATCCCTGTGCTTGGCCACATTCATGTTTCCTTCAATGGCAACCAGTCGTCTTGTCCCTGCACCAAGAAAAACACCCCATAGCATGATGCTGCCACCACCTTGTTTCACTGTTGGGATTGTATTGGGCAGGTGATGAACAGTGCCTGGTTTTCTCCACACATACCACTTAGAATTATCACCAAAAAGGTCTATCGTCATCTCATCAGACCAGAGATTCTTATTTCTCATAGTTTGGGAGTCCATGTGTTTTTTCGCAAACTCTGTGCGGGCTTTCATATGTCTTGCACTGAGGAGAGGCTTCAGTCAGACCATTCTGCCATAAAGGCCCAACTGGTGGAGGGCTGATAGTTGACTTTGTGGAACTTTCTCCCATCTCCCTACTGCATCTGTGGAGCTCAGCCACAGTGATCTTGGGGTTCTTCTTTACCTAATTCACCAAGGCTCTTCTCCCATGATTGCTTAGTTTGGCTGGACGGCCAGGTCTAGGAAGACTTCTGGTGGTCCCAAACTTCTTCCATTTAAGGATTATGGAGGCCACTGTGCTCTTAGGAACCTTGAGTACTGCAGAAATTCTTTTGTAACCTTGGCCAGATCTGTGCCTTGCCACAATTCTGTCTCTGAGCTCCTTGGCCCAGGTCCTTTGATTTCATGATTCTCATCTGGTCTGACATGGACTGTGAGGTCTTATATAGACAGGTGTGTGCCTTTAAAAATCAAGTCCTATCAGTTTAATTAAACGCAGATGGACTCCAATGATGGAGTAGAACCATCTCAAAGAGGATCACAAGGAAATGGACAGTATGTGACTTAAATATGAGTGTCTGAGAAAAGGGTCTGAATACTTATGACCCTGTGATATTTCGGTTTTTCTTTTTTAATAAATTTGCAAAAATTTCTACATTTCTGTTTTTTTTTTTCAGTCAAGATGAGGTGCAGAGTGCACATTAATGAGAAAAAAAATGAACTTTTTTGAATTTACCAAATGGCTGCAATGAAACAAAGAGTGAAAAAATGTAAAGGGGTCTGAATACTACGTACCCACTGCATGTTCTAAATGTGTACTTTGACAGCTGTTCTTGGCATACACATGAATTGTAGATCACTAACATGACGTGAAACTGACTTGTTGGTATATCTGTATACAGTCTAATACAATGCTCTGAACTAACCATGAGTAACAAATCTCATCCCTGACCTGACAATTTATGACAATTTATCAACACAGATAAAATGTATCAGACTGGAGTCCACAAAGGACTTGCACTCTGGATACAACTATGACAAGACTACAGATAGAAAAAGCATTAGGTCTGCACAGGTTTTATGACTCTGTATGTAAATAAGAAAGTTCTCAATCATTAAAAGGGAACCCGCCATGTGCAAAAAGTATTAAGTTACATACCGGTAACGGTATTTTTCGGAAGCCCATGACCATCTCCCAGGTATTTTTAAGGAAGGTATCTGCCTTCCTGTCTAGCGGATCTTTAAGGGACCCCATGTCCTCAAAGGGTAGTGAGGATCTTTTTGATGCCTTTGCAATGGCTGCATCTAATTTGGGGGCCTTGTCCCAAGTATTCACTGTCGGATCGTCAAAGGGATATCTACGCTTGAGGGCTGGTGGTAGCGACCCTCTTTATCTGGTTTTTTCCCACTCTCTGCGGATCAGATCCTGAATTTTTTCGTTCAATGGGAAGACTCTTCGCTTCCTCTGCTCCAGCCCCCCGAACATGACATCCTGCATGGATAACTGAGGCTTAGGCTCCTCCATTTCCATTGTCCATCTGACTGCTTTTACTAGCTTGTCTACTCGGTCAAGCGGCAGACAAAACCGACCAGAGTCCTCTTCTGAGGAGGAGGACGAGGGAGATGAAACATGGGAGTCCTTACTTCTCCATTCTGCCGAGGAATCGAACTCCACCGGGTCCCCACCCCTTAAACTTTCTGGTAGGGACAGGGATTTTAGGGTTTCCTTCATCTCTGCCCTCACTATGTCCCTTAAACTCGCAGCTACCACGGGCGACTCCTCCGCCACTGTCTGCTGGATACAGGGGGGACACAACCTTTTGGGGCATGAGTCTGGTAACGGGCATGCACAGAGTGCGCATTCCCTGTGTTTGGTTTTACTCGTAGCTTTCTTACCCTAGAATAAAACACAGGAGGCCCCGTCACTGAGTGAACATTCACGAAGATCACTTACCAGTGCCACAATTAAGTACCGGAGAATGAGGGGGATTTTTCTCAGGGATTTTGCTCCTGTCCGCCTGGAGGAGCCTTTATGACTGGATTGGTCACTTCGTCCCGCACGCTCCTTACTGTCACGGGACTCTTTCTTCTTCTGTTTGACCTCCGAAGGTCATCCAGGGGCGGCAGTGATGATTGTCGCTGCTGCTGCTTTTGCTGCTGCTGCTCCTGATCGCTCTCCATTACTGCTCGCAATAATGTGGCCAAGGCAAGGCACCCATCTATGGTCCTGCCTATATACCCCTCCTCCGGACAGCAGATTTTCCTCCTGCCGCGTCCTCCCCCCTAATAGGGCCCCCCTCCCCAGCTGGCGCCGCTCCTGGCAGGAGAACCAGCGCTTACCGGCGTCTCTCTGATGGGCGCCGCCATCTTGGGTCCTCGCGCCTGTGCAGTGGCGCCGCCGACCCGGAAGTGCCCCCCTGACGTCACCGCGACTCCGACGTGACCGGAAGTCACGTGGGACGCCCGGGCGCTCCAGTATGCAGCGCTCCCCGGCCTCAGCACCCTGCAGCCGCGCCGGCCCCCCTGACCACCGCGATTGCGCTGCCGGAACTGGGAGCCCCTGGGGGGCATACTTACCGGTGGTGGCTTCTTCTACGGAGACGGACCTCCTCCGGACGCCGCTCCCTGCTGCACACGCCACCGTCGTGCCACCCATCCTGGGCCACCGTGGCGTCCTCCAGGAGCTCCGCACCAGGCCGAGGTAGGAGACCCCCTCGCTACCTGCACTGGCCGGCCGGCCTGGGATCCGGTCTTCGTCCACTCAGGAACAGGAAACCAACTGATGCGTGGGAGAGGTGCCGCCCTTTTGTATCTGTAGGTTTCCTGTTCCTGAAGGCCGGATCCCCTCTCTCGTGGTGTTGTCATGGGAGTCTGAATAAACGCTATTAACCTGCAGATTTTGGGTTAACGTGCAGGATAATAGTTCTTTTGAATTTGTACATTTGACAGGTTCCCTTTAATACTAAACCATAGAGTATATTAGAAAAAGGCATAACATTAATTTGACATTACAGAGTTTTGTGTCCATGAAACGGACGCTGGCTCACAAGGTACTGTACACAGATGCTGCTGCAGTATACACTAAGTAGGACACACCTCATACAGCAACATAATATATAGATGCCGTTAACTCTATCAACAAGATCTATACATACAAGATGAGTCATCAGCATACTGCGAATAATTAATATATCAACTACAATAATGCTGCAAATGTTAAAAACATAAGATAGCGTTTTTGATCAAAGAGCGCAAAAGTTATCCAACCCCGTGAAGGGCTCAGCACCTTTATCCACCCATCTTTCCCACATAAGGATTTAAATGAAAGCTATGCTTTGTTTTATTTTCACTTCCCATTGAGATGAGGCCTGGCCTGGCACGTTGAAAGGTGGAAAGGTGGGACATTTAGCGGTTTAGGACCGTCCATATTAAAAGTTACACATTGACGTGGTTGGATGGCTTTTGTGCTCTTTGATCAAAAAACGCTAAGTAACTTCATTTTTTTGCAGCAATATTAATTAATCAAAGGGTATCGTCACACCGTATATGTATATGTTTGTGTATTGGCCACAAAGTGTATTTGTGCACCTGTACATTGATTTAATACTAAAGATGTGCAGACTTCATCAACAACATCACAAAACACACAAAAAAATTCCCATCCTCACCAACATCAACCATGATCGGGGCCCCAGTCCTTGTGGGAGATGGAATAGTACTAGACATAAACTCATTGTGTTCAGCGGAGAGTCTTAAAATATCACAGATGGCCTGGAGCAATGATCCCCAGGGGTCCCCGCTACAGACTAAACAGTGGGAGATATTAAAAACAGAAAATAACTAAACAGACTACAGCCCCCCCCACCCACCCTCGAAAGTCACAGAGGACATTACAGAAGCTGCGTGTGAATATGAGCTGTGCAGCCTGGACTAGCACAATGCTAACCACTGTATCAGCAAAAGATGGGTAGTTAGGTAGTGCCATGAAAGACAGATGGTAAAAGGGCAGAAGATCGTATGTTCTTATTATTTTGTGCCAACTTTATTATTTGGCACCAAGTTTTTGCAGCAGTCTGCATCAGTGAAATTTACAATCCAATTACTAAGCCATAGACTTGCATTTGGGCACTTTGCTGTTGCCAGTGGACACATTGATTTTTATAAAGAGAAGGAGCATAGCCAAACCTCCAGATAGGTAGAAGGACAAGCTACCTTGTTTTGTGGTAACATTAAGGATCAGACCTGTCATATTTTTGTGAATTAGCAACATGACTGAATCTGATGAGAGTTCTAGTTCTTCACTTAAAAGACCCCAAATTTAAATGTGACCAGAGATAATTGGGGTTCCAACTCTATATTTTAACCCCTTTCTACCATCTGACGTGCTATACCGTCCATGTGACCCGGCACAAATAGACCATGGATGGTATAGTACGTCACAGAGATCGGCTGCGCACACGGGTGGTATGAGACCAATCGCGGCCGGGTGTCAGCTGATTCTCACAGCTGACACCCGGCACTAAGTGCCAGGAGCGGTCACAGACCACTCCTGGCATGTTAACTCCTGAAATACTGCGATCAAACACGATCGCAGCATTCTGGGAGCAGACAGACGGCTTACAGCCCCACTACCTTTGGATTAGAGACCCCGCGGCGTGACGCGGGGTACCGATGTTGTTATGACGAAATCTGGGTTACCAGAGCTGAGAAACTTCCTGGTCATGCGCAGTGCATGATCAGGAAGTCTCTGAGGTAAGTGTGCAGAAAGTGCAGCGCAGACAGCTTCTATAATATGCAGATGCTGCTTCATCTGCATGCTATAGAAGCGATTAGCCTGCAAAAAAATGGTTGCCCCATAGTGGGACAAAGTGTAAAAGTTAGAATAAAGTAAAAAAAAAATTTTAAAATAATTGTAAAAATATTAAAAAAAATAAATAATAATAATAATAATAAAAAAAAAATCAATATTTATTCTATCACTAAATAAATATTTGAATAAACACTAAAAAATTATATAAATGAGGTACTGAGGTATTGTTGTAATCGTACTGACCCGAAGAATAAAACTGCCTTATCAATTTTACAACACACGGAACAGTATAAACACCCACCCAAAAGAAATTCATGAATTGCTGGTTTTTGCTCATTCTGTCTCCCAAAAATCGGAATGGAAGGTGATCAAAAAAGATCATGTGTCCAAAAATTATACCAATAAAAACGCCAGTTAGTCCCGCAAAAAATAAGTCCTCACATGACTCTGTGTGCCAAAATATGGAAAAATTATAGCTCTCAAAATGTGGTGATGCAAAAACTATTTTTTTGCAATAAAAAGCGTCTTTTAACGTGTGACAGCAGCCAAACATAGCCTCTTTCACACATCCTGATATTTCCGGTATTGGAGATGTCAGTGTCCTTGTCTGTAATACCTGCGGCACACGTGTGGCATATGTGTGCCGCATCAGTACAACACGGACGGGCGCCAGGGAAGAAGAACTGCAGTAAGCGCTGTACCCCGGCGCCGGGTATTGAACACTGCTCTCATCATTCTCCCCTGCTCTGCCAGCGATCGATCGATCGATCGATCAGGGGAGAATGGTGAGAGTTACATTTAACCCTTTAATGACCGCCGACACGCCTTTTAAAGGCGGCAGTTAAGGGTAATTAAACCACATCAGAGGAGAGAGAAATGGGGTCGTCCGAGCACCCCCCCGGTACCTCCATTGTCCCTGAAGGCCCCCCTGAAGTCCCCCGGGCCACCGGCTTCTTCCAGGAGAAAATGGCAGGCGCATGAACAGTGCGTCCATCGAGATCTGTGGGCAGGCACCCGGCAACAATAGATATTGGTTAATTTTGATCACTATGATAGACCCTATCACAGTGATCAAAATTAAAAAAAAAAATAGTAAAATCAAACCTCCTTTTATCACCCCCTTAATTAGGGAAAAATAATAAAATTAAAAAAAATGTTTATTTCCATTTCCAATTAGGGTTAGAGTTGGGCTAAAGTGAGTTGGGATAAGTTAGGGTTGGGGCTAAAGTTAGGGTTAGGATTACGGTTGGGACTAGGGTTAGGATTAGGGTACCGTTACACTTAGCGATGCACCAGCGATCCCGACAACGATATGGATCGCTGGTGCATCGCTAAGTGGTCGCTAGTGAGCTGCCACACAGGCAGATCTCACCAGCGACATAGCAGCGGTCGGGGGTCGCTACTTACCTGTCAGACGATGCGATCCTGACGTCCTCCCGCCCGCGTCCACGCGTCGCTCGTCGGCGCCACAAGAAGCCCAGCAGGAAGCGCCCGACGAGAAATGATCCAGGACGTTCTCGCGCGACCAGCAATGAGCAGCGGGGGAGCCGGTCGGAGGCAAGTATCAGACATAGCGATATCGCTAGCAATATCACTGCTACGTCACAAAATCGGTGACTTACAGCGATATCGCTATGTTTAACGGGGGCTTTAGAATTGGGGGTTTACGCTGTTTAGGCACAACAGGAGCTCTTCATACGCGACATGGCATCCGATCTCAATTCCAGCCAATTTTGCATTGAAAAAGTAAAACTGCACTCCTTCCCTTCCAAGCTCTGCCATGCGCCCAAACAGTGGTTTACCCCCACATATGGGGTATCTGCATACTCAGGACAAAATGTAAAACAACTTCTGGGGTCCAATTTCTCCTGCTACCCTTGGAAAAATAGAAACAATTGAATCTGAAGTAAATTTTTTGTGAAAAAAAGTTGTTGTTTTTTTTTTTTTTTTCAAACATTCCAAAAATTCCTGTGAAGAACCTGAAGGGTTAATAAACTTCTTGAATGTGGTTTTGAGCACCTTCAGGGGTGCAGTTTTTAGAATGGTGTCACTTTTGGGTATTTTCTATCATATAGAACCCTTAAAGTGACTTCAAATGTGATGTGGTCCCTAAAAAAAAAAAAAAAAATATGGTGTTGTAAAAAATTGAGAAATCGCTGGTCAACTTTTAACCCTTATAACTTTCTAGCAAAAAAAATTTGGTTACAAAATTGTGCTGATGTAAAGTAAACATGTGGGAAATGTTACTTATTAAGTATTTTATGTGACATATCTCTGTGATTTTCAAAGTTTTTGCCAAATTTAAGTTTTTTTTTCCCACAAATAAACGCAAGTCATAGCAAAGTAATGTTACCACTATCATGAAGTACAACATGTCACGAGAAAACAATGTCAGAATCACCGGGATCCATGGAAGCGTTCCAGAGTTATTACCTCATAAAGGGACAGTGGTCAGAATTGTACAATTTGGCCTGGTCATTAACATGTAAACCACCCTTGGGGGTTAAGAAAGCCAAGATAATAACATGGGATACTAACGTGACAGGATCTGATCAGAGTTATATTACTTCTTGCAACAGAAAATATAGCAGCATGATAGCATCTGATGAGAGTGGAAGTTCTACCCTTACTCATGAGACCATAAGTATTAAAGTGGAAGGATAGGATGACAGTTATAACTCTACATTTAGTCAAGAGACCATAGGTATTAAAACCCCTTAATGACTTCCAATACGTCTTTTTACTGACCTGAGATATAAGAGAATATATAGCACCCCCCACATACAGGTGACAATCCAGCAGCTGTTGGCTGTACACTATAGCTGACAACTTGCTGCATCAGCCACAATCAGTGTTTGCACCGTCCATCTCTGTTTAACTACATCATGACTACATTATATAAATGGTTAACAGAGTGTGGGGGCTTCCTCTTTATCCCCATTGGTGCCCTCTGATTATGATTATGTGGTCCTGATGTTTGCCATGGCAATTCACAACCAAATAGCGGCCTTAGAGTCTGATGGCTATAGTAACATGTTCAGAAGTTACCAACATTTAGGGTGAGTGCACACGCTGCGGATTCACCTGCGGAGTTTTCCGTGCGGATTTGCAGGTAAAGTGACATGCGGTTTTCCTGCAGATTTGCCAGCGGTTTTCCCCTGCAGTTTGACACCTGGACAATGGAACAGGTCTCAAACCGCTGCGGAATCCGCCGGAAGAGTTGACATGCTACGGATTTTAAACCAAAATCCGCACCATGGGCACTGTGGTTTTGAAATCCCATTGGCTGTACAATGCCTGTGGAACTGCTGCGGATCCGCAGGGCCAAATCTGCTGTGGATCCGTAGCAGAATCCGCAGCGTGCGCACATACCCTAAGGTGGTAAAAATACACATTTTCATTTCTGTCATGTCATTTTGTATTAATTCCTGAAAATCACCTGAAGGGTTAATAAACTAACTGACTGCAGTTTTCAATATGTCATGGGGTGCTGTTTTTGAAGTGGTATAATTTTGGGGGGCTTCCCAATATATAGGACCCCCAAAGGCACTTCAAACATGGATAGGTCAATAAAAAAATAAATTTTGTACATTTCCTTGAAAAAAAATGAAAAATTACTGCAACATTTTTTAAACCTTCTAAAATGCAAACAAAATAAAAATATTTTACAAATGGTGCTGATGTAAAGCAGGCATGTGTGAAATGTTATTTATTAATGTTTTTCTATGGTACGACTATTTGGCTCCGTCACTAAGGGGTTAACATGGCAAGATCTGATGAGAGTTCTAGTTCTACAAAAGTACAAGAATCTGCAGAGATTTCTAGTCTTCTGCTACTTGGTATCCAAATGCAAAGATCTGATGAGATTTTGATTTCTACATCTTCCTTAAGTCTGAAAACACTGAAAATGTCAACACAAAAAGATCTGCTGAAAGATTTAGTTGTATTTTCATCTCAAGAGATCCTTTTGTAAAATTGAAGAATCTGCTAAGGATGTTCTGAAGAAACCATAATGTACGTATAAGGCTATGTGCACACGTGCGGAATTGCCGCGGAAATTCCGCAACACCCTGCCGCGGGAAATTCGCATGCGGAATTCCCAAGAAAAACTAGCGTTTTGCTAGTGTAATTAGCTTGCAGAATAGTAGCGTTTTCCAAGAGATCTGGAGCGTCACTTGGAAAACTGATTGACGGGTTGGTCACACTCGTCAAACATAGTGTTTGACAAGTGTGACCAACTTTTCACTATGAGGCTAAGTGCACACGTAGATTTTCCTCCTGCGGATTTTTCCGCGCAGATTTTAAGAAATTCGCAGGTCAAATGACCTGCATTTTTCCTGCGGATTTCTTCCTTTTTTATTTCGGGTTTCAAGTGGTTTTTGTGCGGTTTTCCACTGCGGTTTTCCCCCAGCGGATTTGGAGAATGGGGCAGGTGGAAAACCGCACCAAAGAAGTGACATGCTGCTGTTTTTGGACCGCACAAATACCACACGGAAAAAAACGCAGCGTCTGCACAGCGTTTTTTTTTCCAGTGATTTACATTGTACTGTAAATCACAGTGCGGATATGCAGCGTTTCTGCGCGGAAAAATCCGCTGCGGATCCGCAGGAAATCTGCATCGTGTGCACATAGCCTGAGGCTGCCTATGCTGCATCAATAGTAAAAAGATATAATGTTAAAAGTAATTTTAAAAAAATAAAAAAAATCGTGATATTCTCACCTTCCAGCGTCCCCCGCAGTGATCCCGATCCTGGCGATGCTCCCGGCAAGTCACGCTCCCAGCGATGCCTTGCGACAATGACCCCAGATGACGAAGCATCACGCGAGACCGCTACATCACAGGTCATTGTCGCAAGGCATCGCTGAGGTCTGGGTACATGGCGGGGGGACGCTGAAAGGTGAGAATATCATGATTTTTTATTTTAATTCTTTTTTTAACAGGGATATGGTACCCAGGGCTGGAGAAGAATCTCCTCTCCTCCAGACCCTGGGTACCATCCGGACATTTTCCGCTTACTTTGCGCATGGTGGGTATAGTCACATGCGGAAAGTAAGTGGAACAATGCATTGCTATGTGTGTGGAATCCCAGCGATTCCACAAAAATGAGCATGCTGCGCATTTTTCCGCAATGCAATTCCGCCACGGAAAAATACGCAGCATTAACACAGCATGTGCGGAATGCCAGTGAATACAATGGGTTGCGTTGTGCAAGTGTTTTCGCGGCGAAAAAACGTGGCAAAAACGCTAAAAATCCGCAACGTGTGCACATAGCCTAAGTGTATGTCTCCACGGTCAGTATATGCAGCGCTTTGGACGCAGCTCCGTCCAAAGCGCTGCCGGCTTTTGTACAGGCGGTGATTCCGCATGTGTTCATTGAACCACGTGCAATCACCGCATCCTATAAATAGACTGTAATATTTATCTTGCTGAGACTGAGACTGTGTCGCATGACCGATTACGCAGGGAAGCCGCAGGTGTCCCTGCACGCATATTGGAGATGGGATTTCATAAAATCCCATCCACTATGCTGTAACATCTAGCCGCTGTGGATTGGACACTGCAGCTGTATACAGCGTCCAATTCGCAGCGTTTCCTGACTGTGAAAACATACCCTAAGGAACTGCCGACATCTCTGGTTTTAGATTTATTTAAGGCCCATAAATGCCTCTGCTTGACAGTTAGTTTCTGATCACATTTATACGTTCTGATTTTGGCTTATAAATACTGATTTAAAAGACTGGAGTGGGAGAAAGATGCAGAAGTGGTGTATGTGTTTCTACTTTACTTTTCCCTCTGATTGTTCCACTCCTGATTACAAATACTGATGTAGGAAAGACATATATTCTTTATACTGGGTTAGCCAGTAGATAGAAACATTTTAAGATTTGGATGGTGGTTGATACCTTTTAATGGCTAAGTGAAAAGATGGTAACAAAATGCAAGCTTTCAAGACAGGGAGTACAAATGTCACGGGGTTACCGCAACAGTGTGAAGCCAGAAAACCACAGCGGTCTGATTGCTCCTACTCCGCACTGAGAAGAAGCACTTCAACTACATTTTAAATGTGTTTATTTCTTCTGGCAGAACAGGGGTGAATCGGCCATGTTGGAAATCCCTGTGCTTACAGCTGAGCTTGGTTTGCTGCTCTCTTCCCATTTATAATCTGGGTTCTGTTATAAATCCTTGTCAGGGTGGTTTCACAAGTCCTGATATTTCCGGTACCAGAGATATCAGTGTCCTTGTGTGTAGTACGTGCAGCACACGTGTGGCATCTGTGTGCCACATTAGGACCACACGGACTGCCGCCAGGGAAGAGCACTACTGTAAGCGCTGTCCACCGATGGCTGGTGTTGAAGCCGGCTTTCATTCATTCTCCCCTGCTCTCCGGCAGAGCAGGGGAAAATAATGACAGGTGTGTTCAGTACCAGCCGCCGGGGAACAGTGGCTTACAGAAGCGCTAATTCCCCGGCGGTCATCCGTGCATACGGAGGACAGTATGCACTGTCCTCCGTGTGCGTGTGTGAAAATGGACATGTATGCGTGTTTTGCACACGAACACACGATCCGTGAAAAAACACTGATATGTACATAGACCCATTCATTTGAATGGGT
This sequence comes from Dendrobates tinctorius, assembly GCF_039654945.1. NCBI lineage: Eukaryota > Metazoa > Chordata > Amphibia > Anura > Dendrobatidae > Dendrobates > Dendrobates tinctorius. Next base: position 8,681,614 of record NW_027361898.1, read on the forward strand.
CTACGTGTGTCAGTGTCTCCGGTACATGAGAAAACTGTCACTACACGTACCACACTGACATGTGAAAGGGGCCTCAGAGCAAGCATTTTCTGCATGGCTAACAGAGGGAGAGGAGTTCATCTAAGAAGGAGAGTCGGAGGGGTTATCTTTGACCGTTTGGTTTGTATGTGTGGTAATTTCCTATTCTCTATTTTGGTCTATTCCTCTTCCTCCATGCCCCGATGCATTCCTCTGTTATATGTGAGTGAATATTTTGTATGCCTGAAGTTTTCTGTTAACCCTTGTTTCTTGGGTTGGTGTACTACAGTGCACAGCAGCGACCCTCTTCCCTGTGTAAGGGAAGAGAACAGACAGAGGGCTAACTCAAGAGATAAGGCAAGGGTGGAGGCCCCAACATATTCACCTTCAGAAATATCCTGGGGAGTAGGGCAAGCTAGGGCGCCCCTTAGTGTTAGGGACAGGGAAGGAGCCCCTGGTACTGAGTCACCCGACAGCTGTGTCGTGACAACAAACTTATGACAGCCTTTAATACTCTCAATGCAGGAATGAATTTGTCTCATGGATTTATGCCTTTCTACATCAAAGAAATGTGCTCCTCAGACCATTTGGGAGCATCACAATCATTGACTAGACCTCAATCACAGGACAATAAAACTTTCACACTCCTTATCTATGAACTGTTACAATATGTACAGCCACATCTGTTTGCCACAACTGTTTATCCCTCTCCCATAATGATAGTTCTGATTCATGTCACTTGTCTTATCTTTTTCATTATTCCTGTGTCCTGTTGTGTATTAATATGTAACTATGTGTGTGCTAGAAGTGTGAAGATTAATTTAAGAATTAAAACCAGAAGGATGAATACAGACTGTGCCCTGCTACCTGCCACCATCGCACTCTAACAAGCATCTCTATTCTTCCGACAGGTATGTCCATCCACCCAGCTCTCCTGCTCTCCTGCTGTCTGTCTATGAAGGACACACAGTGCGTCACCCAGCTTTGCACATAGACTTGCCTCTGCACCTAGCATTCACATGGTATGCCTTTCAGCTAACCCCAGCTTACCCCAGTGTTATTTATGACCTTGTTTACTCTGGCTTGATCATATACATCTGGTCCACACTTAATTGTCTGGCCAAGATGAGCAGAGACCACTCCTCTCTGCTTCACACCTGACTGCACTTAGTTGTACATATATTGCAGAGTACAAGTCTGCATAGACTTCAGTCTGCATTGTGATTGCTATAAGTGTGTGCTAGAAGTGTGAAGATTAATTTAAGAATTAAAACCAGAATTGGACCAGAAGGGAACTGAAGGTAATTGGACACAGTCACTGTAAACAATGTTTCTGTTTGTTTTCACTTTCACCCCAATAATCCTTCACTTTCTGCTAATTCCCCTAATCCCTACTCCTAGTAAGGAACTGTTCATCTCTTCTTCAATCCTCCCCATCCACCTCACCTCCGCCTCAAAACTGTTCCTTAACATACAATCCTCTGTCTCCAAACACAGACAGCCCCCTCATGCCCTCTCCTGCTCCCACCTGCTAACACTTTCTCTGCTCCTTCTCACTGCTGGTGATATCTCTCCAAATCCTGGTCCTCCTCACCACATTCCCACAGTCATTTCTACCTCCCATCCACGCTCTATCACAACCTTCCGTAACCTCTCCAACCTTATACCCATTCACCCAGCCCCCGCTTCCCCAGTCCCACTAACAGGAGCTCTGTGGAACGCTCGCTCTGTCTGCAACAAGCTTTCCTACATCCATGATCTTTTTGTTACTACCAAACTCTCCTTCCTCGCCATCACCGAAACCTGGCTCACCCCTTCTGACACAGCCTCTCCTGCTGCACTTTCGTATGGCGGCTTCCACCTTTCTCACACCCCCCGCCCCAGCAACAAACATGGTGGAGGAGTTGGTTTTCTCCTGTCAGATACCTGCTCCTTCACCCCAATCCCACTGCCACCCTCTGTTACCCTCCCTTCCTTTGAGGTGCACTCTGTGCGCATCTACTCCCCCTCCAACCTCCAACTGGCTGTCATCTACCGCCCCCCAGGGCCAGCCACCACCTTCTTTGACCACTTCACCACCTGGTTACTTCATTTCCTTTCCGCGGACATCCCTACTATCATCATGGGCGACTTCAACATCCCCATTGACACTTCCCTCTCAGCTGCCACTAAACTTCTATCTCTCACTTCCTCCTTCGGCCTCACTCAATGGTCTTCTACAGCCACCCACAAAGATGGCCACACACTGGACCTCATCTTCACCCGCCTCTGCTCCCTATCTAACCTCTCTAACTCACCTCTTCCTCTCTCTGACCACAACCTGCTCACATTCTCTTCCCTCTTCACTCCATGTCTACAATCCCCACCCCACAAACTTTCACACCCTCGCAGGAATCTTAAACACCTTGACCTACACTCATTCTCCGAATCCCTCCTCCCTCTTACAGATATAAGTTCCTTACACAATGCGGATGACGCTGCCGCTCTATATAACACCACAATAGCTGTAGCTTTGGAATCCGCTGCCCCACTTACACATACCAAAACTCGCAAAATCAACAGACAGCCCTGGCACACCAGCCTGACCAAAGAGCTGAGGCGAGCTTCCAGGGCTGCTGAGCGCAGATGGAAAAGATCCCACTCCAACGAGCATTTCATCGCATTCAAACAGTCCCTCACTACTTTCAAGACCACACTCGCCACAGCTAAACAAACCTACTTCTCATCTCTCATATCCTCCCTGTCTCACAACCCTAAACAGTTATTCAACACCTTCAATTCTCTCCTCCGCCCCCCAGCACCTCCTCCCTCCCCACTCATCTCAGCTGAAGACTTTACCTCATTTTTCAAGCAGAAAATTGATAACATCAGGGACAGTTTTGGTCAACAACCCCCAGAGCCCTTCCTCCCGACTTCCCAGCCCTCCACCTTCAAAACCAACTTCTCCACCATTACAGAAGATCGACTCTCCACTCTACTCTCAAGATCACATCTCACCACCTGTGCACTCGACCCGATCCCATCCCACTTCATCCCAAACCTCACCACAGTCTTCATCCCAACCCTAACCCATCTCTTCAACCTATCACTAACAACTGGTGTTTTCCCCTCAAGCTTTAAACATGCCTCCATCACACCTATCCTCAAAAAGCCCTCTCTTGACCCATCCTCTGTATCTAGCTATCGCCCTATATCACTTCTCCCATACGCCTCCAAGCTACTGGAACAACACGTCTACCTTGAACTGTCCTCCCATCTCTCTTCTTGCTCCCTCTTCGACCGCTTACAATCTGGCTTCCGGTCACACCACTCCACTGAAACTGCCCTTACTAAGGTCACCAATGACCTCTTAACTGCCAAGAGCAAGCGACACTACTCTGTCCTCCTCCTCCTGGACCTGTCGGCTGCCTTTGACACAGTGGACCATTCCCTATTATTACAGACCCTCTCATCCCTCGGCATCACAGACTTGGCCCTCTCCTGGATCTCATCATACCTAACAGACCGGACATTCAGCGTCTCCCACTCACACACCACCTCCTCACCTCGCCCCCTATCTGTCGGAGTCCCACAAGGTTCAGTCCTAGGGCCCCTGCTGTTCTCTATTTACACCTTTGGCCTGGGACAGCTCATAGAATCTCATGGCTTTCAGTATCATCTTTATGCTGATGACACACAGATCTACATCTCTGGACCAGATATCACCTCCCTACTAACCAGAATCCCTCAATGTCTGTCCACTATTTCATCCTTCTTCTCCACTAGATATCTGAAACTCAACATGGACAAAACAGAATTCATCATCTTTCCCCCATCTCACGTGACCCCCCCTACGAACCTATCAATTACAGTAAATGACTGCCCACTCTCCCCAGTCCCACAAGCTCGCTGCCTCGGAGTAATCCTTGATGCTGATCTCTCCTTCAAACCACATATCCAAACCCTTTCCACTTCCTGCCGACTTCAACTCAAAAATATTTCACGCATCCGTTCATTCCTCACCCAAGAATCTGCAAAAACCCTAGTCCATGCCCTCATCATCTCTCGCCTTGACTACTGCAACCTCATGCTCTGCGGCCTCCCCTCAAACACTCTCGCACCCCTCCAATCTATTCTAAACTCTGCTGCCCGACTAATCCACCTGTCCCCCCGCTATTCCCCAGCTTCTCCCCTCTGTCAATCCCTTCACTGGCTCCCAATTGCCCAGAGACTCCATTACAAAACCCTAACCATGACATACAAAGCCATCCACAACTTGTCTCCTCCATACATCTGTGACCTCGTCTCCCGGTACTTTCCTGCACGCAACCTCCGATCCTCACAAGATCTCCTTCTCTACTCCCCTCTTATCTCCTCTTCCCACAATCGCATACAAGATTTCTCTCGCGCATCACCCCTACTCTGGAACTCTCTACCACAACATATCAGACTCTCACCTACCATCGAAACCTTCAAAAAGAGCCTGAAGACCTACCTCTTCCGACAAGCCTATAACCTGCAGTAACCACCGATCGACCAAACCGCTGCACGACCAGCTCTACCCTCGCCTACTGTATTATCACCCATCCCTTGAAGATTGTGAGCCCTCGCGGGCAGGGTCCTCTCTCCTCCTGTACCAGTTATGACTTGTATTGTTTAAGATTATTGTACTTGTTTTTATGTATACCCCCCTCACATGTAAAGCGCCATGGAATAAATGGCGCTATAACAATAAATAATAATAATAATAACAATAATAATAATAATAATAACTTCAGATTTTGTGTTATTCTATGCCTGATGAAGAGTTCTGAGTAGTCTTGAAAATTTGCAATTTGTTACCATTTCTTTCAGTTAGCCATTAAAAGATATCAACCACTCAGGACTCTCAAATCTTAAAATACTGATGTAAAATTTCTCACTTATCAGCATGCAATGCATTTTTTTTTACTCAGCAGCTATTAGTCTTTTACAGCAGGGTTCCCCAACTCCAGTCCTCAAGGCCCACCAACAGATCATGTTTTCAGGATTTCCTTTGCATTGCACAGGTGAAGCAATTATCACCTGAGCAATACTAAAGAAATCCTGAAAACACGATCTGTTGGTGGGCCTTGAGGACTGGAGTTGGGGAACCCTGTTTTACAGGAACATTTACAGATTCACATCTTACGGAATTGAAAAATATCCCTAAAAATCGGATGCCGCTCTGATGGTCCATATGGCATCCGATTTTTTTTTTTTTTTTTTTTTTTACACAGAACCAATTTCAGAGGGAAAAACTACAGCATGTTGCAAATGTTTCCACATGACAAATACAGCTGAGAAAAAAAAATGCAGATCTCATTGAATAATAGTAGTCCGAGTGCAATCCCTTTTTTTTTTTTTAATCAGACAGCACTTGTCCGATTTATACGCTTACATTTACACATCAGCAGGATGAGACTGCTGAGACCTCTGTTTCTTGAAACCTAAATTTTAAACATATTACTAACTGCATAGTCTCTAAGATCTACATCTACTCACGAAAACTCCATGGAGATTTCCAGACTTAGGTCTATTTGAGAAACCTGAAAGATCAATTTCATGGGCCCTGAGGCCCACGATATCAATATGTAAGAATTGCTGAGGGTTATAGTCCTATCTCTAATCCAAAGAACCGCCATCAACATGGAAGAATCTGCTGAGAGTTATAGTTAAACAATAACAGTGGGGACATTAAATACCAATTTGACAGATCTGCTGCAGTTTCTTGCTAAGACTTCTAGTTCTACATCAACCCAAGCAGCCCCAAGTTGACCAACTCTGGTTTAAAGCACAACAATGAAAATGACAGGCGTCAGGGGACTGTAATCAGTAAGAAGCATTAGCGTAGCTACCGGGGGGGCGGTGGCCCCGGGCCCCGCGCTCTGAGGGGCCCACCGGAGCTACACTACACTACTATTCTGCCGCAGAGCAGGGAGAATTGATCTCCTTACTCTGCTGCCAGGCCGCTATGGGCCTCTCAGCCAGCAATGTCGTCCTGGGCTATTCTGTGCGCACAGGACCTGTGATGAGGTCACAGGAGGGGCGGAGTCAGGAGTCACATGATCTGGGGCTTCAGTGGCTGCAGGACTCTGCTGTGTTGGTTGTCATGGTGCTGGCTGGATGAGGTGAAGTTTCTGTGTGGGGTCAGGAGGGGTTTACAGGGTGGATGTAGCAGAGCCGCGTGTGTACGGGGTGTACGGAGGAGCGGAGCCGCGTGTGTACGGAGGAGCGGAGCCGCGTGTGTACGGAGGAGCGGAGCCGCGTGTGTACGGAGGAGCGGAGCCGCGTGTGTACGGAGGAGCGGAGCCGCGTGTGTACGGAGGAGCGGAGCCGCGTGTGTACGGAGGAGCGGAGCCGCGTGTGTACGGAGGAGCGGAGCCGCGTGTGTACGGAGTGTACGGAGGAGCGGAGCCGCGTGTGTACGGGGTGTACGGAGGAGCGGAGCCGCGTGTGTACGGAGCGGAGCCGCGTGTGTACAGCGTGTACGGAGCGGAGCAGCATGTGTACAAGGTGTACGGAACGGAGCCGTGTGTGTATAGGGGTTGCGGAGCGGAGCCGTGTGTATAGGGGATATCAGGTGCAGTAATAGGGACACATGCGGCAGCAGCGGCTCAGCATTGGGGTATCAGGTGCAGTAATAGGAACACATGCGGCAGCAGCAGCTCAGCATTGGGTATCAGGTGCAGTAATAGGGACATATACGGCAGCAGCGACTCAGTATTGGGGTATGAAATGCAATAATAGGGACACATACGGCAGTAGCAGCTCAGTATTTGGGTATCAGGTGCAGTACTAGGGACACATACGGCAGCAGCAGCTCAGTATTGGGGTATCAGGTGCAGAAATAGGGACACATACAGTAGCAGCAGCTCAGCACTGAGGTATCAGGTGCAATAATAGGGACACATACGGGAGCAGCGGCTCAGCATTGGGGTATCAGGTGCAGTACTAGGGACACATACGGCAGCAGCGGCTCAGCATTGGGGTATCAGGTGCAGTAATAGGGACACATACAGCAGCAGCGGCTCAGTATTGGGGTATCAGGTGCAGTAATAGGGATACATACGGGAGCAGCGGCTCAGCATTGGGGTATCAGGTGCAGTAATAGGGACACATACGGCAGCAGCGGCTCAGCATTGGGGTATCAGGTGCAGTAATAGGGACACATACGGCAGCAGCGGCTCAGCATTGGGGTATCAGGTGCAGTAATAGGGAGACACACGGCAGCAGTGGCTCAGTATTGGGGTATCAGGTGCAGTAATAGGGACACATACGGCAGCAGCGGCTCAGCATTGGGTATCAGGTGCAGTAATAGGGACACATACGGCAGCAGCAGCTCAGTACTGGGGTATCAGGTGTAGTAATAGGGACACATACGGCAGCAGCGGCTCAGCATTGAGGTATCAGGTGCAGTAATAGGGACACATATACTGCAGCAGCGGCTCAGCATTGGGGTATCAGTAGGAAGAGGGGTTTGTGCAGGTTGGAGATAGATGGTGATGGAGCTGGAATGAGAAGTGAAACGTGTCGTTGTTGTATTCTCTGTAGCCGAGTCCTGGCTGGAGGAGCCATCATGTCGGTCTGGGCCAGATGGAAAAGACGTGAAAAGTGAACGATTCCATCAGAAAGAACGTCAGCGGTAAGACACCAACTATAACTGTGCAGTAATCACTTATATGTTTTGTAGGACTGGTATTTACCACTGACCATATGGTGGTAATATCAATATTGGTCTTTATATAGGGATTATTTTCAGTAACAGCGCAGTCATCTCCTACATCCACTATTAGGGTGCGTCAATGAGTTGTAATCAGGGTTACCTGGTTAGGGGCCAACTCAGAAGTTTCGCCCCCCCTGAACCAAAACCTTAGCTACGCCTCTGGTAAGAAGGGTTGTTTTGAGTCCATCTAACTGTGCGTGACCCCTCCACATTACAAGACCAATAAGTGAAAAAAACAAATTCCTTAAAGGGAATAAATTGGTGCCCCTCCTCCAGTCCCGACATTTACAGGCACTTGCAGATTGTATCTTTCTCTGGAAGACAAGAGAGCTGTTTTGGTGAACTCACGACTCCCCACAGGGGGATATGTCTAGATCAATCCCATAAATCAGACAAAAAGTGATCTGTGGTTGGGGAAGAAAAAAAGCCATTTGCAGAAGAGCAAAAACCACACACACACACACAGCACGGAATTTAGATTAACCCCCGCACAATCGTCCCGGCTTCAAGGAAAAAGGGTCCAGCTTCAACCATGATCTGGGAAGGGGAAGTCAGGCTTTAATTAGCTATCACGATGAGACATGAGGCAGTAATGAGAAAAACAAACAAGAAAAGAAATGATTTGTGGTTGCATAAGAGGAAAAAGAGAAAAACCACAGGCAAAACTAAACGAAGGTCTCACATGTGAAGGCCTCCGCCGCAAGATCCAAATCTGACCATTATTCACATAGGGTCGGGATCACACATGCAAGAACCACGGCCGAGTCTCGCATGTTAATGCCCGGCACTGCCGCCGGCACTCGGATCGGAGCGTGCGGCCACATAGCAATGCATGCAGCCGCATCCTCCGCTCCCGAGTGCCGGCGGCAGTGCTGGGTATTAACATGCGAGACTCGGCCGTGTTTCTCGCATGTGTGATCCCAGCCTAAACCTTACTTATATCTGGAAACCTTTGGCAACTTTCTGCTGGATGTTTTTAGTTTCAATTGCTTATTTTTAAGATTTCTGCTTGTTGTGAATGAATATAAATATTCTTGTTTACATTCAGAGGCTAAAAGCCCATCCCGATCTAGCCCTGCGCCCACAGATTCACTACAGATTATAGTTAAGTGAGTTATTCTCCTTCATCAACATTATGCAAGTACTATAGGTGTAAGAACTTTCTTTTTTCCCACTTACCAGCATGCATTACTCCTGCAGATGTCCAATGGCTTGCCTGTCCTGAACTTAAAACACACAGAAAGAAGAGCAAAAGCACAGTTGAAGGGCACCCCCACTAGTGGCAAAAGGGAAAGAGACCTGCTCTACCCCTTCGGACACAGATGAAAAAGGCTTGCCGCTTTCCTATCAGGGCCAGGGTGTGCCGGGGCTTGTTCCGTGTGTCTCTTGTCCAGAGTAATTACCTGGCTATTTAACCAGTTGATTGCTGCCGATTAAAGCTTTGCTGATGTAGTGTGTGCTTGCTCATTGCTCCTTGTCTGGTATTCTCATCTTTGCTGCTCAACCTAGGATTTGTCTTCACCATCCGTTTATCTAGCCCTTTTGTCATGATCCACTACCTTCTTGGAATATTGACCTTAGACTTCCTGACTACGTCTTTATCTCACCCCTGTCTATTGGCCCCGTCACACTAAGTGAGATCGCTAGCGATATCGCTTAAGCGTCACCGATTTTGTGACGCAGCAGTGATATTGCTAGCGATATCGCTATGTGTGATACTTACCTCCGACCGGCTCCCCCGCTGTCTATCGCTGATCGCGCGAGAATGTCCTGGGCCGTTTCTCGTCGGCCGCTTCCTGCTGGTGCCAACAAGCGACGCGTGCGGGAGGACGTCTTCATCGCCGCGTCTGACAGGTAAGTAACGACCGCCGACCGCTGCTGCATCGCTAGTGAGATCTGCCAGTTTGGCAGCTAACTAGCAACTATTTAGGCTGAGTTCACACGTGGCGTTTTTTTCGCGTTTCCGCGGCGGTTTTAACCGCGCGATTTTGCCGCGAAAAATAAGCATCCCATGCATTCCTATGGGATTCCGCAATGCTGTGCTAATGCTGCGGTTTTTACGGCGGCGGAATCGCTTCACGGTAAAAAACGCAGCATGCTCATTAATTTTGCGGAATAGCGGCGATCCCGCACCCATAGGAATGCATTGTTCTGCTTACTTTCCGCATGTGGCTGTGCACACCACGCAAAAAGTAAGCAGAACAATTGCGGATGGTACCCACGGTCCTGAGGAGAGGAGACTGTCCTCCGGGCTTTGGGTACTATATCCCTGTAAAAAATAGAATTTAAAATAAAAAATATTGTTATTTTCACCTTCCGACGTCCCGCGCAGCCTTCCCGCCTCTCTCCACGCTCCCGTTCCCAGTAATCCTTCGCGAAAATGCCCGCGATGGCGTCCGTTCTCGCGGGATCGCGACGTCTCGCGGTTATTTGCGAGACGTCGCGATCCCGCGAGAACGTACGTCATCGCGGGCATTTTCGCAAAGGATTACTGGGAACGTGTTATGAATGAGTCACCGAGGAGGAAAAAACAAAAAGCAAGCTAAGCCCAGAAAACCGGAGAGGTTGGTAACTAGCGGATTGCAGACCCCTGATCCTATCCAAACAACTAGCAGTAGCCGTGGAGCGTGCCTACGGTGGTCCTAGACGCCTCGTCACGGCCGGAGAACTAAATAAGCCTAAAGAAAGAAAGGGAAAATCTAAACTGCCCCAGAGCAGACCCCAAAGCAATAGACAGCCCCCAACATGTATTGTCGGTGAAACAAGATGAAAACACAAACACAGATAGAAAGATAGGCTGAGCAAACGATGGGGCCCTCACTAACTAGAAAGGACAGGAAAGAAAAGCTGCTGTCTGCAATCACGCAAAAAACCCTGCCAAAAAATGTCCAACACGTCTGATAGAAAAAGGCCCTGAAGTCGCTAGACTTCAATTCCCTATATCAGCACTCAGGTATATTCTGAAGACAGAGCAAAAGAGATCAACTGATCAGAGACAAAATGGGGATTCAGCCCAGTCCCAGCCAGGGCTGGCTGAACACAAAAACTAAGTAAACAGATGAAAACTCATATGAACAATAGCATAGAAAACTTAGCTTTAAGAAGGCAGGAACCAAACTGGAAACCAGAAGCCACAGTCAGGAGAAATCACCAGCAAGAAACTAGGGAGTCGGCTGCCTTAAATCCAATCAGAAATTCCTGATGTCCAATCACAGTCCTCTTCCTCAGGTGGCCGGTCTCTGCCATTTAGATCAGCTTCATTACCTCCCTTCACCAACAGAGGGAGTCCAGATCGAGAACTCACTACTCCTCTGTCAACACAGCCAGCTCCCTAACCCTCACCCCAAAATGAGCTCACAACAGGAATGGGAGCATGGAGAGAGGCGGGAAGGCTGCACGGGACGTCGGAAGGTAAGAATTACACCATTTTTTTTTTTTTTAATTATTTTTTAAATTTTATCTTTTACTACTGATGTTGCATAGGCGGCCTCAGTAGTAAAAAGTTGGTCACACTTGTCAAACACTATGTTTGACGAGTGTGACCAACCTGTCAATCAGTTCTCCAAGCGATGCTACAGATCGCTTGGAAAACGCTAGCATTTTGCAAGCTAATTCCGCTTGCAAAATGCTAGTTTTTCCCGCGGGAAAATCGCGGGAATTTAAAGTGCGATATTACTGCGGAATGGAATTCCAGAACTCTCGTGGTAATTTCCGAGAGAGTTCCGCTACGTGTGAACCCAGCCTTAGCGATGCACCAGCGATCCTGACCGGGTCGTATCGTTGTCGGGATCGCTGGTGCATATGTGACAGCACCTTATGACATACTCTCTTACCATTTGATCTTGGACCTGTTGACTACACAGCCTCACAGCTTATCCGTGAGTAGTGACTAGCGTTCACACCATCTTGGCGTTTGTACTCCTAAGGACAGGCTATATAAATGGCATTTAGCAGTGGACAGAGAAGCCAGCCGTCTCGTGTACTTTACTTTGACAGGATTTCTCATGGGTCATTTTTAACTAAAGAGATTTACAGATTAAATGTCACTATCTATCAAATTAGATCAAAACTGTCTGAAAATACAGGGACTACTGAGATCCTTACCAAACACTTGGGGGTTTAGTCTTGGAGTTATTGCAGATTTTCTACAAAATCAATGTTATCAGCCTGAATCCCAAACAAAGAAAGGATACTTCCCAACTGTTGCAAACACGCAATACTCGGCATGCTAGGCTGGGGCATGTTGGGCATTGTAGTTTTTCATCAGCTTGCGTCAATGATGGAAAACCCCTCTTGTAGACTTTAATAGTAAAGCTGTCATAAGTATTAGTCATGTATGAGATTTCAGCCTTTACGTTGCTGGGCTTGGACTGCCAATACATGACGGACAATGTAGTTTTTCCTCAGTTGGAAAGTCACAGGTGGAAGGTGAAGCAAAGATCTTTGAAAATAGTAACACAAAGTGTCACGGGGTTACCGCGACAAAGAGAAGCCAGATGACCGCAGCATCTGATTGCTCCTACTCCTGTGCTGAATAGAAGCACTTCACTTTTTTAAATAGCGTAAATTTCTTTTGACAGTGCAGGGGTTAATTTGCTCTGTTGAGACCTCTGGGAGCAAGGATCTCAGCTGAGCACTATTAGCCACTCCTATCCCCAATATAATCTGGGTCCTGGCTGACACACATCTTCACAGCAAGTTTATGCAGCATGGTTGGGAGGATAGTAGTTGGTTATTAGAGAAGGCGTTTGGTGGATTCATCTGTGACTGTTGTTTGGTTTATTAAGTGTGATAATTCCCTTTCTTCTCCTACTTTGGTTTTACCCCATCCTCCACTCCTCAGTGCATTCCTCTGTTATACGAGAGTGACTATTTGTAATGTATTTTCCGTTTCCCCTGTTCGTGTTACCTTGTTCCTTGGGTTGGGGTACTACGGTGCACTGCTATTTCCCTCTTCCCTGGGTGGGGGGACTGTACAGACAGAGGGCAGATTCAGGAGATAAGGCAAGGTACGTGGTCCCAGAGTCTTCAAGTTCAGTAGTAATCTGGGAAACTGGTTGAACTAGGGTGCCCCTCAGCATTAGGGACCAAAGTATAAAAAAAAAAATTCAATTATTTTTCTAAGCTGATTAAAATGTTTATAAACAACAGAAGATGGATTCAAGGGGTTTTCTTATTGATCTCCTGTTTGTCAGGGGGTAGCGCGCTCCTGATGACTGACTGACTGGGTTGGAGGCATGGCGGAGCCCTCTCTAACCTTTGCCTCTGCAGCATCAGAGGAATGCAGGGGGACTAAAATTGGCTGGATCAAGCGTCAGAGCAGCGCTTCCAAAGTGTATGGAAAAGAACCAGAAAACTGCCCAGCTGTAATAGAATACAAAGGTATTAAAGTAACGTAGGCAACGTGATGTAAGCTATATCAGTAAAAATCCTTCTGTCCTTGAAAGCGTATAGGATTTTAATAAGAGGTAAATTGCAAAGTTTCTTGTGTTTAAAAGCATTTTGCCATTTTACCAAGTAAATAAGATGAGACAACGCATTTAACTACAACAGGCCAGACTGTGCCAATTCAATGACGAGCAGCATTTATGACCATGATTACTTGGCTCCAACTGAGGCAATTTTGTGTACCAACATTTCACATTCATTTCTTTACCGGATGATACCAAACAATAATCTATAAAACCATTTGTCTGCAGATTCTCCACCCAGGAGACAATGAAAAATGAACACATATCAGATATTTTACAGTCAAGTATCTGGACGGAAAATAGTTTCCTTTTGCGTTATCTCATCCCAAAAGACAGTCACTGGCGAGAAACAAAGTCTTTACGCAGATTGAGGTAATTGCAGCACAGGACGCCGCCATGTCACATTCCGATGGCGTAAGCGCCAATTACAGATACACTTCAGCGAGGGAATGAATAATATGACGATACAGGGGTTAAACGTAGAGGTGACTGCATTAAGTGTTGTAATGAGAGCAATAAAATTACTTGGAAAGTGCTCAAGAGAAAAAAAAAATCTGGGAGCATTTAAGCATTTGTTCTTAGAAACAGCACCGCCCTCACACCCTTGCTCATGTTTGTGTTTGGTATTACACTACTGTTCAGTCTTTTCTAATCATGTGCTCCAATAAAAAAAGAATTATGACATTTTGAAACCCTGTATGGTGTATCAGTTATTGCCATGTGAACATGGACACTAAAGAAGATACTGTATTATAAATGGTGCCATTGTACACAGCAATCAGTTACTTTTCGACTTTCATCCAAAAATTAGAGAGTTTTAATCTGATTGCACAAGTACTCCAATCTTCTTTTACATGATACACCACTGGTGTAACTACCCCAAAGTTGCAACATTAGGACATATTTAGCGGCTACGAATCCTGAAAGCCTATGGAATGCTGGGAGTTATAGTTTTGCAGTCTAAACAGATTTAGTATGGAAACCACTGACCGACACATGTATAGACAACTACAGATATTTCTAGGCTAAGACATTTTTAGTCAACTACAATTACCAGAACAAATATTGAAAAATAGAAATGCAAAGACCAGCAGTGTAACCCACTAAAACAAACCAATACAAATGCACGGTGAGAAGAGTATATGGGCTTGGACTGAGCACTGTAAGCATAACTTTCTTATTATTTTCAGGCCTATGCTGCCTTCTAGTGGCATGTATAATAATAGCATCCTGAACAAAAGCTTAGAACAGCAAACACCAATTGTATAAATAAAATGTGACAAGAATATTTTCTTTATACAACAGTAACTCTTACTATAAACCTGCTTGCATACTAATATATTAAATATGGAATGTAACACAGGTAAGAGGCAAAACCAAATAGAAGAGAGGTCTGGACCTAAACTGTCTCCTCAGGAGAAATGCAATAAATGATCAAAATGCAGTCCTCTTAGGTGCCCACAATCTGGAAGTAGCAGCATTTTGGATACTGCGTTCACTAAACCATGAAGATTTTCTCGCAAGAGCGCAACGTCATCAGTGGTCTTTCGCGCAAAGCATTACTGGGACCGGAAGATGCCGGGCGAGTGGTGAGAGGAGGGAAAGAGTCCGTGGGCCGTCGGAAGGGGAGTAGATCACTATTTTTTATTTTAATTCTATTTTTTACAGGTTTATGGTACCCAGGGCCTGGAGGAGAGTTTCCGCTCCTCCAGACCCTGGGATACCATCCTCACATTGAGCGCTGCGCCGGTCATCTCCCGGCTGCATCGCCGCTGACCTCCTTGCGACAGGAGATGACCTGCGGCAACCGTTGGGAGATCAGCGGCTAGCGCCGCAAATCTCCCGACGGTAGCGTACGTCGTTCGAATGCCGTGCCAATTCGCGGCCGGACTGCGCCTGTCGCTGATTAGTCGCACCTGGCCGGCCGCGACCAATCAGCAACGCGGGATTTCTGTGACAAAGAGACAGAATTAGACGATTATATAGTAGATAGCAGTGTCTCTCTCCATTTGAGTGAAGCAGCAATGCCATCTGCGATTAAACCTCCTCTTTGGGACAGGCAAAACAACAAGTTCTTTCACTCCTTTATAAAAATTCCAGAAGTTAAATCCTCAGCTTGTAACTTTCAGTCACTGTAAATGGGTGAGGATGCAATTCCTTCGATTCAGCCACCTGTGTCCATTGACCTTCATGTAGTGTTACCTGAGGGTTTGCCATATCTACAAGAAAGGGATTCAGCTCAAGAAATCCCTCAGTCATTAAATAGGTGCTGCCCCACAAAGTGGCTTGATCCACTATTGCCCATTTTCCAGCACGTCTCTTCAAGATGGAATCAATTTTAGGGGTTCTGGCAGGAATAGCCAATTTCCTCACTTTGCTAAGCAGAGTTCCAGCTTGCCCCTTTTGCAGACTCTCTCATTGCCAGCTCCAGCTTGTGCACAACACAGCACATGTGATGAATAGGAAAGAGGTGTGAAGCAGCGTCAACAAAATCATCTAATTGTAAAGAATCAATTTGCTGTTCTTCTGTAGTAATAACTGTTTGTTCCACCTTTATGGGAAAAGGAGTGTGGCCTTCCATGTCCAACATACTGAATGTGAAAGGTTCTTCTAGCTGCTGTTCACCTTCATTATTTTCATTCATCAGTTTAATTGTACTTATGTTTGAAGCATTATCAGTTACAATAGCAAGAACCTGTTCTTTTTTGAGTTCATAATCTTGCAGAACTTTTTCCACTAAGGTCTGGAAACACTGGCTGCTGTGATGAGCTTTCGTATCTTTTACTGCCAGTGTCTTATTAACAATTTTTTTGTAGTCAAAAACATATTGAACACTGATAGCAAAATAGTTCACTCTGTGATGTGTGCATTCGTTTTAAAGGGAATCTGTCACCCCTTTTTTGACATATCATATAATGATATTCAATTGTGTGTCACATAAGGATTCTCTTGGTACTTTTGCTTCCCCCTGACCCCACACCTTTCATGCATAAATACCTTTTTTATATCGGTTCAGATGTATGTAAACTTCCGCTGTCCAGTCCGCTGGGCGGGGCTTACTCACCTGCTCCCCCCTCCCTGTCTTGCTCTACGCATTTCTTCTTGTGTAGAGCAAGACAGGGAGGGGGGGAGCAGTTGAATAAGCCCCGCCCATTGGACCGAACCGTGGTAGTTTACATACATCTGAACCGATATAAAAAAGGTATTTATGCATGAAAGGTGCGGGGTCAGGGGGAAGCAAAAGTACTAAGAGAATCCTTATGTGACACACAATTGAATGATATCATTATATGATATCTCAAAAAAGGGGTGACAGATTCCCTTTAAGAAACACAAAGCATCTCGAGAGTCTTTTTATGATCTTCCTTTTGGTTAAGGGATTCTTGAATCATAAATTTTCTAATACTTTTCTCTTTCCAGAGAAACACTAAGTTTGCAGACCATTTCTCCATTAACAGCTGTAAAATCTGGTCATGCAAGTAATGATAATGGTACACTGCCCTTCGCAACAAGCTTGATGAGCTGTCTTTTAAACACATCTGCTGTTATTGTTGCAGTTACTTTGTCACTTACAAAATCTCTTGCAACTGATGTTTGAGAAGATCTTTCCTCCTCCTTTGCCTGGCGGGAAGTGCTGGGCTCTGGTTTCTTGGTGCTGCTATGATGTTTTCCAATCACAGCTTTGTAAACTTCTGGGTGGCAGCGTTGTAAATGTCTTTTTAGATTGGAAGCTCTTGAAGGAACATTTTTATCACTGCCTGAGTATGCAGTGATTTTAGCATCACAGCATTTGTTTTCATCTGCGTCACTTATACACTGACATACAAAATGTTTATTATCTTGAGTTACTGTGAAATGCTCAAATACAGCTAACTTCATAAGATGATTTTTAGACATTTTGTAATTATGTAAATTCACTCTACAAAATAACTTTGTCCCGTAAAAAAAAATAAGGTATATTGGAATTCTTGCAAGAATAGGGAATCATGCACTGTATAATTTAGGATAGAAATAAAACAATCTTTACATAGATCTATAATAGCACAGATGATAAGTATAAAGTTTACAAAATATGTTGCTAGATGGCTTTACTATGAACTTTCAATGTTAGGCTTGTCTCAGGGTACAGCTCACTAAATGCTTCACATCATATTTCTTCACAGTCTATGAAGAGGGGAGGAGGAAGGAAGTATGTTTGCGCTGAATCACATTCCAGAACACATACACACAAATACAGTGGGGAAAAAAGTATTTAGTCAGCCACCAATTGTGCAAGTTCTCCCACTTGAGAGAGGCCCGTAATTGACATCATAGGTAGACCACAACTATGAGAGTCAAAATGAGAAAGCAAAGCCAGAAAATCACCATGTCTGATTTGGCAAGATTTATTTTGCAAAAGTTCATCTCAATATTTTGTTGTATATCCTTTGTTGGCAATGACAGAGGTCAAACGTTTTCTATGAGTCTTCACAAGGTTGGCACACACTGTTGGTGGTATGTTGGCCCATTCCTCCATGCAGATCTCCTCTAGAGCAGTGATGTTTTGGGCCTGTCACTGGGCAACACGGACTATCCCTCCAAAGGTTTTCTATGGGGTTGAGATCTGGAGACTGGCTAGGCCACTCCAGGACCGTCATATGCTTCTTACAAAGCCACTCCTTCATTGCCCTGGCAGTGTGCTTGGGATCATTATCATGCTGAAAGACCCATTCACATATCATCTTCAACGCCCTTGCTGAAGAAAGGAGGTTTGCACTCAAAATCTCACAATACATGACCCCATTCATTCTTTCATGCACACGGATCAGTCGTCCTGGTCCCTTTGCAGAGAAACAGCCCCAAAGCATGATGTTGCCACCCACATGCTTCACAGTAGGTATGGTGTTCTTTGGATGCATCTCAGCATTCTGTCTCTTCCAAACACGATGAGTTTTGTTTCTACCAAACAGTTCAACTTTGATTTCATGAGACCATATGACATTCCCCCAATACTCTTCTGGATAATCCAAATGCTCTCTAGAAAACTTCAGATGGGCCCGGATAAGAACTGGCTTAAGCAGGGCAACACGTCTGGCACTGCAGGATCTGAGTCCCTGGCGGCGTGTGTTACTAATGATAGCCTTTTTTTGTTTTTTGTTTTTTAAATCAGATAAATTTTTATTAAATACCAAAATACTAAACAGCAGACAAAAGCAATCTGTGAAAGGTAAACAAGTCATAAGTATTACAAACTATTCGCCTACCCTTCCCCCCTCCCTCTTTTAAAGGCACACAAACAGCTTTTTGACAATAATACACATTAATACAACATATTGTAGATTCTCTGAGGTCAACACCTCTCCACCCAGGGATTCCATAATATTTCAAAAGTACTACCTTTTTTTGTTTTTATAATACTTTTTTCTATACCTACAATAAAGTCAGACTGTCTATAAAATTCCCGCAGTGTCACTGGTTCTTCATTTATCCATTATCTGGCAATCAGTTTTCTCGCAATATACAATAACCTGGCTATTGCCAGCTTCTGACAATTAAGTACCCCAATCTCTTCCACATATCCCAAGATACAAACCACAGAGTCTCTCTCAATTTTACAGTTATATACCCTTCCAATTGCGGCACTCACTTCTAACCAAAATGTATTTAGTTTTTGACATTGCCATAGCATATGTATAATCCCGGCCCCCTCAGTCTGACACCTAGGACATTCCGAAGTCTGTCTCAATCCAGCTTTGTATAATCTGTCTGGAGTGTTATATGCTCTATTGAGTACATATATCTGAAAAAGTCTGGCTGGCTCACTTAGTGACAGTTTGGGTATACAGTCATGGCCAAAAGTTTTGAGAATGACACAAATATTATATTTTCACATGATCTGCTGCCCTCTGGTTTTTATGTGTGTTTGTCAGATGTTTTTATCACATACAGAAATATAATTGCAATCATATTATGAGTAGCAAAAGGTTATATTGACATTTAGAATGAGTTAATGCAGCAAGTCAATATTTGCAGTGTTGACCCTTCTTCTTCAGGACCTCAGCAATTCTCCCTGGCATGCTCTCAATCAACTTCTGGATCAAATCCTGACTGATAGCAGTCCATTCTTGCAAAATCAATGCTTTTATTTTGTCTGAATTTGAAGGTTTTTGTTTGTCCACCCGTCTCTTGATGATTGACCACAAGTTCTCAATGGGATTAAGATCTGGGGAGTTTCCAGGCCATGGCCCAAAATCTCTATGTTTTGTTCCCTGAGCCATTTAGTTATCACCTTTGCTTTAGTTTATGGCAAGGTGCTCCATCATGTTGAAAAAGGCACTGTTGATCGCCAAACTGCTCTTGGACGGTTGGGAGAAGTTGCTCTCGGAGGACATTCTGGTACCATTCTTTATTCATGGCTGTGTTTTTAGGCAAGACTGAAAGAGAGCCCATTCCCTTGGCTGAGAAGAAACCCCACACATGAATGGATTCAGGATGCTTGACAGTTGGCATGAGACAAGACTGGTGGTAGCGCTCACCTCGTCTTCTCCGAATAAGCCGTTTTCCAGATGTCCCAAACAATCGAAAAGGGGATTCATCAGAGAAAATGACTTTACCCCAGTCCTCAGCAGTCCACTCCCTGTACCTCTTGCAGAATATCAGTCTGTCCATGATGTTTTTTTCTGGAGAGAAGTGGCTTCTTTGCTGCCCTCCTTGAGACCAGGCCTTGCTCCAAGAGTCTCCGCCTCACAGTGCATGCAGATGCACTCACACCTGCCTGCTGCCATTCCTGAGCAAGCTCTGCACTGCTGGTAGCCCGATCCCGCAGCTGAAACACTTTTAAGAGAGAGTCCTGGCGCTTGCTGGTCTTTCTTGGGCGCCCTGGAGCCTTTTTGGCAACAAGGGAACCTCTCTCCTTGAAGTTCTTGATGATGCGATAGATTGTTGACTGAGGTGCAATCTTTCTAGCTGCGATACTCTTCCCTGTTAGGCCATTTTTGTGCAGTGCAATGATGACTGCACGTGTTTCTTTAGAGATAACCATGGTTAACAGAAGAGAAACAATGATGCCAAGCACCAGCCTTCTTTTAAAGTGTCCAGTGGTGTCATTCTTACTTAATCATGACAGATTGATCTCCAGCCCTGTCCTCATCAACACCCACACCTGTGTTAATGGAGCAATCACTGAAACGATGTTAGCTGGTCCTTTTAAGGCAGGGCTGCAATGATGTTGAAATGTGTTTTGGGGGATAAAGTTCATTTTCTAGGCAAATATTGACTTTGCAAGTAATTGCTGTTAAGCTGATCACTCTTTATAACATTCTGGAGTATATGCAAATTGCCATTAGAAAAAATGAAGCAGTAGACTTTGTAAAAATTAATATTTGTGTCATTCTCAAAACTTTTGGCCATGACTGTATAGTCCATTATTTCTTCCCATTTATCCTCCTCTATCCCTCCCACCTCTTCCTCCCATTTCTCTTTTGCTTTGGTCGGATATCTTTGTAGGATGGTAAACAGTAGGTCTCTGTAGATACCTGACAATTCCTCTTGTCCCCCTTTTGCACAAATATACCGTATTTTTCCCGACCATAAGACGCATTTTTTCCCCCCAAAATTTTGGGGGAAAGTGCGGGGTGCGTCTTATGGTCGCAATACACGGTCTAACTTGGTGGCTGGTGGCACGGGCGGGGCTCTGCGGTGCGGTGTTGGCAGCGGGCGGCGCTCTGCGGTGCTGGCAGCGGGCTGTGCTCCGGTGCAGGGGCGGCGGCTCCGCCGGCATTTCTTCGCAGCCCGGAGGCCCCCGCAGTTCCCTTGCTGGCCGCCGCCATGTTGCGGTGGCTTCCGGAGCATGGACGCCAGGAAGATGGCCGCCGGTCCGGGGACGGCACATGCGCAGCTTCAGATCTCGTCCCGAGATCTCGGGGGACGAGATCTCGTTGTCGAGATTTGAATCTCGTCCCCCGAGATCTCAGGACGAGATCTGATCCCGCGCATGTGCCGTCCCCGGACCGGCGGCCATCTTTCCGGCGTCCATGCTCCCGGAGGCCACCGCAACATGGCGGCGGCCAGCAAGGGAACTGCGGGGGCCTCCGGGCTGCGAAGAAATGCCGGCGGAGCCGCGGCCCCTGCACCGGAGCACAGCCCGCTGCCACCACCGCAGAGCCCACCTGCCCCAGCACTGCTGCCCCTGCCCCAGCACAGCTGCCCCTGCCCCAGCACAGCTGCCACCACCGCAGAGCCCACCTGCCCCAGCACTGCTGCCCCAGCACAGCTGCCCCAGCCCCAGCACTGCTGCCCCTGCCCCAGCACAGCTGCCCCAGCCCCAGCACAGCTGCCCCAGCCCCAGCACAGCTGCCCCAGCACAGAGCCGCCACCGCACGAGCCTGGACCACTGAATGACCCCTGTGACCACTCCTCCACCTGTACCGGATCCCTTCCCAGGTAAGCTGAATTCGGACTGTAAGATGGACCCCCATTTGACACATTTTTTTTTCCCCTATTTTCCTACTGAAAATTGGGGTGCGTCTTATGGTCCGGTGCGTCTTATAGTCCGAAAAATACGGTAATTCACCAGAATGTCCGCCTGAACCTTCATATTGACTATTTTGCTCTGTGTCCTGTAAGCATAATGAAACTGTCTATACTGAAACCTACAGACCTCCGGTAACCCATAGACTTCCTGTAATTTCTCAAAGGGTAACAGCTCCTGCCCGTCCTGTACCTGGCCAATGTATTGCATTCCCAATCTCTTCCAAATTCTAAAGTCTCCCCATTTTAACAAACTCCAGTAGATTATCGTTTTGCCATATCGGGGAGAAATCCGTCAGATATTCCACCACCCTACTCTTCTTAATCGCCTCCTACAACCTATGAATCAGTATCAGAGTGGGGTAAACCAACCCAAACTTCCTAAAACTATCCACTTCCAAACCCTGAACCAATGGACTCCTGCCTAGAATATGAACCAGAATATGAACTTTGTGTTGAACCCATACCATCTATTTCCCTCCAGCCCCTCATATGTTGACCCTGTGCAGCTAAATAATAAATCCAAGGGTCCACAAGTGCCAATCCTCCCCCATCCTTAGGCCTCTGCAGTATCTCTAGCCAAAGCCTCGACTGCTTTTTCCCCCAAACAAGGACAAGATAGAATTGATGGTACAAAACCACTTTTTGTGTATCCAAACTGGGGTATTGTGCAATACAAAGTAATTAGGGTATTAAGATCATCTTAATCAAATTAATTCTCCCCACGACTGAGAGACGTATTCTACCCCATACCCTATTTTATTCCTAAATTTACCCAATAGCGGAGTCAGATTCAGGTCCACGTAGCTAGAGAGCGGAAGGGACACCTGAACATTCAAATATTTAAATTGTCGAACCACAGCCAGCTTTCTTCCCTCCCCCGTTAACAGGAGCTCATCTTCCCCGCCATCAACCACCAGAATATTGGATTTTTCCCAATCGATCAATAGGCCTGACAGACTCCAGAATATCTTAAGGATGTTCATCACTCCCAACAATGATTCTCCAGTCTTCCAAGAAGAGCAGAACATCATCTGCGCATAGGGCTATTTTCTCTTCTATCCTTCTATATCTAAACCCTTTGATCGAGGCTGCATTCCTAATTGTCTGCGCCAGGGGTTCCACAGCCAAAGCGAAAAGTAGCGGAGACACCCCTGTCTAGTCCCGCTATGAAGGCTAAAACTGACAGACAATTGCCCATTAACTTTAATCCTAGAGGTCGGGAATGTATATAGTAACTGTACACTAGAAATAAAAGTTGGGCAAAACCCCAAACTCCTCAAAACTTCCAAGAGATATCCACATTCAACACTATCAAACGCTTTACACGCATCTAGCGACACCACCACCCTACGACCCCTGTTGTCCTACGGCAACTGCAAATTAAAAATAGTCTGCGCAGACTTATCGCAGTGGACTTGTTCGGCATGAAGCCAGATTGATCAGGAAGAACACAATCCTGAACCACACTAGTTGGTCGGTTAGCCAGGACCTTAGCAAGAACTTTAACATCTGCCATCAGCAACGGGATGGGCCTATAGGATCCTTACCCTCCCTTCAACCCAGATGTACACAACTGCGTACAGTACTCCCTGAATTCCCCCAAGATGTCCCCTGTGGTTTCCAACCGTACCCCATCATCCGTCTTTAGTTTGTACACACAAAGAGTCTTTCTGTGCCGCCGACACTACCGAGAGCAGATGACCCACTCTTTCTCCTTCCTTATAAAATTGTGCTTTCTGAAAAGCTCTCCTCTCTGCCTCTTCCAAATGTAGCTTATTATCTACTTTCTGGGCACCCCTAAGCCTTTGTTTTTATTTTCCACTGATGGATCTGTCACCATGTCCATTTCTGACCTCTCCAATGACTCTATAATTTCCCTATCTTTTAATCTAGTCTTAGACATTTCCTGAAAAGAGGCCCTTCAGAAAAGTTTTCATGGCTTCCCAGACTACCCGTTTAGTAGCACTGCCTTCATTAAGCTGCCAGTATTCTTTCAATTCCCTCTCCATGACAATATGTTCAAGCCATAAAGGGGTGCATCCTCCAGCCATTCCCCCGCCCAGTCCTCCCTCCTACCCGTTTAATAGACAATTCTATGGGTTTATGATCCAAGATTACTCTCGGGAAATAGTCCACTCCACAGACCATCAGCATCATTAACTCATTACCCATTGCCATATCTATTCTTGGAAGAGTCCCATGAGTCGCAGAGTAACAGGAATAGCATAATTTATTCTCATTCCTCACTCTCCAGAGATCCAACATCCCTAACTCTTTCATAAAATTTGCAAATGACAATTTCTTTACCCCTTTATCTATTCCCTTTTTATGTCTGTCCCAACCTATAATCTATAACATTATTAAAATCTCCAATAAGCAGCAATGGTAGTCCCATTCCCCTCTTAAATAAACCAAATATTTCTTTAATCTTGTTCCTCAAGTAGGGGGGGTGGTATATACAGGGCCACTATACACATTGGTAGTCCATAAATTCTATAAATTATAAAGACATATTGTCCCTCATTATCCACATTATTTCTTCAAATGGCGTAGATGCTCCTATAAGTAGAGAAACCCCCCTAGCATACGAAGAATACGTGGAGTGATACGCCTCCCCAATCCACCTGCTCTACAACACCTCCACTTTTTCCCCTCAATAAATGCGTCTCCTGAAGGCATATCATATCTGGGCCTCTCTTTCTAATATGTTCCAGAATTGCCATTCTTCGTGTTCCCTCAGACAGTCCTCTTATATTCCAACTAAGTATTTTAATGCTATCCCCCATCAGACGTACTGAAATGCATAAGTTTCTGACTCCATAAAATAGAACGCTGTTTCACGTGTTTTATAGAACTTATTCTATAGCAACAAACCTCAACTCCCTCCACCCTCCCCAGCATGTATTATTACAATAACCCAAAACCATAACTTTGGTATACTTCACCTCTCTCCTCGGAGAGTGGGTAAACCTGTTTCTAATTACGCTCTTAACGTTACCTCTAGAGTCACTATCTGACTATCACACTCCCACAACCCCTCCGCATGTAAATAACTATAGTAATACAAATTCAAATATAAGTAGTCCCTCCGTAATCTGTATCCATTATTAAAACAGGAATCATCAGACTCTATAAAACGGTAGTCATTCAATTTTTGCCATTTCAACTTTCACCATCTTCTTCTCACTTCCCTCTTTCCTTTTCAGCTTTAAGTTTCTTAGTGTTTGAGTCCAACCATTTAGTAGCCTCCTCCGGTGTTAGAAAAAAATTGGACCACACCCAGGGCCCCAACCCTGAACTTTCCTGGGTATAATGTAGAGTAGCTCAATGCCAAGTCTCTGCTTTACTGCACCGTACCTCATCCTCTGCTTTTGCACCTCAACTGAGTAGTCAGGGTAGATAGAGATCTTTTGGCCATTAACCCCTTCACTACCAAGGGTGGTTTGCACGTTAACTACCGGGCCAATTTTTACAATTCTGACCACTGTACCTTTATGAGGTCATAACTCTGGAACGCTTTCATGGATCCTGGTGATTCTGACATTGTTTTCTTGTGACATATTGTACTTCATGTTAGTGGTAAAATTGCATTCAAATAACTTGCGTTTATTTGTGAAAAAAACGGAAATTTGGCGAAAATTTTGAAAATTTCGCAATTTTCCAACTTTGAATTTTTATGCCCTTAAATCACAGCGATACGGCACACAAAAAACTTAATACATAACATTTCCCACATGTTTACTTTACATCAGCACAATTTTGCAACCAAAATTTTTTTTTGCTAGGAAGTTATAAGGGTTAAAAATTGACCAGCGATTTCTCATTTTTGCAACACCATTTTATTTTTAGGGACCACTTCACATTTGAAGCCACTTTGAGGGGTCTATATGATAGAAAATACCCAAAAGTGACACCATTCTAAAAACTGCACCCCTCAAGGTGCTTAAAACCACATTCAAGAAGTTTATTAACCCTTTAGGTGAGTCACAGGAATTTTTTGAATATTAAAAAAAAAATGAACATTTAACTTTTTTTCACAAAAAAAATACTTCAGGTTCAATTTTCTTTATTTTACCAAGGGTAACAGGAGAAATTGGACTGCAAAAGTTATTGTGCAATTTGTCCTGACTACGCTGATACCTGATATGTGGGGGGGAACCACTGTTTCGGCGCATGGCAGAGCTCAGAATGGAAGGAGCGCCGTTTGACTTTTTCAATGCAAAATTGGCTGGAATTCAGATCGGACGCCATGTCACGTTTGGCGAGCCCCTGATGTACCTAAACAGTGGAAACCCCCCCAAGTGACCCCATTTTGGAAACTAGACCCCCCAAGGAACTTATCTAGATATGTGGTGAGAACTTTGAACCCACAAGGGCTTCACAGAAGTTTATAACGTACAGCGGTACAATTAAAAAATCATATTTTTTCCACAAAAATGATCTTTTCACCCACAATTTTTATTTTTCCAAGGGTAACAGGACCCTAAAAGTTATTGTGCAATTTGTCCTGAGTACGCTGATACCCCATATGTGGGTGTAAATGACTATTTGGGCGCATAGCAGAGCTCGGAAGGGAAGCAGCGCCATTTGACGTTTTTGGCTAGAATTGAGATCGGACACCATGTCGCGATTGGAAAACCCCTGATGTACCAAAACAGTGGAAACCCCCCACAAATGACACCATTTTGGAATCTAGACCCCCCAAGGAACTTATCTAGATGTGTGGTGAGAACTTTGAACCCCCAAGGGCTTCACAGAAGTTTATAACGTACAGCAGTACAATTAAAAAATCATATTTTTTCCACAAAAAAGATCTTTTCACCCTCAATACTTATTTTTCCAAAAGTAACAGGACCCTAAAAGATATTGTGCAATTTATCCTGAGTACGCTGATACCCCACATGTGGGTGTAAACCACTATTTGGGCGTATGGCAGAGCTCGGAAGGGAAGCAGCGCCATTTGACGTTTTTGGCTGGAATTGAGATCGGACACCATGTCGCATTAGGAAAGCCCCTGATGTACCAAAACAGTAGAAACCCCCCACAAATGACACCATTTTGGAAACTAGACCCCCCAAGGAACTTATCTAGATGTGTGGTGAGCACTTTGAACCCCCCAGTGCTTCACTGAAGTTTATAACGTCCGGGCGTGAAAATAAAAAAATCGTATTTTTTCCACAAACATGATCTTTTAGTCCCCATTTTTTTATTTTCCCAAGGGTAACAGGAGAAATTGGACCCCAAAAGTTGTTGTCCAATTTGTCCTGAGTACGCTGATACCTCATATGTGGGAGAAAACTACTGTATGGGCACACGTCGGGGCTCGGAAGGGAAGTAGTGACGTTTTGGAATGCAGACTTTGATGGAATGGTCTGCGGGTGTCATGTTGCGTTTGGAGAGCCCCTGATGTACCTAAACAGTGGAAACCCCCCACAAGTGACCCCATTTTGGAAACTAGACCCCCTAATGAACTATCTAGATGTGTGGTGAGCACTTTGAACCCCCCAGTGCTTCACAGAAGTTTATAACGACCGGGCGTGAAAATAAAAAAATCGTATTTTTTCCACAAACATGATCTTTTAGTCCCCATTTTTTTATTTTCCCAAGGGTAACAGGAGAAATTGGACCCCAAAAGTTGTTGTCCAATTTGTCCTGAGTACGCTGATACCTCATATGTGGGAGAAAACTACTGTATGGGCACACGTCGGGGCTCGGAAGGGAAGTACTGACGTTTTGGAATGCAGACTTTGATGGAATGGTCTGCGGGTGTCATGTTGCGTTTGGAGAGCCCCTGATGTACCTAAACAGTGGAAACCCCCCACAAGTGACCCCATTTTGGAAACTAGACCCCCTAATGAACTTATCTAGATGTGTGGTGAGCACTTTGAACCCCCAAGTGCTTCACAGAAGTTTATAACGCCTGGGCGTGAAAATAAAAAAAACATTTTTTTCCGCAAAATTATATTTTTGCCCCCAATTTTTTATTTTCCTAAGGGTAACAGGAGAAATTGGACCCCAAAAGTTGTTTTGTAATTTGTCCTGAGTAGGCTGATACCCTACATGTGGGGGTAAAACACTGTTTGGGCACATGGCAGAGCCTGGAAGGGAAGGAGCACCATTTGACTTTTTCAACGCAGAATTGGCTGGAATTGAGATCAGACGCCATGTTGCCTTTGGAGAGCACCTGATGTGCCCAAACAGTGGAAACCCCCAATTATAACTCCAACCCTAACCTCAACACACCCCTAACCCTAATCTGAGCCCTAGCCCTAACCCTATCCCTAACCCTAACCCTAGCCCTAACCCTAGCCCTAACCCTAACCCTAACCCTAACCCTAGCCTTAACCCTAGCCCTAACCCTAGCCCTAACCCTAACCCTAGCCCTAACCCTACCCTAACCCTAACCCTAGCGGGAAAATGGAAATAAATACATTTTCTTTTAGTTTTATTATTTTTCTCTAACTAAGGGGGTGATAACGGGGGGTTTGATTTACGATTTATGGCGGTTTTTATGTTTGGCGGCTGTCGCACGCTAAAAGACGCTTTTTATTGTAAAAATAGTTTTTGCATCACCACATATTGTGAACTATAATTTTTCCATATTTTGACCCACCGAGTCATGTGAGGTCTTATTTTTTGCGGGACGAGTTGACGTTTTTATTGGTACCATTTTCGGGCACGTGACATTTTTTGATCGCTTTTTATTCCGATTTTTGGGATGCAGAATGAACAAAAACCAGCTTTTCATGAATTTCTTTTGGGGGGTGCGTTTACACCGTTCCGCGTGCGGTAAAATTGATAAGGCGGTTTTATTCTTCGGGGCAGTACGGTTACAGCGATACCTCATTTAGGTCGTTTTTTTATGTTTTGTCGGTTTTTTGCAATGAAAACAATTTTATATAAAAAATAATTATTTTTGTATCGCTTTATTCTGCGAGCTATAACTTTTTTATTTTTTCGCTGATGATGCTGTATGGTGGCTCGTTTTTTGCGGGACAAGATGACGTTTTCAGTGGTGCCATGGATATTTATATGCGTCTTTTTGATCGCGCGTTATTGCACTTTTTGTTCGGTGGTATGATAATAAATCATTATTTTTTGCTTCGTTTTTTATTTTTATTTTTTAAGGGGTTCGCTAAAGGGGTTAACTAATGGGACAGTTTTATAGGGCAGGTCATTACGGACGCGGCGATACCAAATATGTGTACTTTTATTGTTTTGTTTTGTTTTTATTTTCAAAAAATGGATTTATTGGGGAATATTTTTTTTTTTTTTAACTAATTTATTTAGCGATTTTTTTTAAATTATTTTTAACACTTTTTTTTTTTTTTTTTTTTACTTTATTACCTTGTCCCAGGTGGGACATCACTGTCCTGTGACAGATCGCTGATCTGTCACATCACAGATCACTGTGACAGATCAGCGATCTGTCACAGGCACTGCTGCAGACTTCCTCATGCCTGCGCTTTGCAGGCACTGAGGAAGCCAGCTTCCTCAGGCCCCCGTCGCCATCTTGGATTCGGGGGCCTGGAGGAAGGGAGTCCCCCGCAGCAGCGCTGCACATTGCGCTGCCGTGGGGGGCTCAGGGAAGCACGGAGGGAGCCCCCTCCCTGCCGATGCTTCCCTTTAACCCCCGGTACACCGCGATCGCGTTTGATCGCGGTGTGCAAGGGGTTAACGTGTCAGGGGCGGTCCGTGACCGCCCCTGACACATTGTGCCGGGTGTCAGCTATGATAATTAGCTGACACTCGGCCGCGATCAGCGGCGCTCACCACGTGGGCGCCGCTGATCGCGATGACGTAATATTCCGTCCATGGTAATTAGGTCCATGGTCACATGGACGGAATATTACGTCAATTGTAGGTAAGGGGTTAATACACATATCATCAGCCTCTCTTGCCTTCCTCAATATAATGTCTGTCCCTGTAATTTAGGATTTTGGCATGGATATTACGAGGGGGAGATCCCGGCGGGAGGGGTCTCATGGGGACACGATGCGCCCTTTCCACCGCAAATAACCTTGTCAAGTTAGTAGCACCGATTTTATTTTGGAGCCATTCTTCACTAAACTTCGTAGGATCAGTCCCTTCAGCCTTTTCAGGCATGCCCACCAGTCTCACATTATTCCTCCTGGATCGGTTTTCCAAATCATCATTTTTATCAGACAGGCCAGAATATTTCTACAGGCACTGAGTGTGGGACCTCTGCACCTTATTAAGTTGATCCTCCAGCACACTCACTCTTTCTTTCACTGCCCCTATTCTAGTATCAACTTTGTTCATGGCAGCCTTCACCTTGGTCATCTCTTTTTTAACTCCATCCATTCTGTGTGTGAGAGCCGTTAATGTGGTTTTGCTAAATTTGACCAAATCATGAATATCCCGCAGCGTGAGCTCTCCTACTACAGGTTCCTCAATAGCTTCCTGCTCCTCACTCTCCTGCTCTTGGCGCTCTTCCTCCCCCTCTGACCCCTCCTGGACCACCTCTTCTTCTGAATATTCATCCTTCTCTTTCACAGTCTCTCCAGATTTCTCCCCTCTCACCTCGGCCATTTCTTTCACCTCGGCTATTTCTTTCACAGCCCCCTCCACCCAGGCATATTTCGCCAGTCTGGCTGCTACCTCCATCCTCTTTGCATAGGAGGCATTTGCGTCATCTGCCCTTTCACTTGCCTCAGTACTGCCGGCTCCCCGCTCCTTACTTGGTGTCCTGCTGCCTTTTCTGACCCATCGCGGCAGCTCCCAGCAACGCTGCACGTTGGGACCAGCCTCCGCTTCCTTCCTCCACCAGCACAGACAGCCAACAGAACTCCGGAGGGACTTTATGACAGGATAAATGGTAAGTTACAGTGGAGGAGCTCCAGCAGCCATCCGCACACATTGGATGCAAGGCCACACCCCCAATGGTAGCCTTTGTTGCGGTGGTCCCAGCTCTATGCAGGTCATTCACTAGGTCCCCCCGTGTGGTTATGGGATTTTTGCTCACCGTTCTTGTGATCATTGTGACCCCACAGGGTGAGATCTTGCATGGAGCCTCAAATCGAGGGAGAATATTAGTTGTCTTATATGTCTTCCATTTTCTTATTATTGCTCCCACAGTTGATTTCATCACACCAAGCTGCTTGCCTATTGCAGATTCAGTCTTCCCAGCCTGGTGCAGGGCTACAATTTTGTTTCTGGTGTCCTTCAACAGCTCTTTGGTCTTCACCATAGTGGAGTTTGGAGTGTGACTGTTTGAGGTTGTGGACAGGTGTCTTTTATACTGATAAGTTCAAACAGGAGATATTACTACAGGTAATGAGTGGAGGACAGAGGAGCCTCTTAAGGAAGTCACAGGTCTGTGAGAGCCAGAAATCTTGCATGTTTTTAGGTGACCAAATACTTATTTTCCACCATAATTAGCAAAATAAATCTTGCCAAATCAGACAAGGTGATTTTCTGGATTTGTTTTCTCATTTTGACGATCATAGTTGCGGTCTACCTATGATGTCAATTACAGGCCTCTCTCATCTATTTAAGTGGGAGAACTTGCACATTTGGTGGCTGGCTAAATACTTTTTTCCCCACTATATATGTCTTCATCGATCCTGTTACTGTATTTCCAAACTTGAGATGTTAGAATATAAGGGGAAAAACTGTTTTCTATTTTACCACTTATTTTTTTGTAAAGATACCTCATAAATTGAGAAACAAAAAAATAATTTTGAAGTGACACCAAAAAGATTCAGAAAATACATTTATTCATTATTTGATTAAATCAACTTTTTTAAAAAAGTTTTTTTTTTTTTTACAAGAAAAGGTACTGAAAAAATAGAGTTTTTAAGAGTTCTCAGATGACTATTTGAATACCACGTTATTAAAATTAATATACATCCATATTGTAGTGGAATCACCAATTGTAAACCTCAAAGTGCAAATGTGCTATAGTAATTAATTAACAAATATCTCATAAATGAGAAAAAAGTGCTTAGTGCTATTTATATGTCTCATATCAGAGAGATTCCAAACAAAACAATTTTGATCTATATGCCAACACCTTGCTATCTGGCCACAAGATGGCAGCATTATACTACAAACAGGCTGCAATATCAAAGTGAAATTCACTAGAAAATAGCTCAACAGAAGGCGCTATAAATCTCACAATAGATACCGTATATACTCGAGTATAAGCAGAGATTTTCAGCCCATTTTTTTGGGCTGAAAGTCCCCCTCTCGGCTTATACTCGAGTCATATACGGGGGTCGGCGGGGGAGGGGGAGCAGGGGTGTCAGAGATAATACTCACCCCCTCCTGGCACGGTCTCTGCAGCACCCCCTGCTTGTTCTCGGCACTCCTGCTCTTCCTGCGTTCAGCAGTCACGTGGTACCGCTCATTAAAGTCATGAATATGCGCATATTCATGAGTCTAATAAGCGGTACCACGTGACCGTTGGAACCTGGAAGAGCTGCAGCGCCGACTCCATGGAACAAGCAGGGGCTGCAGAGAGCGTGCGCCAGGAGGAGGCGAGTATGACAGGGAGCAGTGCAATATTCACCTGTCCCCGTTCCACCGCCGCTTTGTTCTCCGCGTCCTCTGACTGTGACCCGGGAGACAGAGCTACAACCTGCGATGGAGCAGGGACCGGTAAATATCGCCAGTGCCAGGGGCCTGAGCCAGCAGCGACACCGGCACCTGGCCCCCAGCGACAAGAGCTGAGTATGTAATTTTTTTTTCTTTTTATTCAAATGCAGCAGCAATATATGGGTGGTATTTATCTATGGAGCATCTTCTTGGGCCACCATTATCCCTTGTGCAGCATTTTATGGGGGTATTTATCTATGGAGCATCTTTTTGGACCACCATTAATCTTTGTGCACCATTTTATGGGGGGGGTATTTATATATGGACCATCTTCTTGGGCCACCATTAACCCTTGTGCAGCACCACCCTCGGGTTACACTCGAGTCAATAAGTTTTCCCAGTTTTTTTGTGGCAAAATTAGGGGTCTCGGCTTATACTCGACTATATACGGTATATATATATATATAAAAAAAAAATTCCCTATCACTATTGGATTAGCCTTATTGTTAATCAATTGATTATACCATTATCGCGATTAGGGTTTTGAACAAAAATAGTATGTAGTCATTTTAGAGGATATAATGTGTCTTATAAACACTTTACCTTAGCGTCTAGATGAAAAAAGGAGATGCCACTGTCAGGAGACTCACCACTTCCTTTCCACGACACGCGCGTTTCGCTCGGCTTGCCATTATATCAGTAGTGGCTAAGTGTAAGGCTATGTGCACACGTTGTGGATTTTATGCGTTTTTGCCGGGGGGTTTTCGTCGCGAAAACGCATACAAAAAGCATTATTACAGAGGATATGTTCCGTAGTTCGAGCATGCGCTGTTATACCTGGTAACGGCTGATGTCATTAGCTTAGGGAATTTTTCCATTGGATGATTTTTCTTTTTCACGCAAGCACACTTAGCAACTACTGATGTCATGGCAGGCAATTTTTCTATTGGTAGGATTTAATATTTATACATACACACCAAGTGGCATAACTACAAGTTATGGGCCCCGTGCAAACTTTCAAATGGCCCCCCCCAACCATGCCAAAATACACGCACATCTCTGCTCCGCACACCTCGTACACACACGGCTCCTCTCCGTCCACCTCAAACATGCGGCTCTGCTCCATACACCTCATACACACACGGCTGCGCTCCATACACTTCATACACACACGGCTCTGCTCCGTACACCTTTTACACACGGGGCTCTGCTTCGTACACACACGGCTCCGCACACCTCGTACACACATGGCTGCGCTCCATACACTTTGTACACACACGGCTCTGCAACATCCACCCTGTAAACCCCTCCTGACCCCACACAAACTTACCCCCATCCAGCACCATGACAACCAGCACAGCAGAGTCCTGCATACACGGAGGCTACTGATCATATGACCCCTGACTCCTCCCCCCGTGACCTCATCACAGGTCCTGTGCGCACAGAACAGCCATCACGTCTGGCCAACTGCAGCCTATCAAAGCACGGAGCTGCACAGCAAATGAGCGGCTTCAGCTCCCAGAGGCTGCTACTCCCCTCACACGCCAACTACACAGCTCACCTTTGAAGTGCAAACTCGTGATCGGACCCCTAAACACTCCGACGCCATTGCAGCTGAGACCGCGGTAGTCACGCCCCTGTACAAACCCTTCAATGAAGGACACACCACCTGAAGAAGCTGGGCGAAACACGCATGTCGGGGAAAGGAAGTGGTGAGTCTCCTGACAGCGGCACCTCATTTTTTCATCTAGACGCTAAGGTAAAGTGTTTATAAGACACATTATATCCTCTAAAATGACTACATACTATTTATGTTCAAAACCCTAATCACGATAATGGCAATAGTATAATCAATTGATTAACAATAAGGCCAATCCAATAGTGATAGGGGATTTTTTTTAAGATACATATAGTGTGAGGTTTATAGCGCCTTCTGTTGAGCTGCTCGCTAGTGAATTT
The DNA here is from genome assembly GCF_039654945.1 of Dendrobates tinctorius. Classification (NCBI taxonomy): domain Eukaryota; kingdom Metazoa; phylum Chordata; class Amphibia; order Anura; family Dendrobatidae; genus Dendrobates; species Dendrobates tinctorius. The sequence continues at coordinate 8,715,856 of NW_027361898.1, forward strand.
CACTTGTGATTGATTTGATATTGAAGCCTGTTTGGAGTATAATACTGCCATCTTGTGGCCAAATAGCAAGGTGTTGGCATATAGAATAAAATTGCTTTTCTTTGGAATCTCTCTGATATGAGACATATAAATAGCACTAAGCACTTTTTTCATATATATATATATATATATATATATATAAAAAACTGAATGTATGTGTGCATCACCAACCAACCACGAAGCATCTTTCACTTCACGAAAGCTGTTCAAAAGAAGCTGAGCTGTGATTGGTTGCTATGAGCAACCGTTTTCCTTGCAACCAATCACTAAGCATCTCTCATTTCACCAGAGCTGGTTAACCCCTTCCTGACATCAGACGTACTATCCCGTCCATCGGACCCGGGTCCCTATGCCCATGGACGGGATAGTACGTCTACTGCGATCAGCGGCGCCCACGTGGTGAGCGCCGCTGATTGCGGCCGGGTGTCAGCTGATTATCACAGCTGACACCCGGCACAATGTGTCAGGGGAGGTCACGGACAGCTCCCGACACGTTAACCCCTTGCACACCGCGATCAAACATGATCGCGGTGTACCGGGGGTTAAAGGGAAGCATCGGCACGGAGGGGGCTCCCTCCGTGCTTTCCTGAGCCCCCCACGGCAGCGCAATGTGCAGCGCTGCTGCGGGGGGGCTCCTTTCCTGCAGGCCCCCGAATCCAAGATGGCGACGGGGGCCTGCAGGAAGCTGGCTTCCTCAGTGCCTGCAAAGAGCAGGCATGAGGAAGTCTTCTGGACTGCCTGTGACAGATCACTGATCTGTCACAGTGATCTGTGATGTGACAGATCGCTGATCTGTCACAGGACAGTGATGTCCCACCTGGGAATATTTAATAAAGTTAAAAAAAAAAAAAAAAAAAAAAAAAAAAATCGCCAAATAAATTAGGAAAAAAAAAAAAAAAAAATATTCCCCCAAATAAATCCATTTTTTGGAAATAAAAAAAACCACCAATAAAAGTACACATATTAGGTATCGCCGCGTCCGTAACGACCCGCCCTATAAAACTTTCCCATTAGTTAACCCCTTTAGCGAACCCCTTAAAAAAATAAAAAACAAAGCAAAAAATAATGATTTATTATCATACCGCCAAACAAAAAGTGTAATAACGCGCGATCAAAACGACGCATATAAATATCCATGGTACCGCTGAAAACGTCATCTTGTCCCGCAAACAACGAGCCGCCACACAGCATCATCAGCGAAAAAATAAAAAAGTTATAGCTCGCAGAATAAAGCGATGCAAAAATAATTATTTTTTATATAAAATAGTTTTCATTGCATAAAACCGACAAAACATAAAAAAACGACCTAAATGAGGTATCGCTGTAACCGTACTGACCCGAAGAATAAAACCGCTTTATCAATTTTACCGCACCCCCCCAAAAGATATTCATGAAACGCTGGTTTTTGTTCATTCTGCATCCCAAAAATCAGAATAAAAAGCGATCAAAAAATGTCACGTGCCCGAAAATGGTACCAATGAAAACGTCAACTCGTCCCGCAAAAAATAAGACCTCACATGACTCGGTGGGTCAAAATACGGAAAAATTATAGCTCTCAATATGTGGTGATGCAAAAACTATTTTTACAATAAAAAGCGTCTTTTAGCGTGCGACAGCTGCCAAATATAAAAACCGCCATAAATAGTAAATCAAACCAACCGTTATCACCCCCTTAGTTAGGGAAAAATAATAAAGTAAAAAAAAATGTATTTATTTCCATTTTTCCATTAGGGTTAGGGCTAGGGTTAGGGCTGAGATTAGGGTTAGGGGTGTGTTGGGGTTCGGGTTGGAGTTAGAATTAGGGGTTTCCACTGTTTGGGCACATCAGGGGCTCTCCAAATGCAACATGGCGTCTGATCTCAATTCCAGCCAATTCTGAGTTGAAAAAGTCAAATGGTGCACCTTCCCTTCCAAGCTCTGCCATGCGCCCAAACAGTGTTTTACCCCCACATGTAGGGTATCAGCCTACTCAGGTCAAATTGCAAAACAATTTTTGGGGTCCAATTTCTCCTGTTACCCTTGGGAAAATAAAAAATTGGGGGCAAAAATATTATTTTTGTGGAAAAAAATGATTTTTTTATTTTCACGTCCGAGCGTTATAAACTTCTGTGAAGCACTTGGGGGTTCAAAGTGCTCACCACACATCTAGATAAGTTCCGTGGGGGGTCTAGTGTCCAAAATGGGGTCACTTGTGGGGAGTTTCAATAGTTTAGGTACATCAGGGGCTCTCCAAACGCACATGACACCCGCAGACCATTCCATCAAAGTCTGCATTCCAAAATGTCACTACTTCCCTTCCGAGCCCTGACGTGTGCCCATACAGTAGTTTTCTCCCACATATGGGGTGTCAGCGTACTCAGGACAAATTGGACAACAACTTTTGGGGTCCAATTTCTCCTGGTACCCTTGGGAAAATAAAAAAATGGTGACTAAAAGATCATGTTTGTGGAAAAAATACGAAATTTTTATTTTCACACCAGGGCGTTATAAACTTCTGTGAAGCACTGGGGGGTTCAAAGTGCTCACCACACATCTAGATATGTTCCTTGGGGGGTCTAATTTCCAAAATGGGGTCATTTGTGGGGGGTTTCCACTGTTTTGGTACATCAGGGGTTTTCCAATCGCGACATGGTGTCCGATCTCAATTCCAGCCAAAAACGTCAAATGGCGCTGCTTCCCTTCCGAGCTCTGCCATGCACCCAAATAGTGGTTTACCCCCACATGTGGGGTATCAGCGTACTCAGGACAAATTGCACAATAACTTTTAGGGTCCTGTTACCCATGGGAAAATAAAAATTGGGGTGAAAAGATCATTTTTGTGGAAAAAATATGATTTTTTTTAATTGTACCGCTGTACGTTATAAACTTCTGTGAAGCCCTTGTGGGTTCAAAGTTCTTACCACATATCTAGATAAGTTCCTTGGGGGGTCTAGTTTCCAAAATGGGGTCACTTGTAGGGGGTTTCAACTGTTTAGGTACATCAGGGACTCTCCAAACGTGACATGGCGTCCGATCTGAATTCCGGCCAATTTTGCATTGAAAAAGTCAAACGGCGCTCCTTCCATTCTGAGCTCTGCCATGCGCCGAAACAGTCGTTTCCCCCCATATATCAGGTATCAGCGTACTCAGGACAAATTGCACAATAATTTTTGCAGTCCAATTATGTGGGGGGGGAACCACTGTTTCGGCGCATGGCAGAGCTCAGAAGGGAAGGAGCGCCGTTTGTCTTTTTCAATGCAAAATTGGCTGGAATTCTGATCGGACGCCATGTCGCGTTTGGAGAGCCCCTGATGTACCTAAACAGTGGAAACCCCCCACAAGTGACCCCATTTTTGAAACTAGACCCCCTAAGGAACTTATCTAGATATGTGGTGAGAACTTTGAACCCACAAGGGCTTCACAGAAGTTTATAATGTACAGCGGTACAATTAAAAAATCATATTTTTTCTAAAAAATGATCTTTTCACCCCCAATTTTTATTTCCCCAAGGGTAACAGGACCCTAAAAGTTATTGTGCAATTTGTCCTGAGTACGCTGATACCCCATATGTGGGTGTAAATGACTATTTGGGCACATGGCAGAGCTCGGAAGGCAAGCAGCGCCATTTGACTTTTTTGGCTGGAATTGAGATCGGACACCATGTCGCGTTTGGAAAGCCCCTGATGTACCAAAACAGTGGAAACCCCCCACAAATGACCCCATTTTGGAAACTAGACCCCCCAAGGAACTTATCTACATGTGTGGTGAGAACTTTGAACCCCCAAGTGCTTCACAGAAGTTTATAACGCCCAGGCGTGAAAATAACAAAAAAAAAATTTTCCACAAAAATGATATTTTTGCCCCAAAATTTTTATTTTCCTAAGGGCAACAGGAGAAATAGGACCCCAAAAGTTGTTTTGCAAATTGTCCTGAGTAGGCTGATACCCCATATGAGGGGGTGAAACACTGTTTGGGTGCATGGCAGAGCTTGGAAGGGAAGGAGCACCATTTGACTTTTTTTAACTCAGAATTGGCTGGAATTGAGATCAGACGCCATGTTGCGTTTGGAGAGCACCTGATGTGCGCAAATAGTGAAAACCCCCAATTCTAACCCTAACCCTAGCCCTAACCCTAACGGGAAAATGGAAATAAATACATTTTTTTAATTTTATTATTTTTTCCTAACTAAGGGGGAGATAACGGGGGGTTTGATTTACTATTTATGGCGGTTTTTATGTTTGGCAGCTGTCGCACGCTAAAAGACGCTTTTTATTGTAAAAATAGTTTTTGCATCACCACATATTGAGAGCTATAATTTTTCCATATTTTGACCCACCGAGTCATTTGAGGTCTTATTTTTTGCGGGACAAGTTGACGCTTTTATTGGTATCATGTTCGGGCATGTGACATTTTTTAATCGCTTTTTATTTCGTTTTTTGGGACGCAGAATGAACAAAAACCAGCGTTTCATGAATTTCTTTTGGGTGGTGCGTTTACGCCGTTCCGGGTGCGGTAAAATTTATAAGGCGGTTTGATTCTTCGGGTCAGTACGGTTACAGTGATACCTCATTTAGGTCGTTTATTTATGTTTTGGCGCTTTTATGCAATGAAAACAATTTTATATAAAAAATAATTATTTTTGCATCACTTTATTCTGCGAGCTATAACTTTTTTATTTTTTCACTGATGATGCTGTATGGCAGCTCGTTTTTTGCGGGACAAGATGACGTTTTCAGCGGTACCATGGATATTTATATGCATCTTTTTGATCGCGCGTTATTGCACTTTTTGTTCGGCGGTATGATAATAAATCATTATTTTTTGCTTCGTTTTTTATTTTTATTTTTTAAGGGGTTCGCTTAAGGGGTTAACTATTGGGACAGTTTTATAGGGCGGGTCGTTACGGACGCGGCGATACCAAATATGTGTACTTTTATTGTTTTGGTTTTTTTTTTATTTCCAAAAAATGAATTTATTGGGGAATATTTTTTTTTTTTTTTTTTTTTTTTTTTAATTTATTTAGCGATTTTTTTTTTATTATTTTTACACTTTTTTTTAATTTTTTTTTACTTTATTACAATGTCCCAGGGGGGACATAACTGTCCTGTGACAGATCGCTGATATGTCACATCACAGATCACTGTGACAGATCAGCGATCTGTCACAGGCACTGCACAGGCTTCCTCATGCCTGCGCTTTGCAGGCACTAAGGAAGCCAGCTTCCTGCAGGCCCCCGGAGGTCCCCGTCACCATACTGGATCCGGGGACCTGCAGGAAAGGAGCCCTCCGAAGCAGCGCTGCACATTGCGCTGCCGTGGGGGGCTCAGGGAAGCAAGGAGGGAGCCCCCCTCCCTGCCGATGCTTCCCTTTAACCCCCGGTACACCGCGATCGTGTTTGATCGCGGTGTGCAAGGAGTTAACGTGTCGGGGGCGGTCCGTGACCGCCCCTGACACATTGTGCCGGGTGTCAGCTATGATAATTAGCTGACACACGGCCGCGATCAGCAGTGCTCACCACGTGGGCGCCGCTGATCGCAATGACGTAATATTCCGTCCATGGTAATTAGGTCCATGGTCACATGGACGGAATATTACGTCAATTGTAGGTAAGGGGTTAAAGGGATCCCCGGTATGGAAGTCAGGGCAATTGCCTTCAAATGCTCTGGTACTGACCCCTGGCTCTCTTAAAGGGATCTCCTGTGTGGAAGATAGGGCAAATCCCTCAGCACTCTGATTCTGACCCCAGAGTTCTATTAAAGGGATAATTGTCATGCAAGTAAGGGCAAATCCACTCTGCGCTCTGGTTCTGATCCCAAGCCTCTCTTAAAGGGATCCCCGGTATGGAAGTTAGGACCGTTCCACTCAGCGCTCCGATTTTGACCCCAGACTGACGGGATGATGTGGGATGTTAGGGGTAGTAGTCTGGTGGCTCTGGCTGATGGGATGAGATCAGAGAGATATATATATATATATATATATATATATATATATATATATATATATATAAAATGATTACAATTTGTTATAACTAAGCGTAGTTAGTTACTATGCCTGGGCAGCGCCGGGCTCTTCAGCTAGTTTATGAGATATTTGTCAATTAATTACTATAGCACATTTGCACTTTGAGGTTTACAACTGGTGATTCCGCTACAATATGGATGTATATTAATTTTAATAACGTGTTATTCAAATAGTCATCTGAGAACTCCTAAAACTTCTATTATTTCAGTACCTTTTCCTGTAAAACATCTTTTATTTAAAGTTGTTTTAGTTTCAATAGGGTTTTTATTGAACATAGCTTTACATAAGCAAGATTTCCCTCCCAGGGGAAACTCAACTTTTAACATCATATAAACTCTAACATGGGGAGAAACAAGACAATGACAGTGAAAGGGAGACACAAAAGGGGAGAAACATTAAGTCCACAGTGATCATTTTTACAATAGTTGTATGTATTCATTAGTATAATTTCAGAACACACCCCAGCCTGGTAGTATCCCAACTGGTGTTAAACATCGGAGGGTTGAGATATGTTCATCACATCTCTCGCAACCCTCCCCTCATCCCTCCATCTCTACCGAGTCATGGGGAAATAGGCATTGCCTGATCTAATTGCAAATCCGATTCCAACTCCAACCAGTGGTTCCAGAGTTTGAAGAACTGTTCCCACTTATCACCCCTAGTGGCTTCGATCCTCTCAAATAGCATGATATTATTCATTCTTTCTTTAACCAATCATATTGAAAGTGAGGGGGATTTCCATTTTGCTGCTATGTGGATTTTAGTAGCCATAAATAGAAAATTAGCCAATTTATGTGAGCCCTTAGTAAGTGAAGGATGTTTCGCTCCCAGCAGGAAGACAGCGGGGTCTAAACTAATTTTCCGGCCCAACATTTGCTCCTCAAGGAGCTTTACCTTTTGCCAAAGATCCACAGCCACAGGGCAGGTCCACCATATGTGTTTCATATCCCCATGCGAACCGCATCCACGGAAACATAGGGCAGATACATTGGGATATATGCTGTGTAATTTGGACAGAACCAGGTAGTTCTGTGGAGAACCTTCAGTGAGGTTTCTAGCAACGAAGATTGATGGCTGCCCTTGGATAATGTATCACAGCAAAATCTCCAATCCTTAACAGATAAGTTGAAACCCATGTCCTCCTCCCAGCGTAACATATACTTTAGTTTTGTCTCATTGTGGGGGGAGTTAACAATGCAGTATATTAAAGATATCGTACTTCTTCCCATAGGGTCATTTATACATTTCTGTTCGATTTAAAGTTGTTTTAATGAAAAAATGAATACATTCATTATTTTATGAATTTTTTTTGTGTCACTTCAAAATTATTTTTTTGTTTCTCAATTGATGAGGTATCTTTACAAAAAAAAAAAAAAAAAAGTGGTAACATTGTTATGTGAAGTAAGTGCAGCCTTTGATTTATAGGCATTTGTACTATAATGGACCTTGTGTATAGACCCTTACATTCTATGTACAGTGTATATAAGTCATCAGAGCAGCTAATTTCTCCAAACAGGAGCTAAGAGGAAAAAACAAACATCAAGCATACAGAGACAACATATACTGGACTACTGATTTATGCACAGTTTATTGAAAGTTTAGATATGCTTTAAGAAGTACTTACCTTAGTCCTGCTTTCCTGTTCACGCCAGAAGTTCTGAGATGAATGAAGGCATTCCTTCCCTGTGTGTTTGTTATTTTTTCCCCTCATCTGTAGAGGAGGAGCTCCACTACTTATCATGAGCATAAACTGCAGCACAGATTAACATCTGCTAAAAGTCTAGACCTTAGATCAGGAATAGGACATTTCATAACTTTCCCAAATTCTTATGAAAAAAACTAGATTGTTGTGAGTTCATTTTCCCCTTCATTACTGAGGCCCGAGGAACTCCCTCTTCTGGTAAAGAAAGGTAGTGAGCCTGATTATCAAACACCTGAGGCTGATGATGATGACTGGCTGAGTGGAGTTACTGACTGGATATAAGGCTGCCGACGCCCTTCTGCCCTGCGGGTGATTTCTCTGTGGGATCCTTGGAGACCAGTCTGAATTTCTGCTCCTCTAAAGCTAAGTTTGCTGTTCGGCCTTTTGCTTTGGTGCTTTGACTTTGTTTTGCTTTGTTTTTCTGGATTTCTGCCATTCCCTGCTGGGGTGTGCTGAATTCATTTAGCTCTGTCTTCTGAAAATACCTGAGTGGTGATTTAGTTTTTGAAGCCTAGCTGCTTCAGGGCCTTTTTCATATCAGCTTGTTGGCTTATCTCTTTGATAGGGTTTTGGCAGATTGCAGACAGCAGCCTTCCTATCTAGGTAGTTTTGGGCCCCGTCTTTGCTCAGTCTTTCTGTCTGTGTTAGTATTTTCATCTTGCTTCACCGTCATTATATGTTGGGGGCTGCCTATTGCTTTGGGGTCTGCTCTGGGGCAGTTTAGATTTCCCCTTTCTTTCTTTAGGCCTATGTAATTCTCCAGCTGTGATCGAGGGGTCTAGGGCATCGTAGGAACCCCCCACGGCTACTGCTAGTTGTGTTGATAGGTTCAGGGGTCTGCAATCTGATAGTTGCCAACTTCTCTGGTTTTCTGGATTTAGCTTGTATTTCTGCTTTTGCCTCCTACGGTGACTCATTCATAACACTAGATGGAGGCCCGATGCGAGGGCAGTAATGTCACGATGGGGGCAGGCTTTGCAGCACTGAGAATCTCTCCCCCCCCATGTGCTCAACACCTATGCACACTCTCTTTCCCCATGTGCTGACTTCTCCGGTCTGTGCTCTCTTCTTTGACCTGCCTACCCCATATGCTATCCCCCTTGTCTGCTGTCTCTCTCCTTCCTGTGTTCTCTCCTCATGTGCTGTCCCGTTTGAGCTGTCTCTCTCACCCCTGTGTCTGACTGTGTACAGAACATAACACAGCTCCTGGGCAGGGGAGGAAGCAAAAGACAATACTGACATTACAGCAGGAGATCGCAGAGGATACATTTTGTGAGGTAAAATATTGTTTAAAAACAGACAGTGAAATATTTTACCAGACATTATAGGGTGCGCACGGCAGCACCGGACATTATAAGGTATGCACAAGGTTTATTGGGCACCGTTCATCTCCCAATTCAGAGTGAACAACACTGGACAAACCTTTCAAGTGCCAAGCGACACAGCAGAGATGCCAGGGACAACAGGAAAAGCACATACTAAGCAAAAGAACATGCAAGTACAAGAAACTTCCAACAGTTTTGCATTTCTCATAATCTGGTCTCACCTATATCACATGTATAACCAAAAGATCCAGTCTCTGTGGATGATGTTTATAGGGACCTATTGATTTAGAGAAATCATATAAGAACCCAATAAAAGATACAATTTTTATACTGATTTAAAATCCACCAATAGGTGGTACATACACACAACAAAACAACATACTGTGAAAAAAAAACACCAACAGACAAACTTTTTGTGTGCTAGGAGTCCCTAGTGCTATGCCTATGCTTTCGCCTTCCGACCGGCAGAGGTTGGCATCCTACAGGGGGGAGCATTTTGGCACCCCTGCTCCTTGGAAGCCCTACATGCACCCTATAGCCGATGTAATGTCCACATATACAAAAAAGGAACCACTGATGCTAAAGATAGGCCATACCTGCAGCTAAGGGGACCCTATACTCCATGGTAGTTAAAAACATACAAGTACACATATAGCATTGGTGGCATTCATAGGTATCAGTACCATAATTCTCAAAGATAAGCCCATCTAATTGATCAGGTATGGACTCATATAGGTACATCAAGGCACATGATTCAATACCTTAACCACAGTGTATTTGCAACACAAGATAAACACTGATAGACAAATGTAAACCTAGCCCAATACATATAGAGTGTTGTGATAAATAACTGAATATCAAGGTACTCATCTGGCGAAATGCCACCCACCTTCCATTGCCTCAATGAGTTTCGCCTTTCCGGCTCATCAGGAGGCCTGATAACATATGCTGTGTCTTGATAAAGTGTGATATGCACACTAAAAGTGACCAACCTCCATTTAAATAGCCCGCTTTACCTCAAACAGGTCCTCCCTTTAGGAGAAGTGAGCTCAACTGAACATGCCCAATATTGTGTTCCAAGTTGGAGCGCAGGGAAGTGATAAGTATACCTTCCGGTTAACTGTATCACAGGCAGGTCCTCACCGTGCATGATCAGCCTGAAACACATGGAAGTGTTTGGCTATAACTTCCAGTTCAAGGTGTCCCGGGCCATGTCATACTGCGCATAATCAGAAGACGATACAAAGCACAAGATACTCGACATTTCTACTGCACATGACCAGGAGATGACTTGTCAATAATCGCAAGTCGGCATAAAGAAGCCCTAATTATAAATAAACGACAGATGCTGCCCGGATATCTATCCTAGCATACCGTGCATATTCATTGTCGTTAAAGTCAGGTAGCACAAATCGATTGCAGTAAATCTATAGATCATTTACTTCTATTGGCTGTATCTAATTCTTATCATGTATCAGACAAGGTAAGTAAAAAAGGGGGAACAATTCCAGAGCAAGCAGACTATAAAGGAGGGTTCACAGTAGATTACAGCAATCTGTGTACCCCTAAATAAGGGGGAAATCAATTCATAACTAGTTTACTAATCAATTTGTCAAGGTCCAAAAGAAAAAAAAAAATGAGGTAATTTTATACCAAACAGGCAAAGGACATTTGCTCATTTATCCCTTTACGTTTAAGGGAATCTAATCTAAAGGTCCACTCTACTCCCTGCTTAGAATGGATTTGTCATGATCACCCCATCTGGGGCTGGGTTTTACCATTTCAATTATCATAAATCTGATGTTGTCCATGTCTCCACTGAATCATCCCTACGGTTTATACATTTACTACTGTCCGATAAAAAAAAAAGTTACTTGAAAGATCTACAACCAATCTTAATAAATTAATTGAACGTACCATAAAAATTAAATCAGATCCGGATTTCAACAGCAGTTGAAATTTTCAGCCACTCTTTAGTTATTAACACTTTAGTTTACGGCTAGTCGCCTTGAAAACAGACCACTGCCGCTAGACAGCAGAACATGTGCAGTGTCTACAAGCTTTCTTTTATTAAGCTTGCAAGTATTATTTGAAGCTGGCTAGGATCGCTGGAGCGAGCAGTTACCTCCTAATCCTGGACAGCTTCAGCACAGTGTTTACAAGAGAAACAGAAGTGGTGGTCGGTCTCCTAGGCAACAAGTTGTAAACAAAGAAAAACTGTTAGTAGCTCAAGAACAGATGTAAATTTTTACTAAGCAGTATATTACAAAAACTTCTTGCATTTCCAGGAGCTATCTGACAGATTCTCAAGTTTAAACAAGGAAATAACCCTTTACATAGAAAAAATATATATATTTTTAGGCAAAATTGCCCAGTTGTACAGCACAGTAGGACGGTGTTTAATAGATGAGGGTTTTGGGAGGGGTTTTAGACAGCTCACTCAGCAGCAAAATAAGGGGTTCAGTGTACCTTAGTAATATCGTATAACTATTTACATGCATCGGACTGAAGACCACATACAAGACTAGAAACTCCTACCTGCTCCACGGGACTATTCACTGTTACTGAATCCTCCTGGAAGAGAAATCATTAGTGATCACAACGTGATCCCCGCAGACCTGAGCAGAGATTATATACACACATCAGAATAATTAAGGAGCAGCTATACCTCTCTGCAGGCATCAGAGTTGAAATCTCCCTGGGTTCCCAGATTAGTCTGAGCTAAATATCCCCCTGCATTACAGGAGGAGGTCTGACAACAAGCTTGCTGACCGTTTCCAACAACATTCAGTAAAGTAATGAATGCGACTAAATATGGTCCCCAGCTGTACTGGTCGCCCTCATTTGTTGCTGTAACAGAGGACTGAACTCTATGTGACAAGGGCAGGGCATATACTGGAAATAGGGTACCAGCAGCACAGAGTATATTAGGAGACAAGTATGCACACGTCCATAAAAATGTATTAAAAGTATCAAGCAGAAGCCAAGGTCCTCCAGCAGCACAGAGTATTACAGAAGAGCAATGTGCTGCTAATGGAGAGGCCAGAGCGACACATTACAAAAGTAAAGTCATGAGGGGGCATAGAGCAGAATTAGTCCCCCACTCCCATCAGCATAGAGTATTTTAGGAGCAGTGTGGTGCTGTTGGTAAGGACAAGACTGAATGAGACGAGGAACAGTGTCACGAAAGACACATAGCCAATGTAGGGTCCCTCAGCAGCACAGAGAATTTCAGGATAGGCATGTACTGAGGTCAGAGAGGTGATGTGTGGAAGGAACTTGAGCCAGACTGTGATACGCCACTTTTTGTACAGCTGACAGTCTTCTCTATAGTACAGTCCAAATGTAGTGCAGAAATAGAGGCAACAACCCAACATGGCAGCCAAAAGGAGAGGACGCATAGCTGTGTCAGATTCCTGACCAGAAGACATGGAGGGAACAGGCAGCCCAAGTACATGCACAGCAATGGGGCGGCCATTTCTGCCAGCAACTATCCCTTAGGGCGCAGGATTGACAGCCATAATGGCCTGTATCCACCTTTCCCAGAAACAGATTAAGGCAACGTAATTATTAGCATTTTCAGATGTCTAGTGGAAATGTCCTTCACACAGTCAGGGACATAATATCCCTCACAGGTGCCATTCCCACATATCTTACATTACGACACAGGGCAGGAGACCAGTGACTCGAGACACTGAGGTAAAACGTCATAAAAAATGTCAAATCTGAGGTAAAATGGTTGTACAAACTGCAAATCTGAGGGATTTTACAATTGTTATGAATAGTTTACCTCAGATTTGCCATTTTATTAATAGTTTACCTCAGATTTGTCGTTTTTATTAATATTTAATAAAAACGGCAAAACTGAGATAAAATATTCATAAAATGGCAATTATGAGATAAACCTTGCACAACCTGGGCTAGATTGCAGTAAGCACTTCGGCAGCGGCTCCCTCCACCGCCATGTTGGTCAGGTATTTAATACTATTCTTCTCCTGGTCTCCACATCCTATGGGGCCCCCAATACAGTCCCCCACTCCTTCATATACTCACTTTGTACCCACACCGCCTTCTTGGTCTGTACACGCCACAACGTTTCCCCTGACCCGGAACCTTTCTATCTGACACTTTGCGCAGCCCGGACACTTTTTTAGCGACGGACGCGGAAGTAACTCTTCTCGCGTTCGGCATTTTGGTTTCCATAGAAACGTGACGGCAAACGTGTTTCTGTAGCATTTTATGGTAATAAGTAGTTATACACTCAACTCCATCCATTATGCATATGGAATTCTCAACTAATTGAGGGTACATCTGCATCATATGAATGGCTAATAACGATTGCGTTCAAGATGTGAGACTGTGCAGTCTGTATTCACCAGACCCCAGAATTAAAGCATGTAAGAAGAATATCTGATAATCCGGCTCCCATCATGTTCCCTCTAGTGCCAGATTAAAGGAATGCTATCACAGCAGTAGAAAGTCAGTTCTCCGTTCTCCTCTGTTCAACACTTCATGAGAAATCCATGTGCACAAATGACAATAACATCTTCAAACCATCTGATGCGTTTCAGAATACAATTCCTTGGTCATAGATGTCTGACACATACAAACGATCCCTGATAAGAAGGTTTTCTTTAGAATAATCTCTCCTATATGAATCGCTCATCTAATGGGTTCCGGATGAAAAGATGCATGTAGCAACGTAATTCCTAAATAGCCCCTAATCTGTCCCAGAAGCCATCACCTTGTAAGTTCCAAAGCAAATTACAGCTGACCTGTGGCTCCAGCCCAAAGTGCGGCCATAGAAAAGCTTTAGACATTTTTGTTAATTTCAAAAGAGTTTATGTGAAGAACAGGCATGGTATATAAACTGATATTAACTACAATACCAAATTTGTATATTTAATCAATTGCAAGAAATGTAAGGTGCAATATGTGGGCTGTATGACGGGTGCTTTACAAGTCAGAATCCATAGACCTGCTATCTCAGGTAGCGATAAAAAAGATACAAAAGAAAAGGTATTTCATGGGTATGCCGTCATTTTGCCACAATTCACACAGGAGATGTCAGCGGCTTAGATGTAACAGGAATTGAGCAAGTTAAAGTCAACGTAAGACATGGAGATCGGAGGAGATGGCTTCTAAGGAGAGAAGAAAATTGGATTTTTGTCCTGCAAACTAGGCAGCTTAGGCTACTTTCACACTAGCGTCGTGCACTGCACGTCGCAATGCGTCGTTTTGGAGAAAAAACGCATCCTGCAAAGTTGCCCGCAGGATGCGTTTTTTCTCCATAGACTAACATTAGCGACACATTGCGACGTTTGGGCACACGTCACATCCGTCGTGCGACGGATGCGCCGTGTTTTGGCGGCCGCGACGCACAAAAAAACATTACATGTAACGTTTTTTTGTGCGTCGTCTCCGCCATTTAAGACCGCGCATGCGCGGCCGAAACTCCGCCCGCTCCTCCCCGAACATTACAATGGGGCAGCGGATGCGATGAAAAACTGCATCCGCTGCCCCCGTTGTGCGGCGCTTGCACACTATGCGTCGGTGCGCTGCAACGTCGCATAGTGACGTGCAGTGCACGACGCTAGTGTGAAAGTAGCCTTAATGGTATGAATTCACATCAACTTGTTATTTACCACTACTGATTATGAGAGAAAGTAAGTTACGTGACTATTGTTGCTTTTATAAATATGCTGTTTATATTATTTGTTCTGTTGTTCCATATGTTATGGGTTAAATTTTAATCTCATGCCTGCTGATTAATTACGTTGTTATTGGAATATGCAAAAGGGGCTGGATGCTTTAGAAAACCTTTATAAGGCTACATTCTCATGATGAGCTTACAGTGCAGTTTTGACACAGCGTCGTATAGTTTCAAAAACAAAACACAAAACAAATATCCTGGATTAAAAAAGTAAAAAATATATTGCAAAAATTGCATGAAGGTAGTAATAATAGTAATAATAAGGGTATTTAGTTAACATAATTTTGATCAAAATAATGTAGAAGCCATCCCGCCACGTGACGGCAACCCTTGTGGGACAGTCCTAACTCTTGTATTTAAAACCTTTCCACTTGTCAAGTGACGTAAATGTGAACAAGGACAGAGGGACTGAACCACCAGGAATAGCATAGGTCAGACAGGATGGATTTTCCAACTCAGAAACAGGGCGGTCACACCCTTATATGCACAGAATGCACAATGAAACAAATGAGAAACTGGGTCTGAGCAGAAAAAGTAAATTAATGTGCATGCAAAATGTAATTGCATATGAACACATGACCTTTACACAGAGAAAACCAAAAACAAAACACAAAACAAATATCCTGGAATAAAAAAGTAAAAAATATATTGCAAAAATTGCATGAAGGTAGTAATAATAGTAATAATAAGGGTATTTAGTTAACATAATTTTGATCAAAATAATGTAGAAGCCATCCCGCCACGTCAAGGCAACCCTTGTGGGACAGTCCTAACTCTTGTATTTAAAACCTTTCCACTTGTCAAGTGACGTAAATGTGAACAAGGACAGAGGGACTGAACCACCAGTAATAGTATAGGCCAGACAGGATGGATTTTCGTCGTATAGTTTCAGGAAAGTGGGTGGGATTTATAGAACTCTCCTGCCCACTGTGCTTCTGTTTAACGCAGGGTAAACTTAATTTATTTATATTTATATTTCAAATCTGCAACATGTCAATTGTCTCATGCGGGTACACTGAGATTTCAGTGTGAAGTTTAAAAAAAGTGGACTTTTTGTATGTGTGAGACATCTCTAACTTAAGAATTGAATTCTGAAATGCGTCAGATGGTTTAACCCCTTCCCAACATGTGCGTCTTTTAGTGTGTAACAGCTTCAAAACATAAAACCCTGATTTCGCTGTAATCGCACCGACCCAAACAATCAAGTCATCTAATCACTTATACTGCAAGAGCAATGGCGTAAAAAATCAACAAAACCAATTCTTCACCTGCTGTTGATTTGCTCATTCTACCTCCCAAATATCACAGTAAGGCTCGGCTCACATTCATCCTAGGCTTGAGCTAAATTCTTACAACAGAGTTTCAGTGTAAATCTCTGAAATACATGATTCAGACACAGCCCCAGGTGGAAGATCCCCTATAATGAGGCAGATGGAGGCACAGTGAACGCCATCTGACCTGTGATCTGGTGGTGTCAGTCTTTTTAGGAGTTCATAAAAGCAAGGTTCGCCACAGTTTTGTACACTTCTGAAAAGAAGGACACGGCTGAACAGACGGAGTCAAGAGTAACTCTGCTGCCTCTTTATAGTGAATGGATCCCTCATGGGATTCATCTGTCACATCACTTGGACTTTTAGAAGGAAACCCCAAAATAAGTGCTCAGCGTAGATCGCCGGATAAATGTGATCCCAAATGTTATGTAAAATGTTCCTAATAAAAGCTTCAACTCAATCCACAAAAAAAGCAATTTCCCACTCAGGTCTGTCATCTGTTAACGGAAATATAGATGGCTTCCATGTTACTGGTAGTACAAAGGCTCTGGAAAAGCGAAATGGCTCCTTGCTCCTCAAAAGAAATTCAGCAAATTCTACGCTCCCAAATCCAAATGCCCCCTCCCTTCTGAGCTCCAGTATGTCTAAACAACATTTAGCATCCATATGTTTCGCATTTCTGTAGTGATGAGAGCCCACCTAATTTATGGGTGCGTGTTTCCAGAAGCATGAGCTGGTCACTGCAATGTACTGGTCGCTACAATAGCAGTTTTGAATTTTCACTCAGCAATATCCAGTGCTGCTTGTTTCTTAAACACTCATGGATCAAAATCGACAATACACCTGTAGATAAATTCCCAAAGGGGTATAATTTCCAAAATGGGGTCACTTAAGGGGGTATTCTGCTTTCTAGCACTTAGGGGCTTTGTATACAGTGGGTGTGGAAAGTATTCAGACCCCTTTAAATTTTTCACTCTTTGCTTCATTGCAGCCATTTGGTAAATTCAAAAAAGTTCATTTTTTTCTCATTAATGTACACTCTGCACCCCATCTTGACTGAAAAAAACCCAGAAATGTAGACATTTTTGCAAATTTATTAAAAAAGAAAAACTGAAATATCACATGGTCATAAGTATTCAGACCCTTTGCTCAGACACTCATATTTAAGTCACATGCAGTCCATTTCCTTGTGATCCTCCTTGAGATGGCTCTACTTCATTGGAGTCCAGCTGTGTTTAATTAAACTGATAGGACTTGATTTGTAAAGGCACCCACCTGACTATATATGATGATTCCTGTACACTGTGACATCCCTTCAGATATTTGTAGACAGCTATTAAGTCTCCTCTTAACCTTCTTTTTTGCAAGCTAAACATTCCCAGCTCCTTTAACCGTTCCTCTCTTTCCGTGTAGGATATACTTTGCAGTTCGCTCACAGTGCATGTCAGACCAATTGAGAATCATGAGGTCAAAGGAAGTGGCCAAGTAGCTCAGAGACAGAATTGTGGCAAGGCACACATCTGGCCAAGGTTACAAAAAATTTCTGCAGTACTCAAGGTTCCTAAGAGCACAGTGGCCTCCATAATCTTTAAATGGAAGAAGTTTGGGACCACCAGAAGTCTCCCTAGACCTGGCTGTCCAGCCAAACTGAGCAATTGTGGGAGAAGAGCCTTGGTGAGAGAGGTAAAGAAGAACCCCAAGATCACTGTGGCTGAGCTCCAGAGATGCTGTAGGGAGATGGCAGAAAGTTCCACAAAGTCAACTATCACTGCAGCCCTCCACCAATCGGGCAATTATGGTAGAGTGGCCTGACGGAAGCCTCTACTCAGTACCAGACATATGAAAGCCTGCATAGAGTTTGCTAAAAAAAAACACAAGAAGGACTCTCAGACTATGAGAAATAAGATTCTCTTGTCTAATGAGACAAAGGTAGACCTTTCTGGTGATAATTCTAAGCGGTAAGTGTGGAGAAAACCAAGCACTGCTCATCACCTGCCAAATACAATCCCAACAGTGAAACATGGTGGTGGCAGTGTTACAAGGGCAACCGGGGGGTAGTTATGGCCGAGGTTTTCCCTCAGGTTACCTTCTCTTCCTCTGGTCACAGCAGTCCAGGCAGTTAAGAGTCTGGGATTGCAGCTGTACTTCAACAGGGAAATATAACTTTTATCGAACAATGATGAAGAATAGACAAAAAGACAATTTCAACACTGGCTTCCAGCTCTCTCCCTGACGCTTGCTGTGGTCATACCCACAACGGCCATAGCAGCCAAAGTTCTCAGTAGTCAATCGCTCGACTCTTGGTGCCTGGGACCCCTTCAGCGAAGGCTCTTCCAAAGTCCTGGGGGGCCTGTGTAGTCCTTCAGTCTGTAGGAGTCTTTGGTCCGGGGCAACAGATCTCTCCCATCCAGGAGTCTGGCAGTACCCCTGTACACGTCTGCCCTGGTCAATGTACCCGGGCTCACTGAACTGGAAGCAGCAGTTTCCTGTTCCCGCTCTGCTGCTGGCCTTGCCCATAATATTAACTGTTGCCTGTCCCTAGTCTATAACAGTGACACAGAAGCATCGACGTAACATGTACATACTACCAACATTAGTTAAAGGGGAACTCCCCACGTTACCCCATACATTATAAGTGTATCATATGACGGTACATAGCATAATATCACAAAAGCACATTACCATAATAAACATATAACATTTGTATATAAAGTGCATGGGGGGTCATACGAAAGGAGAAGAGGACGCAACTGAGGGGACCTGCCACCCCCTTACAGCAGCATCATGTTATGAGTGTGTTTTCAGCTGCAGGCAGGGCTGGTGTTAGCGGCAGGCAGACCTGACAGCTGCCTAGGGCCCCCGCTCCCCCAGGGACCCCCAGCCAGTCACCTGCCACCAGCGCCGACTCCCCTCCCCCGCCAGCGCCAACGCATTCAACTATATCGGCGTCTATGACGCTGGTAGAGTTCAAAACAATGATGGAGGAGAGAACGTCATACATATGGATCTGCATACACAGGAATTGTTATACCAAATTATATAAGTACTGTGATTAAACACTCCGGGATCGCCTTTGCTGGGGTCAAAGGTCACGTGCATTCAGCATGAAACTCAGGCGCAGAGCTGGGATTTGGGTGTAACTGACCCTGGGTCAGGTTTATTAACGGCAAAAGCAATGCAAAAGGAAATAAAACATAAAACAAATCCTTGCCTGTCCGGCACTAACTAAACAATGGACAACCTAACTACCAACTGGCGGGCTTCTCCCGTCCAGCCAAACCACAGTTGCAGTGGGCACTGCTTCCACTCACGTGTGTCTCTCACACAGACAGGCTCTCTGTGTTCCCAGGCTGAGAGACTCACACAACCACCTTGCATCCTTTTATATCCACCTTCCATTATCCATTAGTAAGCAGGTGCGATACTGACCAGACTAGGCCACATAGGAAAGGAATCTGGGCGAGATATACCTGCCCTCATCCACTATTCCCAAATGATTCTCACATATCCCCCCCCCTCTGCTCAGACCACTCTGGTCGAGCAATGACACCTGCCAAACAGTGCACTCGGGACAGGGCATCTGCATTCCCCATCTGTACCCCTGGGCGGTGCTCCACCGTAAAAGTGTAGGCCTGCAGGGCAAGGAACCACCGGGTCACCCGGCTATTCCGTTCCTTGCTCAAGTGCATCCACTTGAGAGGGGCATGGTCAGTGATCAGCCTGAACTTTCGGCCCGCCAGGTAATATTTGAGGGCCTCTAGAGCCCACTTAATGGCGAGGCACTCTTTTTCTACGACTGCATACCTTTGCTCGTGTTTATTCAGCTTCCTGCTGAGATAGAGGACTGGGTGTTCCACTCCGTCCCTCACTTGTGAGAGTACGGCCCCGATGGGTATGAACCGGCGATAATAGCCGGCGATCCCCAGGAAGGCTTGCACCTGCTTCTTGTTGACAGGTTGTGGCCAGTCCTGAACCGCCTGAATCTTATCAACCTGGGGTTTAACAACACCCCTCCCAATTACATACCCCAAATACCGGGCTTCTTCTAGCCCGATGTGACATTTCTTGGGGTTCGCGGTTAGACCTGCCTCCCACAGGTCGTCAATCACAGCTTGTACTTTCTGGAGATGAGTCTCCCAGTCCAAGCTGTAAATGACAATGTCATCCAAATAGGCCGAAGCGTACCGCCTATGTGGCCTCAAGACTCGATCCATCAGTCTCTGGAAGGTCGCCGGTGCCCCGTGCAGTCCAAACGGCATATACACATACTGAAATAAACCTTCCGGCGTAGCAAATGCCGTCTTTTCTCTGGCAGCCTCAGCCAGAGGGATCTGCCAATACCCCTTTGTTAGATCTAGGGTCGTAATATACCGGGCTTTTCCTAACCGATCTATTAACTCGTCGACCCGGGGCATAGGATAGGCATCAAATTTTGAGACCGCATTCAGTTTCCTGAAGTCATTGCAGAACCGGATGGTGCCGTCCGGTTTAGGAATTAGCACAATTGGGCTGGACCACGCACTGTGCGATTCCTCAATGACTCCTAACTCTAACATTGCCTTCACTTCTCGGGAAACGGCTTCACGGCGCGCTTCCGGGATTCGGTAGGGCTTTGCGTGAACTGTGACACCAGGTTCCGTTACGATGTCATGTTTCATTATCATAGTCTGCCCGGGTTTTTCTGAGAAAAACTTTTGGTTGTGAAGAAGAAACTGCCTGACCTCAGTCTTTTGCCGCTCCGAGAGAGTCTCTGCAACCCGTACCTCCGGTACGGTATGCGAGCAGACAGGACGGGCCAGCTCCGCTGACAAGGCAGACCGATCCTTCCAGGGCTTTATCAGATTTACATGATAAATCTGTTCAGGTTTCCATTTACCTGCCTGGTATACTTTGTAGTTTACTTCACCAACTCTTTCCTTGATCTCAAAGGGGCCCTGCCACTTTGCCAGGAACTTACTGTCCACCGTGGGGACCAGGATCAACACCCTATCTCCGGGTGCAAACGTACGGATCTTGGCGCCTCTATCATAGATTCTTTTTTGGGCTCCTTGAGCCTGTATCATGTGTTCTTTGATGATAGGCATAACAGCCGCAATACGGTCCTGCATTTGTGTGACGTGATCTATCACTGTTTTAAACGGAGTGACCTGACCCTCCCAGGTTTCTTTTGCAACGTCTAACAGTCCGCGAGGACGTCGGGCGTACAACAACTCGAAAGGCGAGAATCCCGTGGAAGACTGGGGTACTTCCCTGATGGCAAAAAGCAAATACGGAAGTAAATAGTCCCAGTTCTTCCCATCCTTGTCTATCACCTTTCTCAGCATCTGCTTCAGAGTTTTATTGAACCGTTCAACCAACCCGTCTGTTTGAGGGTGATACACGGATGTGCGTAACGGTTCGATTTGTAACAATCGGCAGAGCTCCTTCATTATCCTGGACATAAAGGGGGTCCCCTGGTCGGTGAGTATCTGTTTTGGTATACCGACCCGACTAAACACATGCACCAGTTCCTTGGCAATCGTCCTGGTGGCCGTGTTACGCAAAGGGATGGCCTCCGGGTAACGAGTGGCATAATCCAAGATGACCAGGATATGTTGGTGTCCACGTGCAGACCGTGGAAGGGGCCCAACTAAATCCATCCCAATCCTCTCAAACAGGACTTCAATAATAGGTAGGGGTACCAAAGGGCTACAGAACCGGGGCTTAGGTGCAGAGGCTTGGCAGTCAGGACAAGACTCACAATATACACGAATATCGTGATGCATGCCTGGCCAAACAAAACAGTGTAATATCCTTTCGGTGGTTTTCTGGACTCCCAGGTGACCTCCCATCACATGTCCGTGGGCCAGGTCCAGCACCTGCCGCCGGTAGGGTTTTGGCACGACTAATAGTTGCACCGTATCTTCCCCCTTTTTCTCTATCTGATAGAGTAAATCATTCTCCAGAACCATGTAAGGATATGCCAGCCTAGAGCCAGGTTCTACGGGTACCCCATTTATCACTTTTACATTTGTCCTAGCCTGAGAAAGGGTTGGATCCTTTATTTGCTCACTATGGAAGTCATCTTTCTGAACTTCTAAATCCGGCAAACGGGGAGGTGGACGGCTGTCGGCCTCCTCCTCTTCCCCGGTCTCCTCCGTATCACCCGCCATGACTGAAAACGGGAACTGCAGGTCATTTCCCGCAGACTCTTCCCCAGAGTCTTCCGGGGAGACTTCTTCCAGGGGTTCGGGACCCACACGCGCCCTGGGAGAAGAATCATGTACACTATTACCCTGGGGTATCAACTGATTCTCCCACAATTGCCAGAAGTGGGGAAAATCCCAGCCCAGGATAACATCATGCAATAACGCCGGGACGAGTCCCACTTTATGTTGCACAGACCCATAGGAAGTTGTAAGGCATATGACCGTGGTGAGGTACGAACAGGTGTCTCCATGCACACACGTTACAGAAAATTTGTCTGATGGTCCAGTCGGGGCTGACACCAGACTGGCCTTCACCAGAGTCACCACACTTCCCGAGTCTAACAATGCCACCACATTTTTGCCATCAACAGTTAAATCACACAAGTGTTTTTCCACATCCTTTTGACCGGCATTCACACTCACTACCCGTGCAACCATAGACATGCGGTTTTTAGAGTCTGTGACGTCGCACTGCATGGGTTCAGTAGTGACCGGACAGTTCGCAGCAATATGTCCCATCCAATGGCGGATCTTAATAGGGGCGGATGGGGCGGTCGCCCCGGGCCCAAGGTTTTTTGGGGGCCCAGGGCAGTGGCGCATCCAGGGGGGCGCAGTCGAGCCGCCCGGCCGCCTAAAGCAGCGGTCCGCAGTATGCCAGTATCTCCCTCCCTCCCTCCCTCCCCCCCCCCAGCGGCTGTGTTCTGCTGCTACCAGTCCTGGGAGTCGGCGGTTCTCTGTGTCGGCTGTCAAGCTGACAAACGTGTTTCTGTAGCATTTTATGGTAATAAGTAGTTATACACTCAACTCCATCCATTATGCATATGGAATTCTCAACTAATTGAGGGTACATCTGCATCATATGAATGGCTAATAACGATTGCGTTCAAGATGTGAGACTGTGCAGTCTGTATTCACCAGACCCCAGAATTAAAGCATGTAAGAAGAATATCTGATAATCCGGCTCCCATCATGTTCCCTCTAGTGCCAGATTAAAGGAATGCTATCACAGCAGTAGAAAGTCAGTTCTCCGTTCTCCTCTGTTCAACACTTCATGAGAAATCCATGTGCACAAATGACAATAACATCTTCAAACCATCTGATGCGTTTCAGAATACAATTCCTTGGTCATAGATGTCTGACACATACAAACGATCCCTGATAAGAAGGTTTTCTTTAGAATAATCTCTCCTATATGAATCGCTCATCTAATGGGTTCCGGATGAAAAGATGCATGTAGCAACGTAATTCCTAAATAGCCCCTAATCTGTCCCAGAAGCCATCACCTTGTAAGTTCCAAAGCAAATTACAGCTGACCTGTGGCTCCAGCCCAAAGTGCGGCCATAGAAAAGCTTTAGACATTTTTGTTAATTTCAAAAGAGTTTATGTGAAGAACAGGCATGGTATATAAACTGATATTAACTACAATACCAAATTTGTATATTTAATCAATTGCAAGAAATGTAAGGTGCAATATGTGGGCTGTATGACGGGTGCTTTACAAGTCAGAATCCATAGACCTGCTATCTCAGGTAGCGATAAAAAAGATACAAAAGAAAAGGTATTTCATGGGTATGCCGTCATTTTGCCACAATTCACACAGGAGATGTCAGCGGCTTAGATGTAACAGGAATTGAGCAAGTTAAAGTCAACGTAAGACATGGAGATCGGAGGAGATGGCTTCTAAGGAGAGAAGAAAATTGGATTTTTGTCCTGCAAACTAGGCAGCTTAGGCTACTTTCACACTAGCGTCGTGCACTGCACGTCGCAATGCGTCGTTTTGGAGAAAAAACGCATCCTGCAAAGTTGACCGCAGGATGCGTTTTTTCTCCATAGACTAACATTAGCGACACATTGCGACGTTTGGGCACACGTCACATCCGTCGTGCGACGGATGCGCCGTGTTTTGGCGGCCGCGACGCACAAAAAAACATTACATGTAACGTTTTTTTGTGCGTCGTCTCCGCCATTTAAGACCGCGCATGCGCGGCCGAAACTCCGCCCGCTCCTCCCCGAACATTACAATGGGGCAGCGGATGCGATGAAAAACTGCATCCGCTGCCCCCGTTGTGCGGCGCTTGCACACTATGCGTCGGTGCGCTGCAACGTCGCATAGTGACGTGCAGTGCACGACGCTAGTGTGAAAGTAGCCTTAATGGTATGAATTCACATCAACTTGTTATTTACCACTACTGATTATGAGAGAAAGTAAGTTACGTGACTATTGTTGCTTTTATAAATATGCTGTTTATATTATTTGTTCTGTTGTTCCATATGTTATGGGTTAAATTTTAATCTCATGCCTGCTGATTAATTACGTTGTTATTGGAATATGCAAAAGGGGCTGGATGCTTTAGAAAACCTTTATAAGGCTACATTCTCATGATGAGCTTACAGTGCAGTTTTGACACAGCGTCGTATAGTTTCAAAAACAAAACACAAAACAAATATCCTGGATTAAAAAAGTAAAAAATATATTGCAAAAATTGCATGAAGGTAGTAATAATAGTAATAATAAGGGTATTTAGTTAACATAATTTTGATCAAAATAATGTAGAAGCCATCCCGCCACGTGACGGCAACCCTTGTGGGACAGTCCTAACTCTTGTATTTAAAACCTTTCCACTTGTCAAGTGACGTAAATGTGAACAAGGACAGAGGGACTGAACCACCAGGAATAGCATAGGTCAGACAGGATGGATTTTCCAACTCAGAAACAGGGCGGTCACACCCTTATATGCACAGAATGCACAATGAAACAAATGAGAAACTGGGTCTGAGCAGAAAAAGTAAATTAATGTGCATGCAAAATGTAATTGCATATGAACACATGACCTTTACACAGAGAAAACCAAAAACAAAACACAAAACAAATATCCTGGAATAAAAAAGTAAAAAATATATTGCAAAAATTGCATGAAGGTAGTAATAATAGTAATAATAAGGGTATTTAGTTAACATAATTTTGATCAAAATAATGTAGAAGCCATCCCGCCACGTCAAGGCAACCCTTGTGGGACAGTCCTAACTCTTGTATTTAAAACCTTTCCACTTGTCAAGTGACGTAAATGTGAACAAGGACAGAGGGACTGAACCACCAGTAATAGTATAGGCCAGACAGGATGGATTTTCGTCGTATAGTTTCAGGAAAGTGGGTGGGATTTATAGAACTCTCCTGCCCACTGTGCTTCTGTTTAACGCAGGGTAAACTTAATTTATTTATATTTATATTTCAAATCTGCAACATGTCAATTGTCTCATGCGGGTACACTGAGATTTCAGTGTGAAGTTTAAAAAAAGTGGACTTTTTGTATGTGTGAGACATCTCTAACTTAAGAATTGAATTCTGAAATGCGTCAGATGGTTTAACCCCTTCCCAACATGTGCGTCTTTTAGTGTGTAACAGCTTCAAAACATAAAACCCTGATTTCGCTGTAATCGCACCGACCCAAACAATCAAGTCATCTAATCACTTATACTGCAAGAGCAATGGCGTAAAAAATCAACAAAACCAATTCTTCACCTGCTGTTGATTTGCTCATTCTACCTCCCAAATATCACAGTAAGGCTCGGCTCACATTCATCCTAGGCTTGAGCTAAATTCTTACAACAGAGTTTCAGTGTAAATCTCTGAAATACATGATTCAGACACAGCCCCAGGTGGAAGATCCCCTATAATGAGGCAGATGGAGGCACAGTGAACGCCATCTGACCTGTGATCTGGTGGTGTCAGTCTTTTTAGGAGTTCATAAAAGCAAGGTTCGCCACAGTTTTGTACACTTCTGAAAAGAAGGACACGGCTGAACAGACGGAGTCAAGAGTAACTCTGCTGCCTCTTTATAGTGAATGGATCCCTCATGGGATTCATCTGTCACATCACTTGGACTTTTAGAAGGAAACCCCAAAATAAGTGCTCAGCGTAGATCGCCGGATAAATGTGATCCCAAATGTTATGTAAAATGTTCCTAATAAAAGCTTCAACTCAATCCACAAAAAAAGCAATTTCCCACTCAGGTCTGTCATCTGTTAACGGAAATATAGATGGCTTCCATGTTACTGGTAGTACAAAGGCTCTGGAAAAGCGAAATGGCTCCTTGCTCCTCAAAAGAAATTCAGCAAATTCTACGCTCCCAAATCCAAATGCCCCCTCCCTTCTGAGCTCCAGTATGTCTAAACAACATTTAGCATCCATATGTTTCGCATTTCTGTAGTGATGAGAGCCCACCTAATTTATGGGTGCGTGTTTCCAGAAGCATGAGCTGGTCACTGCAATGTACTGGTCGCTACAATAGCAGTTTTGAATTTTCACTCAGCAATATCCAGTGCTGCTTGTTTCTTAAACACTCATGGATCAAAATCGACAATACACCTGTAGATAAATTCCCAAAGGGGTATAATTTCCAAAATGGGGTCACTTAAGGGGGTATTCTGCTTTCTAGCACTTAGGGGCTTTGTATACAGTGGGTGTGGAAAGTATTCAGACCCCTTTAAATTTTTCACTCTTTGCTTCATTGCAGCCATTTGGTAAATTCAAAAAAGTTCATTTTTTTCTCATTAATGTACACTCTGCACCCCATCTTGACTGAAAAAAACCCAGAAATGTAGACATTTTTGCAAATTTATTAAAAAAGAAAAACTGAAATATCACATGGTCATAAGTATTCAGACCCTTTGCTCAGACACTCATATTTAAGTCACATGCAGTCCATTTCCTTGTGATCCTCCTTGAGATGGCTCTACTTCATTGGAGTCCAGCTGTGTTTAATTAAACTGAAAGGACTTGATTTGTAAAGGCACCCACCTGACTATATATGATGATTCCTGTACACTGTGACATCCGTTCAGATATTTGTAGACAGCTATTAAGTCTCCTCTTAACCTTCTTTTTTGCAAGCTAAACATTCCCAGCTCCTTTA
The DNA here is from genome assembly GCF_039654945.1 of Dendrobates tinctorius. Classification (NCBI taxonomy): domain Eukaryota; kingdom Metazoa; phylum Chordata; class Amphibia; order Anura; family Dendrobatidae; genus Dendrobates; species Dendrobates tinctorius. Next base: position 8,743,007 of record NW_027361898.1, read on the forward strand.
ACCGTTCCTCTCTTTCCGTGTAGGATATACTTTGCAGTTCGCTCACAGTGCATGTCAGACCAATTGAGAATCATGAGGTCAAAGGAAGTGGCCAAGTAGCTCAGAGACAGAATTGTGGCAAGGCACACATCTGGCCAAGGTTACAAAAAATTTCTGCAGTACTCAAGGTTCCTAAGAGCACAGTGGCCTCCATAATCTTTAAATGGAAGAAGTTTGGGACCACCAGAAGTCTCCCTAGACCTGGCTGTCCAGCCAAACTGAGCAATTGTGGGAGAAGAGCCTTGGTGAGAGAGGTAAAGAAGAACCCCAAGATCACTGTGGCTGAGCTCCAGAGATGCTGTAGGGAGATGGCAGAAAGTTCCACAAAGTCAACTATCACTGCAGCCCTCCACCAATCGGGCAATTATGGTAGAGTGGCCTGACGGAAGCCTCTACTCAGTACCAGACATATGAAAGCCTGCATAGAGTTTGCTAAAAAAAAACACAAGAAGGACTCTCAGACTATGAGAAATAAGATTCTCTTGTCTAATGAGACAAAGGTAGACCTTTCTGGTGATAATTCTAAGCGGTAAGTGTGGAGAAAACCAAGCACTGCTCATCACCTGCCAAATACAATCCCAACAGTGAAACATGGTGGTGGCAGTGTTACAAGGGCAACCGGGGGGTAGTTATGGCCGAGGTTTTCCCTCAGGTTACCTTCTCTTCCTCTGGTCACAGCAGTCCAGGCAGTTAAGAGTCTGGGATTGCAGCTGTACTTCAACAGGGAAATATAACTTTTATCGAACAATGATGAAGAATAGACAAAAAGACAATTTCAACACTGGCTTCCAGCTCTCTCCCTGACGCTTGCTGTGGTCATACCCACAACGGCCATAGCAGCCAAAGTTCTCAGTAGTCAATCGCTCGACTCTTGGTGCCTGGGACCCCTTCAGCGAAGGCTCTTCCAAAGTCCTGGGGGGCCTGTGTAGTCCTTCAGTCTGTAGGAGTCTTTGGTCCGGGGCAACAGATCTCTCCCATCCAGGAGTCTGGCAGTACCCCTGTACACGTCTGCCCTGGTCAATGTACCCGGGCTCACTGAACTGGAAGCAGCAGTTTCCTGTTCCCGCTCTGCTGCTGGCCTTGCCCATAATATTAACTGTTGCCTGTCCCTAGTCTATAACAGTGACACAGAAGCATCGACGTAACATGTACATACTACCAACATTAGTTAAAGGGGAACTCCCCACGTTACCCCATACATTATAAGTGTATCATATGACGGTACATAGCATAATATCACAAAAGCACATTACCATAATAAACATATAACATTTGTATATAAAGTGCATGGGGGGTCATACGAAAGGAGAAGAGGACGCAACTGAGGGGACCTGCCACCCCCTTACAGCAGCATCATGTTATGAGTGTGTTTTCAGCTGCAGGCAGGGCTGGTGTTAGCGGCAGGCAGACCTGACAGCTGCCTAGGGCCCCCGCTCCCCCAGGGACCCCCAGCCAGTCACCTGCCACCAGCGCCGACTCCCCTCCCCCGCCAGCGCCAACGCATTCAACTATATCGGCGTCTATGACGCTGGTAGAGTTCAAAACAATGATGGAGGAGAGAACGTCATACATATGGATCTGCATACACAGGAATTGTTATACCAAATTATATAAGTACTGTGATTAAACACTCCGGGATCGCCTTTGCTGGGGTCAAAGGTCACGTGCATTCAGCATGAAACTCAGGCGCAGAGCTGGGATTTGGGTGTAACTGACCCTGGGTCAGGTTTATTAACGGCAAAAGCAATGCAAAAGGAAATAAAACATAAAACAAATCCTTGCCTGTCCGGCACTAACTAAACAATGGACAACCTAACTACCAACTGGCGGGCTTCTCCCGTCCAGCCAAACCACAGTTGCAGTGGGCACTGCTTCCACTCACGTGTGTCTCTCACACAGACAGGCTCTCTGTGTTCCCAGGCTGAGAGACTCACACAACCACCTTGCATCCTTTTATATCCACCTTCCATTATCCATTAGTAAGCAGGTGCGATACTGACCAGACTAGGCCACATAGGAAAGGAATCTGGGCGAGATATACCTGCCCTCATCCACTATTCCCAAATGATTCTCACATATCCCCCCCCCTCTGCTCAGACCACTCTGGTCGAGCAATGACACCTGCCAAACAGTGCACTCGGGACAGGGCATCTGCATTCCCCATCTGTACCCCTGGGCGGTGCTCCACCGTAAAAGTGTAGGCCTGCAGGGCAAGGAACCACCGGGTCACCCGGCTATTCCGTTCCTTGCTCAAGTGCATCCACTTGAGAGGGGCATGGTCAGTGATCAGCCTGAACTTTCGGCCCGCCAGGTAATATTTGAGGGCCTCTAGAGCCCACTTAATGGCGAGGCACTCTTTTTCTACGACTGCATACCTTTGCTCGTGTTTATTCAGCTTCCTGCTGAGATAGAGGACTGGGTGTTCCACTCCGTCCCTCACTTGTGAGAGTACGGCCCCGATGGGTATGAACCGGCGATAATAGCCGGCGATCCCCAGGAAGGCTTGCACCTGCTTCTTGTTGACAGGTTGTGGCCAGTCCTGAACCGCCTGAATCTTATCAACCTGGGGTTTAACAACACCCCTCCCAATTACATACCCCAAATACCGGGCTTCTTCTAGCCCGATGTGACATTTCTTGGGGTTCGCGGTTAGACCTGCCTCCCACAGGTCGTCAATCACAGCTTGTACTTTCTGGAGATGAGTCTCCCAGTCCAAGCTGTAAATGACAATGTCATCCAAATAGGCCGAAGCGTACCGCCTATGTGGCCTCAAGACTCGATCCATCAGTCTCTGGAAGGTCGCCGGTGCCCCGTGCAGTCCAAACGGCATATACACATACTGAAATAAACCTTCCGGCGTAGCAAATGCCGTCTTTTCTCTGGCAGCCTCAGCCAGAGGGATCTGCCAATACCCCTTTGTTAGATCTAGGGTCGTAATATACCGGGCTTTTCCTAACCGATCTATTAACTCGTCGACCCGGGGCATAGGATAGGCATCAAATTTTGAGACCGCATTCAGTTTCCTGAAGTCATTGCAGAACCGGATGGTGCCGTCCGGTTTAGGAATTAGCACAATTGGGCTGGACCACGCACTGTGCGATTCCTCAATGACTCCTAACTCTAACATTGCCTTCACTTCTCGGGAAACGGCTTCACGGCGCGCTTCCGGGATTCGGTAGGGCTTTGCGTGAACTGTGACACCAGGTTCCGTTACGATGTCATGTTTCATTAGCATAGTCTGCCCGGGTTTTTCTGAGAAAAACTTTTGGTTGTGAAGAAGAAACTGCCTGACCTCAGTCTTTTGCCGCTCCGAGAGAGTCTCTGCAACCCGTACCTCCGGTACGGTATGCGAGCAGACAGGACGGGCCAGCTCCGCTGACAAGGCAGACCGATCCTTCCAGGGCTTTATCAGATTTACATGATAAATCTGTTCAGGTTTCCATTTACCTGCCTGGTATACTTTGTAGTTTACTTCACCAACTCTTTCCTTGATCTCAAAGGGGCCCTGCCACTTTGCCAGGAACTTACTGTCCACCGTGGGGACCAGGATCAACACCCTATCTCCGGGTGCAAACGTACGGATCTTGGCGCCCCTATCATAGATTCTTTTTTGGGCTCCTTGAGCCTGTATCATGTGTTCTTTGATGATAGGCATAACAGCCGCAATACGGTCCTGCATTTGTGTGACGTGATCTATCACTGTTTTAAACGGAGTGACCTGACCCTCCCAGGTTTCTTTTGCAACGTCTAACAGTCCGCGAGGACGTCGGGCGTACAACAACTCGAAAGGCGAGAATCCCGTGGAAGACTGGGGTACTTCCCTGATGGCAAAAAGCAAATACGGAAGTAAATAGTCCCAGTTCTTCCCATCCTTGTCTATCACCTTTCTCAGCATCTGCTTCAGAGTTTTATTGAACCGTTCAACCAACCCGTCTGTTTGAGGGTGATACACGGATGTGCGTAACGGTTCGATTTGTAACAATCGGCAGAGCTCCTTCATTATCCTGGACATAAAGGGGGTCCCCTGGTCGGTGAGTATCTGTTTTGGTATACCGACCCGACTAAACACATGCACCAGTTCCTTGGCAATCGTCCTGGTGGCCGTGTTACGCAAAGGGATGGCCTCCGGGTAACGAGTGGCATAATCCAAGATGACCAGGATATGTTGGTGTCCACGTGCAGACCGTGGAAGGGGCCCAACTAAATCCATCCCAATCCTCTCAAACAGGACTTCAATAATAGGTAGGGGTACCAAAGGGCTACAGAACCGGGGCTTAGGTGCAGAGGCTTGGCAGTCAGGACAAGACTCACAATATACACGAATATCGTGATGCATGCCTGGCCAAACAAAACAGTGTAATATCCTTTCGGTGGTTTTCTGGACTCCCAGGTGACCTCCCATCACATGTCCGTGGGCCAGGTCCAGCACCTGCCGCCGGTAGGGTTTTGGCACGACTAATAGTTGCACCGTATCTTCCCCCTTTTTCTCTATCTGATAGAGTAAATCATTCTCCAGAACCATGTAAGGATATGCCAGCCTAGAGCCAGGTTCTACGGGTACCCCATTTATCACTTTTACATTTGTCCTAGCCTGAGAAAGGGTTGGATCCTTTATTTGCTCACTATGGAAGTCATCTTTCTGAACTTCTAAATCCGGCAAACGGGGAGGTGGACGGCTGTCGGCCTCCTCCTCTTCCCCGGTCTCCTCCGTATCACCCGCCATGACTGAAAACGGGAACTGCAGGTCATTTCCCGCAGACTCTTCCCCAGAGTCTTCCGGGGAGACCTCTTCCAGGGGTTCGGGACCCACACGCGCCCTGGGAGAAGAATCATGTACACTATTACCCTGGGGTATCAACTGATTCTCCCACAATTGCCAGAAGTGGGGAAAATCCCAGCCCAGGATAACATCATGCAATAACGCCGGGACGAGTCCCACTTTATGTTGCACAGACCCATAGGAAGTTGTAAGGCATATGACCGTGGTGAGGTACGAACAGGTGTCTCCATGCACACACGTTACAGAAAATTTGTCTGATGGTCCAGTCGGGGCTGACACCAGACTGGCCTTCACCAGAGTCACCACACTTCCCGAGTCTAACAATGCCACCACATTTTTGCCATCAACAGTTAAATCACACAAGTGTTTTTCCACATCCTTTTGACCGGCATTCACACTCACTACCCGTGCAACCATAGACATGCGGTTTTTAGAGTCTGTGACGTCGCACTGCATGGGTTCAGTAGTGACCGGACAGTTCGCAGCAATATGTCCCATCCAATGGCGGATCTTAATAGGGGCGGATGGGGCGGTCGCCCCGGGCCCAAGGTTTTTTGGGGGCCCAGGGCAGTGGCGTATCCAGGGGGGCGCAGTCGAGCCGCCCGGCCGCCTAAAGCAGCGGTCCGCAGTATGCCAGTATCTCCCTCCCTCCCTCCCTCCCCCCCCCCAGCGGCTGTGTTCTGCTGCTACCAGTCCTGGGAGTCGGCGGTTCTCTGTGTCGGCTGTCAAGCTGACAGCCGACGCAGAGAAGGAGGCCGCGCCGACTCCCAGGCAGCAATTGTACTTGGCGTCTATAGACGCCAGTACAATTGAAGCTCTGACCGCCGGGTCAGAGCGACGTCAGCAGCGTGATCAGGTCATGTGATCACGCTGCTGACGTCACTCCCGGCGCCCAGAGCGAACGCTGGTGGTAAGTGTGCTCCTCTGTGGAGCTGAAGAACCACCGAAGATGGGGATGGGGGTTAATGAGTGGAGAGGGGGGTTAATGAGTGGAGATGGGGGTTAATGAGTGGAGATGGGGGTTAATGAGTGGAGATGGGGGTTAATGAGTGGGGGTGGGGGTTAATGAGTGGAGATGGGGGTTAATGAGTGGAGATGGGGGTCAATGAGTGGAGATGGGGGTTAATGAGTGGAGAGGGGGGTTAATGTGGGGGTGGGGGTTAATGAGTGGAGATGGGGGTTAATGAGTGGAGATGGGGGTTAATGAGTGGAGATGGGGGTTAATGAGTGGAGATGGGGGATTAATGAGTGGAGATGGGGGTTAATGTGTGGAGGGGTTAATGAGTGGGGATGGGGGTTAATGTGTGGGGGGGATTTGGAGTGGGGGTACATAATGTGTGGGGGGATTTGGGAGTAGGGACGAGGGGTTATTGAGTGGGGATGGGGGTACTTAATGTGTGTGGGGGATTGGGGATGGGGGGGAATTGGAGTGGGGATGGTATTTAATGTATGTGGGGAGATTTGAGGACACAAAATGAAGAGTATGTATGAGGGCATGTATGAGGAAACAGTATGGGGGATGGGTGCAGACAGTAAGGGGTGCGAACGGGTGAATGCATGTGGACACAGTATGGGGAGTCGGGGATATGTGTGAGCAGACAGTATAGAGAGTGAGGGGGTAAATATATGAGGAGACAGTATGAGGAGGGAGGGGAATAGTGTGAGGAGACAGTATATTGCAGATATTTGTATTTAGGGGCATTATAATGACACTTCTATCTTTAAGGGGATCGTGTGGAGATTTGCTGCAGAAGACCGGAGAAGATGGAAGTCTGCAGAGACGAGATGTGGATGAGCAAACTCATCATGGGGTCTGGACAAGAAGAAGAAAAGGAGAACGACTCCAGAGATGACGTCATCTATAAGGTACCTGGATGTAAATATTATTTGTGATATTGACTAATTCTCATGTTTTTTATTTATGTCAGGAGCATTACAGGGGTTGTCCAGGTCTGTGCTGAGTCTGCAGACATTCTATGTGACTGCAGACTTCTGAATTCTCACAGTGCTCACTGAATGCTGTCAGGATTCTCTCGTGCTGGTAATTTACATACATGCGGTCACATGCTGACTAGACATGTGTGGCCTCACTCAATGAAAGTGAACGGAGCGAGGCCGGGCACGTCTAGTTGGAATGTGGCCAGAAGTATACAAATCACATACTTGTGTTGACATGACTGTATATCGGCAAGGGAGAATCCTAAATGTGTGCAGTGCATTCGTTGTGAGAATTCAGAAGCTGCAATGTCAGGATTCAGCTCTGCAGGTTCCAGTACTCATCACATGGACACCTCACTCATATGCGATTTTCATAGTCATGGTCCTGTGACAACGAGCTTCTCTTCCTGCTTTCAGTTTTTTACTGAACATTGAGAGCATTAGGGAGAGCAGCTCGTGGGTACATGACTAACTGTGCAAGTCGCATATGTACTTGGGGGGGGGGGGTACACGTGGTGGAATGGTGGCGGGTTTTCCGTATGGACCCGCAGCAAACCAAGTGCTGCGGTCCGTACGGCTGTCAATTCCCGCACGGGGACCGCAGCGCTCAGGTGGGAAGGGGGGTACAGGGGCCCAGGTTTTATGAACAGCCCCGGGCCCATAGTCCACTTAATCCGCCACTGGTCCCATCTCTTGGCAGCGGAAACACCTAACGGGCCTCTTGCTTAGACCATAGTTCGTTACTCTCGGCCTCGCAGTGCGGGCAGTCCCGTTTTCCTCCCCCACTGTCTTAGGGATTTTTCCATCTCCCCTACTCCCTGGAACAGTCTTACCGGTTCCACGTGGAGATGATGAACAACGAGGTGGGGTAGCGTCGTCTCGGAGTCCTTCCGCCACGGAGTAACGTTCAACCAGATCCACCAGTTGATCTGCCGTCGTAGGATTTCCATGGCTTACCCACTTCCTCAGGGCTGGCGGTAGAGCTCTCAGGTACTTGTCCATGACGACTCTCTGGATTATCTCTGGCGCTGTCAACACCTCGGGTTGAAGCCACTTCTTCGTCACGTGGATCAGGTTGAACATCTGGGACCGCGGTGGTTTATCCGGCTGATAAGTCCATTGATGCACTCTCTGTGCACGGACAGCGGTCGTCACTCCCAGCCGGGCCAAGATCTCGGCTTTCAATTTGTCAAAGTCCTGCGCGGCTTCAGGCTCTAAGTCATAATAAGCCTTTTGGGCCTCACCGGAAAGAAACGGGGCAATCAGGCCGGCCCATCGTGCCTTCGGCCATTTTTCTCGCACGGCCGTCCGTTCAAACGTGGTCAGGTATGCCTCGACGTCATCTTCGGTCGTCATTTTCTGCCAGTACCGACTCACGTGAATCACTCTCGACTCGGATTCCAGGTTAAGCTCAGGTAAGCTTGCCAAGCGCTGCGCCACCTGCTGGAGAAGCGAACGATCGGCAACTGTCATGTCCACCAACTCTTTCAGCTGGGCCATCATCACCCGATTAGCTTCTTGCTGGACGGCGGTGGACTGTACCAGCGCTTTCACCACGTCCTCCATGCTCATGCTTGCAACGTGATGCCCGCGTTCTACACCACAATGTGATAAAACACTCCGGGATCGCCTTTGCTGGGGTCAAAGGTCACGTGCATTCAGCATGAAACTCAGGCGCAGAGCTGGGATTCGGGTGTAACTGACCCTGGGTCAGGTTTATTAACGGTGAAAGCAATGCAAAAGGAAATAAAACATAAAACAAATCCTTGCCTGTCCGGCACTAACTAAACAATGGACAACCTAATTACCAACTGGCGGGCTTCTCCCGTCCAGCCAAACCACAGTTGCAGTGGGCACTGCTTCCACTCACGTGTGTCTCTCACACAGACAGGCTCTCTGTGTTCCCAGGCTGAGAGACTCACACAACCACCTTGCATCCTTTTATATCCACCTCCCATTATCCATTAGTAAGCAGGTGCGGTACTGACCAGACTAGGCCACATAGGAAAGGAATCTGGGCGAGATATACCTGCCCTCATCCACTATTCCCACATGATTCTCACAGTACATAATACTTTTCTGATAAGTTCATTGGTAAGAATGAACATAATGCAGCTAGTGCTTTGTGGAGTTAGATGCAGGAGTAATTATACCAATATATGTGAGCAAGTAATGATTTTTGTTTATGGTTTAACCCCTTTTTGATATCAGACGTACTATCCCGTCCACGGTACTCGGCCCGTATGACCGGGGACGGGATAGTAAGTCTAAGCGATCAGCGGCGCTCCCGGGGGCGCCCTCCGTGCCTCTCTGAGACCCCCGAAGCAGCGCGATGTGCTGCACTGCTATGAGGGCCTCCTTCCCTACAGGCTCTGGGATCCAAGATGGCCACGGGGGCCTGCAGGGAGGAGGCTTCCTCAGTGCCTGCAGAGAGCAGGCACGAAGGAAGCCTGTGCAGCGCCTGTCAAATCGCTGATCTGACACAGCGCTGTTCTAAGTGTCAGATCAGCGATCTGACACATTACAGTAATGTCCTCCCCAGGACAAAATAATAAAGTAAAAAAAAAAAATAATTAATTAAAAATTCCTAAATAAATTAAAAATATATTCCCTAATAAATTCATTTTTTGGAAATAAAAAAAACAAGCTATAAAAGTACACATATTTAGTATCGCCGCGTCCGTAACGACCCGCCCTATAAAACTGTCCCACTAGTTAACCCCTTTAGTGAACCCTGCGAAAACCAATGCTTTAGCTTTATCATCATACCGCCGAACAAAAAGTGCAATGACGCGCGATCAAAAAGACGGAAATAAATAACCATGGTACCGTTGAAAACGTCATCTTGTCCCGCAAAAAACAAGCCATGACACAGCATCATCAGCAAAAAAGTAAAAAAGTTATAGCTCGTAGAATAAGGCGATGCAAAAATAATTATTTTTTATATAAAATTGTTTTCATTGCATAAAAGCGCCAAAACATAAAAAAAGTCATAAATGAGGTATCGCTGTAATCGTACTGACCCGAAGAATAAAACCGCTTTATCAATTTTACCACACGTGGAACGGTGTAAGCGCACACCCCAAAAGAAATTCATGAAATGCTGGTTTTTGTTCATTCTGCGTCCCAAAAATCGGAATAAAAAGTGATCAAAATATGTTACGTGCCCGAAAATGATACCAATAAAAACATCAACTCGTCCCGCAAAAAATAAGGCCTCACATGACTCGGTAGGTCAAAATATGGAAAAATTTTAGCTCTCAAAATGTGGTGATGCAAAAACTATTTTTACAATGAAAAGCGTCTTTTAGCGTATGACAGCTGCCAAAAAGAAAAACCCGCTAAAAATAGTAAATTAACCTCTTCGCGACCGCCCACAGTAGATAAACGTTGGCGCTTGCTGGGCTTTGTGCAGCGCCTACGTTTATCTACTGTCGGCGGTTTTGTGCCCCCCGGGACCCCCTCATACCTTATAACGCGGGGATCCCGGTGCACAATGCATGCTGGGACCCCCGACGTCATCGAGACCTGATTGGTTCAGGTCCTGATGACGTCGCGTCACAGCAGCCAATGAGAGAGCTCGCTGGAAAAGCTGCTTGTTTCCCGGCGATCTCCCTCATTATAACGTGACTTCTCCTCTGAGCTCATGCTGACAGATGAGCAGAGGTGAAGCAGCGTTACTGTGTGACTAGATCGCTGCCTGGCACAGCTGATCGCTGCCTGGCACAGCTGTGTCAGGCAGCGATCTTGTCACACAGGAACGCTGCTTCACCTCTGCTCATCTGTCAGTGTGAGATCAGAGGAGAAGTGGCGTTACTATGTGCCGGGCAGCGATCTTGTCACATAGTAACGCTGCTTCTCCTCTGATCATCTGCCAGTGTGAGATCAGAGGAGAAGTGGCGTTACTATGAGTCAAAAATACAAAAAATAAAAAACACAAAAATAAAAAAAAAAGTAAAGAAAAAAAAAGCAGGTAGGCAGGCTAGGGCTAGGTCTAGGGTTAGGGTTAGGGCTAGGGTTAGGGGCGTGTTGGGGTTAGGGTTAGGGTTGGAATTTGAATTGGGGGTTTCCACTGTTTAGGTACATCAGGGGCTCTGTAAATGCAATATGACGCCCGCAGACCATTCCATCAAAGTCTGCATTCCAGAACGTCACTACTTCCCTTCCGAGCCCCACCGTGTGCCCAAACAGTGGTCCCCCTCCACATGTGGGGTACCAGCGTACTCAGGACAAATTGGACAACAACTCTTAGGGTCCAATTTCTCCTGTTACCCTTGTGAAAATAAAAATTGGGAGCTAAAAGATCATTTTTGTGGAAAAAAAATGATTTTTTTATTTTCACGGCTCTACATTATAAACTTTAGTGAAACACTTGGGGGTTCAAAGTGCTCACCACACATCTAGATAAGTTCCTTGGGGGGTCTAGTTTCCAAAAAGGGGTCACTTGTGGAGGATTTCCACTGTTTAGGCACATCAGGGGCTCTGTAAATGCAATATGACGCCCGCAGACCATTCCTTCAAAGTCTGCATTCCAGAACGTCACTACTTCCCTTCCGAGCCCCACCGTGTGCCCAAACAGTGGTCCCCCCCCACATGTGGGGTACCAGCGTACTCAGGACAAATTGGACAACAACTCTTAGGGTCCAATTTCTCCTGTTACCCTTGTGAAAATAAAAATTGGGAGCTAAAAGATCATTTTTGTGGAAAAAAAATGATTTTTTTATTTTCACGGCTCTACATTATAAACTTTAGTGAAACACTTGGGGATTCAAAGTGCTCACCACACATCTAGATAAGTTCCTTGGGGGGGTCTAGTTTCCAAAAAGGGGTCACTTGTGGAGGATTTCCACTGTTTAGGCACATCAGGGGCTCTGTAAATGCAATATGACGCCCGCAGACCATTCCATCAAAGTCTGCATTCCAGAACGTCACTACTTCCCTTCCGAGCCCCACCGTGTGCCCAAACAGTGGTCCCCCCCACATGTGGGGTACCAGCGTACTCAGGACAAATTGGACAACAACTCTTAGGGTCCAATTTCTCCTGTTACCCTTGTGAAAATAAAAATTGGGAGCTAAAAGATCATTTTTGTGGAAAAAAAATGATTTTTTTATTTTCACGGCTCTACATTATAAACTTTAGTGAAACACTTGGGGGTTCAAAGTGCTCACCACACATCTAGATAAGTTCCTTGGGGGGGTCTAGTTTCCAAAAAGGGGTCACTTGTGGAGGATTTCCACTGTTTAGGCACATCAGGGGCTCTGCAAACGCGACATGACACCCGCAGACCATTCCATCAAAGTCTGCATTCCAAAATGTCACTACTTCCCTTCCGAGCCCCCCCGTGTGCCCAAACAGTAGTTTTATTCCACATATGGGGTACCAGTGTACTCAGGACAAATTGGACAACAACTTTTGGGGTCCAATTTCTCCTGTTACCCTTGTGAAAATAAAAAATTGGGGGCTAAAAGATCATGTTTGTGGAACAAAAATGATTTTTTATTTTCATGGCTCTACGTTATAAACTTCTGTGAAGCACTTGGGGGTTCAAAGTGCTCACGACACATCTAGATAAGTTCTTTAAGGGGTCTAGTTTCCAAAAAGGGGTCACTTGTGGAGGATTTCCACTGTTTAGGCACATCAGGGGCTCTGCAAACGCGACATGACACCCACAGACCATTCCATCAAAGTCTGCATTCCAAAACGTCACTACTTCCCTTCCGAGCCCCCCCGTGTGCCCAAACAGTAATTTTCTTCCACATATGGGGTACCAGTGTACTCAGGACAAATTGGACAACAACTTTTGGGGTCTAATTTCTCCTGTTACCCTTGTGAAAATAAAAAATTGGGGGCTAAAAGATCATGTTTGTGGAACAAATATGATTTTTTATTTTCATGGCTCTACGTTATAAACTTCTGTGAAGCACTTGGGGGTTCAAAGTGCTCACGACACATCTAGATAAGTTCTTTAAGGGGTCTAGTTTCCAAAATGGGGTCACTTGTGGGGGTTTCCACTGTTTAGGCACATTAGGGGCTCTCCAAATGCGACATGGCGTCCTATCTCAATTCCAGCCAATTCTGCATTGAAAAAGTCAAACGGCACTCCTTCCTTTCTGAGCTCTGCCGTGTGCTCAAACAGTGGTTTAGCCCCACATACGGGGTATCGGCGTATTTTGGAGAAATTGCACAAAAAATTTTGTGGTTCATTTTCTGTTTTTACACTTGTGAAAATAAAAAAAATGGTTCTGAAGTAAAATGTTTGTGAAAAAAAGTTAAATGTTTATTTTTTCCTTCCACATTCCATTCATTCATGTGAAGCACCTGAAGGGTTAATAAACTTCTTGAATGTGGTTTTGAGTACATTGAGAGGTGCAGTTTTTAGAATGGTGTCACTTTTGGGTATTTTCTGTCATATTGACCCCCCAAACTCACTTCAAATGTGAGGTGGTCCCTAAAAAAAATGGTGTTGTAAATTTTGTTGTAAAAATGAGGAATCGCTGGTCAACTTTTAACCCTTATAACTTCCTAAAAAAAAAAAATTATGTTTCCAAAATTGTGCAGATGTAAAGTAGACATGTGGGAAATGTTATTTATTAACTATTTTGTGCGATATCACACTCTGATTTAAGGGCATAAAAATTAAAAGTTTGAAAATTGCAAAATTTTCAAAATTTTTGCCAAATTTCGATTTTTTTAACATATAAGCGCAGTTCATATCTAAGAAATTTTACCACTATCCTGAAGTACAATATGTCATGAGAAAACAATGTCAGAATCAGCAGGATCCGTTGAAGCGTTCTAGAGTTATGGCCTCATAAAGTGACACTGGTCAGAATTGAAAAAATTGGCCTGGTCACGAAGGCAAAAACAGGCTCAGGCGCGAAAGGGTTAAACCCCCTTTATCACCTCCATAGTTAGGGAAAATAATAAAATAAAAGTATTTATTTCCATTTTCCCATTAGGGTTAGGGCTAGGGCTAGGGTTAGAGTTAGGGCTAGGGTTAGGGCTGAGATTAGGGTTAGGGGTGTGTTGGGGTTAGGGTTGGAGTTAGAATTGGGGGGTTTCCACTGTTTAGACACATCAGGTGCTCTCTAAACGCAAGGGCGTCTGATCTCAATTCCAGCCAATTCTGCGTTGAAAAAGTCAAACGGTGCTCCTTTCCTTCCAAGCTCTGCCATGCACCCAAATAGTGGTGTACCCCCACATATGGGGTATCAGCCTACTCAGGACAAATTGCACAACAACTTTTGAGGTCTAATTTCTCATGTTACCGTTGGGAAAATAAAAAATTGGGGGCAAAAAAATAATTTTTGTGGAAAAAAATATGATCTTTTTATTTTTATGGCTCTACGTTATAAACTTCTGTGAAGCACTTGGGGGTTCAAAGTGATCACCACACATATAGATAAGTTCCTTGGGGGGTCTATTTTCCAAAATTGGGTCACTTGTGGGGGGTTTCAAAAGTTTAGGCACATCAGAGGCTCTCCAAACGCGACATGACACCCGCAGACAATTCCATCAAAGTCTGCATTCCAAAACATCACTACTTCCCTTCCAAGCCCCGAAGTGTGCCCATACAGAAGTTTTCTCCCACGTATAGGGTATCAGCGTACTCAGGAAAAATGGGACAACAACTTTTGGGGTCCAATTTCTCTTGTTACCCTTGGGAAAATAAAAAAATTGGGGACTAAAAGATCATGTTTGTGGAAAAAATATGATTTTTTATTTTCATGCCCGGGCGTTATAAACTTCTGTGAAGCATTTGGGGGTTCAAAGTGCTCACCACACATCTAGATAAGTTCCTTGGGGGATCTAGTTTTCAAAATGAGGTCACTTGTTGCGGGTTTCATCAGAGGCTCAAAAATGGGGTCATGTGGTGTAGTGACCACTGTGTCCGCTAGGGGGCGCTGTGTGGATGACCTAGGAGAGAGGATGTATGGCAGAATCCTGAATGACCGTTATGTATCTCTAGGTGGCTGGCCTTGAGATGGAGACTTATGTGTGTGTTGATCAGCAGTGATACTCCTGAGGTGCTGTTTCAATATGTCAGGGAGAAGTCTCCAGGTAGCTGGGGAGACAGGCGGCACCAGTTACCTACAAAGCCACCCAGGGGGTGTGTTTAAGAACGCTATTGTAAAGTGTGTATGAGTGGGTAAAGGACCTGCGATGAGGTCATAGCCATGTGACCCGGTGGGCATGGCTACGGACCATATAGGGTGGCCAGGGTAGGTCACAAGGAGTGAATGCTGGGAGCTGGTTGGTCCGTTTTGGAAGGTCCCGTCTGAGAGAGATGGAGCTGCCTCCTGACAGTAAGTGAACGCTGTGTGTAATGGCTGCACGTGCCTGGTAATTCCCTGGAGGGAATGGACGTCTGCAGCATGGTGAAGGAACCGTGAGTGAACCCTGACGGGTGAGATAACTGAGGCTGAAGATCCTGTGTATGCATAACCTGTGTGACCACAGGGATTACAGAGCTGAACTCTGTCATGGACACTATGCTGATGTTATGAAGTTTATGTTAGTGGTGTGGGTTTATGATGCCTAATAAACTGCATGGACTATGATTGTTTTATGGAAAACCCGTGCCGGATCTGGTTTTGTGGCTGCTAAGCGAGTATCCCCTACTTGAATGACAGCGCTACCTTACAGGTCACTTGTGGGAGGTTTCCACTGTTTAGGCACATCAGATGCTCTCCAAACATGACATGGCCTCTGATCTGAATTCCAGCCAATTTTGCGTTGAAAAAGTCAAATGGAGCTCCTTCCCTTCTGAGCTTTGCCATTCACCGAAAGAGTGGTTCCCCCCACATATCAGGTATCAGCGTACTCAGGACAAATTGCACAATAACTTTTGCAGCCCAATTTCTCCTTTTACCCTTGGTAAAATAAAAAAAATTGGACCTGAAGTAATTTTTTTGTGAAAAAAGTTAAATGTTCATTTTTATAAACATTAAAAAAATTCCTATTAAGCACCTGAAGGGTTAATAAACTTCTTGAATGTGGTTTTGAGCACCTTGAGGGGTACAGTTTTTAGAATGGTGTCACTTTTGGGTATTTTTCATCACATAGACCCCACAAAGTGACTTCAAATGTGATGTGGTCCCTAAAAATAACATGGTGTTGTAAAAATGAAAAATCGCTGGTCAACTTTTAACCCTTATAACTTCCTAACAAAGAAAAAATTTTGGTTCCCAAATTGTGCTGATGTAGGGCAGTTTCACACATCCAGATAATTCCGGTACCGGAAAAACCGGTACCGGAGCTATCTGTGTCCGTATGTCCGTGTGGACACATGGTACCTCCGTGTGGCACACGTGTGGCAACCGTGTGCCGCATGTGTGCTGCATCAGGACCACATGGATGGCGCTGGGAAGAAGCACTACAGTAAGCGCTGTTCCCGGCGGCTGGTGCTGACAGAAAACTGTCACTACACGTACCGGAGACACTGACGTGTGAAACCGGCCATAGAGTAAACGTGGGAAATGTTATTTATTAAGTTTTTTGTGTGCCATATCTCTGTGATTTATGGGCATAAAAATTTAAAGTTGCGTGGTGTGATTGGTGGTCACGTGGTTAATAGGAAGTATGTATCACAGGGATGGCAGCTCCCTGCGATGTAGCCCGGAGTGTTTTCTTAAGTGTACGTAATCTTTAAGTAGTTGTTGTTCACATTTGGGTCCGTGCTACGGGTAGCTATGAGAGTTGGGAGGGTCTTGCTACTCATGTACCTCACTCCGTGGTGAGGGGGCTCACTGTACCCCGTTTTGTCTGAAGAGGTGTGTGTGGCTGTGAATTTGGAGGACCTGTGATGAGGTCATGAACACATGACTAGCCATGTGATAGGTAACTGGGAGTGGTTACAGCTGTCTAAGGAAGGTGTGTTGCACATGTGAGAGAGTGTGTTAGGAGTCTGTCAATCTGGACAGAGCTTCCATGTTCCAGGCTCGGATGTCACATAGCCTAGGGAAGCCGTGGCAGCGAGTCCGAGCCAAAAGGAGCGGACGGTCTTGAAAACCGTTTGATACCGAACGGGGTCAGTGAGAAGTGCTTACAGGATACCTCTGAGGATAAGAGGGATCCGGTAACCTGCATGGCCAGCAGGTAACGGAATGGAGTCCGTGTTATACTGACCTGGCTCAGGAAGAGACTGTATTTTGTGCTATGTTTACTGGATACCTCTGAAGATAAGATGCATCTGGGAACCTGTGTGGCCGAGACCAACAGGTAACGGACAGGTGTCCGTGTGTTACTGACCGGAGTCAGTGAGAGCCTATTTATTTGTTAAATCTGAAGGTTTAACGGACAGTGTAATGGCTGCTGAAACTGTCTTGGTAATAAATCTAATGGACTTGTTTTAACCCTGAGTGTGCCAGTGTTTAGCTCCAAGACCTGCAAAGTGAGTAATCCCTGTCCACTCACATGGTGGAACCTTACAATTGGTGGAGTGTTGTGAATTCTCTTACTTCTGGGTCAGGGCTCCCTCTGGTGGTTACTGTGGGTAGTTGAGCTGGCTGGATTGACAGAGGTCTGCCACCTGATGATGATGATTGGAGATCTGGGGTTACTGATTGGCGTATTTAAGTCAGCAGGCTTCCTTCAATCCCTGCTAGTGATTAGTTTTCCTGTGCATTCTGAGGTCTGATGTCTCCTGCCCTGATCCTGCATTTTTCAGTTAAGTTGTTCATTTGCTAATCCTTTGCATCTGATCTGGTTTTGCCTCTTTCTGCTTGTTGTGTGTGTTCAGTGTGCTCCCTGCTGGGGGCTGTGCTGGACCCCGCTCCATATGTTACAGCTTGTGTCAGTTTGTTCAGTCCCCTGTTCTATTAGTCTCTTTTGCTTTGCTGCCAGTTCATACCAGAATTGTTATGAATGGGTCACCGAGGAGGAGAGCAGGCCCAGGCTAAGCCACAGAAAACCAGAGAGGTTGGTAACTAAGCAGATTGCAGACCCCTGATCCTATCCACACAACTAGCAGTAGCCATGGAGCGTACCTACGATGATGCTAGATGCCTCGGCACAGCCGGAGACCTAACTAAGCCTAAAGCAAGAAAGGGGAAATCTAAACTGACCCAGAGCAGACCCCAAAGGAATAGATAGCCCCCAAACATATATTGTCGGTGAGACAAGATGAAAACACAAACGCAGGCAGGAAAATAGACTGAGCAAATGATGGGGCCCACACTGACTAGACAGGACAGGAAAGGAAAGACACTGTCTGCAATCACGCAAAAAACCCTGCAAAAAGTCTTACACATTTGATGCACAAAAACACTGAAGTCGCACGACTTCGCCCCCCACTATATCAGCACTCTGGTATATTCTGAAAGCAGAGCAAAAAGAGACCAATCTAACAGGAGACAAAACAAACTGACACAAGCAGTAACATATGGGCGGTGATTCAGCACAGCCCCAGCCGGAGCTGGCTGACCTGCACAAAGTAGAGATAGACAAAACCAGATCAAATACAAACAGAATAGCAAATGAATCACTTAGCTGAACATGCAGGGACAGAGCTGGAGACTTCAGACCTCAGGAGGCACATGAAGAAAATCACCATCAGGGATAGAGGGAGTCGGCTGTCTTAAATCCCAATCTGAAACCCCAGATCTCCAATCGTCATCCTCATTATCAGGTGGCAAGCCTCTGTCAATCAGATCAGCTCCATTACCTCCAGTAACCACCAGAGGGAGCCCAGAAAGAGAACTCGCAACCCCTCTGTCAATCTGACCAGCTCCACTAACTTCAGTAATAACCAGAGGGAGGCCAGAAAGCGAATTCACAACACAGAATGCTGATATAGTGGGGGCGAGGTCGTGAGACCTCAGTGTTTTTTGGTACATCAGTCATGTTGGATTTTTAAGGTTTTTTGCGTGATTGCAGACAGGGTCTTTCCTTTCCTATCCTATCTAGTCAGTTCGAGCCCCATCATTTGCTCAGTCTATTTTCTGCCTGCGTTTGTGTTTCATCTTGTCTCACCGACAATATATGTTTGGGGGCTATTTCTTTGGGGTTCTACTCCGGGGCAGTTTAGATTTCACAAAACCTCCAAGACTAAGTATTCAGGATTATATAATCTATATAAAGAACCAGAAAAAGAATAATCCCTAAAAATTAACTTTTAATTCAATCACTAAAAAGCATATAATGGTAAAATTACCTATATACACAGGGGGTCAGGGATCCAAGTCAAATCCGAACAGTTGAGTAGTTAACAAGATAAAGGGCAAAAAAGCTACTTTACCCTAATACGCCCTAATAAGGCCCTTCCTAACCGCGGAGGTTGGCACCCTAGTTGTTGACGATGTGGCGCCCCCGCTCAACGTCGGTGTCCCTAACAACACCACCCTACGTATACAAAAATGGGGAACACAAAAAATAACCACACTCACACCCATAATACCGAAAATTGAAAAAGTGAGGAGACACTTATTGTCTCGTGCAAAAAAGTGCTATGTGCTGTAAACTTATCTCGTAGTATGCACACTGTAAACTTATCTCGTAGTTAAAAATCCTCTTACAATCAAGTGCTTAGTTCAAAATATGGGTTTCAGCAGGTCAAATAAGACTTATCTCGTAGTCAAAAATACTAGCCTGCTCCAATAATAAACCAGACCCATAAAGAAAAATATTAAGGAAAAAACGTCTACAGAGAGATCAATGTCTATAGTCGCCAGTATACAAAAATACATATATGTATCCAAATTTGAGGGCCAGCACTAAAGATAATGTAAACACTACACATTTAAATGACAGCGAGATGCTGTCTGTCAAGCAGCTGTTGCACATGCACAAAATTTAATATATTCCTGAGGCTCAGTCCACCTCATCAAATGTGCATATGGTAACAATGTAAACAATATTCTAGCAGCAGCATGCATATAAGGCAATCCTTCATGAGGTTTGAAATTACATCCCCTCAAATAAGCCTTAGTTCCTCGTGGCAAATAAAATATAACACAATGCAATAACCCTTTCCAAATGCAGACACATTATATAGACGGACTGTGCTGAAGATACTCCCCATCATAGTGTGGAGGACCATGAAAATTCATATATCAGATAACACTGCAGTGCTCAGCATTTCACAAGTCAAGAAAAGTAGAAAAATCTCCGTCTCAGAGGGTTAACATTGTTCATTGAAAAAAATGCCACATGGAACCTGTCAAAAGCATAATGTGTAGCGTATACTTATCAGCCATAGATGAAACAGGAACCCGACGCGTTCCCCCCTCTACATAAGTGAGGGTTCATCAGGGGTCAAAAAGTGGGGACTCAGTACCCCTGGCCGAAGTGACAATGCAGTGTGCGGCTTGCTCCAGGTGCATAGAACGCCGTAATTTAAAGATTCAGCCTGAATGTAGCGACACCCACTTCCGGTATACAGCGATCCAATATGGTGTTCATATGGCACGCAGACTGCATTCCACCAGGCGGAAGGGGAGTAATGAGAGGAAAGGACACTGAGTATTACATAGTCTGACTTATAGCCATGTGACTTAGGGGCGTGCATCCACCTAATGCAGCGCACAGAAACGCCTCTTATGTGAAATGGTATCGGGCATAATCTGACTCGTACCCGGATATATTGAGGGCATACATCCACCTAATACAATGCAGGGGGACGCCTCTTATGTTGCATGGTTCCGGATGTGTGTTTACTGATGTCATAGTAGATCCTCTCAAAAAAGTGCCACATGTAATCAAGCCGCTCAGTGAACACTACTGCCAGATGTAAGGTTTTTAATATATTAGATCACAGAGGACGCAGACAAAGAGCACATAAAATAATCCCTAATGGAAGATATGTTAGTATTAAAACCTATTTATTAATCCATCAATAGGGATTATTTAATGACAAATTAAATAATATGACGTATATACCATACAAGGTATAAAAATAATGCTCCAATCTATACTCAGTAACAGTGTCCATAATTTTAACCCCCTCAAGTTTGGAGCAAACATGTTTTTTTTGTGTCCTATAAATAGCAGAAATAGTATAACATTATCACGACACAATTGTCCTAAAAGGCTCTAAACAAGCCATACAGGTATACTGGAAAGATGCAGGAGCCTATTAATTATAGATAACTGGTGAAATTTAACAGTTCGTTAAGGCCATTCGGGCTCTGTGATTCAAGCCAGAAGATCCAGCGTGTTTCACACTGTAAGATCTTCCTGTCCCAATCCCCCTGCCTAACTGCGGGTTGAACTCTCTCAATAACGCGAAAACTGATCTGTTTATCATCCCCCCATGTACTAAATTGACATGACGAGCGAGGTAGGTATCCCTATTGTGTCTGATGTCCCCCAAATGTTCACCTATACATACGCGTAATTCACGCTTAGTTTTTCCCACGTAATCAAGGGGGCATGAACAAGTACACAGGTATACCACCCCCGTCGTTTTACAGTTTGCAAAGTCTCTCATTTGATATATCCTCTTATTATAGGCACTGCAGAAAGTTTGCGATGGACATACAAATTTACAAAAGCTACAATGTCCACATCTATATGTACCAATTCCTCTATTCTGCAGCCATGTACCTTCTCTCCTCTGCGGTTCCAGGTGGTTACTTACCACCCGATCTTTAATTGACCTGCCCTTCCTGTATGTAACTGACGGTCCTGAAGTTATACAATTACATATATCTCTATCGGTCTTGAGAATCGACCAATATTTCTTAAGAATATCCATCACTCTACCAGATTGATCATCAAAGGTCGCTATCAGTCTGGTTACCATATTTGAATCCTCCTTCACCCTCGGGACCAAGAGGGATGTCCTCCTAGTTCGTTTAGCATGTTTATATGCAGGTTCAATCACTTTCGCAGGGTATCCCCTGTTTCTAAATCTACCCCATAGATCTCTTGACTGTGACTCAAAATCACCCCAGTCTGAGCAGTTCCTCCGTACTCTAAGGAACTGTCCCCTTGGGATCCCACGTTTCAGGGGTGGGGGATGGTAACTCTCACATCTCAGGAGGCTATTTGTTGAGGTCGGTTTCCGATGGAGACAAGTCTTCAAAGAACCATCATTGGAGATGGAAATGTTGACATCCAAGAAGGTAATATGATCTCCACCCACTTTGTGGGTGAAGAAAAGCCCCATCTCATTCTTATTAAGGATATCCATGAAAGTACTAAATGATGCTCCACTACCTGTCCAGAGGACGAGGATGTCGTCGATGTAACGTCCCCAGAAAAGGATCCTTGGGGACCAGACGACATCCTCATCCCCAAAGACAACAGTATCCTCCCACCAGCCAAGGAGCAAATTAGAATAAGTGGGGGCACAAGGGCTCCCCATCGCTGTGCCCCTGAGCTGGTGGTAGTACCTGCCATTAAATAAAAAATAATTATGGCACAGCACAAATTCCAGGAGTTCCAACAAAAAACTGTTATGTGCTCCAAAATGTACTCCCCTCCCCTTCAAGAAATGTTAAATTACGGCGTTCTATGCACCTGGAGCAAGCCGCACACTGCATTGTCACTTCGGCCAGGGGTACTGAGTGCCCACTTTTTGACCCCTGATGAACCCTCACTAATGTAGAGGGGAAAACGCGTCGTGTTCTTGTTTCATCTATGGCTGATAAGTATACGCTACACATTATGCTTTTGACAGGTTCCATGTGGCATTTTTTCAATGAACAATGTTAACCCTCTGAGACGGAGATTTTTCTATTTTTCTTGACTTGTGAAATGCTGAGCACTGCAGTGTTATCTGATATATGAATTTTCATGGTCCTCCACACTATGATGGGGAGTATCTTCAGCACAGTCCGTCTATATAATGTGTCTGCATTTGGAAAGGGTTATTGCATTGTGTTATATTTTATTTGCCACGAGGAACTAAGGCTTATTTGAGGGGAAGTAATTTCAAACCTCATGAAGGATTGCCTTATATGCATGCTGCTGCTAGAATATTGTTTACATTGTTACCATATGCACATTTGATGAGGTGGACTGACCCTCAGGAATATATTAAGTTTTGTGCATGTGCAACAGCTGCTTGACAGACAGCATCTCGTTGTCATTTAAATGTGTAGTGTTTACATTATCTTTTGTGAGGGTCCTCAAATTTGGATAAATATATGTATTTTTGTATACTGGCGACTATAGACATTGATCTCTCTGTAGACGTTTTTTCCTCAATATTTTTCTTTATGGGTCTGGTTTATTATTGGAGCAGGCTAGTATTTTTGACTACGAGATAAGTCTTATTTGACCTGCTGAAACCCATATTTTGAACTAAGCACTTGATTGTAAGAGGATTTTTAGCTACGAGATAAGTTTACAGTGTGCATACTACGAGATAAGTTTACAGCACTTAGCACTTTTTTGCACGAGACAATAATTGTCTCCTCACTTTTTCAATTTTCGGTATTATGGGTGCGAGTGTGGTTATTTTTTGTGTCCCCCATTTTTGTATACGTAGGGTGGTCTAGGGTACTATTAGGGACACCGACGTCGAGCGGGGGCGCCACATCGTCAACAACTAGGGTGCCAACCTCCGCGGTTAGGAAGGGCCTTATTAGGGCGTATTAGGGTAAAGTAGCTTTTTTGCCCTTTATCTTGTTAACTACTCAACTGTTCGGATTTGACTTGGATCCCTGACCCCCTGTGTATATAGGTAATTTTACCCTTATATGCTTTTTAGTGATTGATTTAAAAGTTAATTTTTAGGGATTATTCTTTTTCTGGTTCTTTATATAGATTATATAATCCTGAATACTTAGTCTTGGAGGTTTTGTTATTTATGAGTATGGCTGGTTATTTGTCAGGACTCATTGATATTCAAAAATGGTTGGATGATGCGAAAGAGGTCTTTTCTGAAGTTGTAGTCTGACTCTCTGTCTGCTGCGGGTTTATCTCTCAAAGCGTTGTTTTCTGAACTGTTAGAGGCCTTTAAGATCTTGGTGGGAGGTACAATCACTTGAAAATTATATCAAACAGAAAATTGTCCCACGAGGCCTGAGACTATCTCTGAAACCAGCTCCCAGGTGCAGGACTCCATCTCTACTTACCAAGTGGGAGGAGGAATTGACTGCATCTTCACTATGGTTGATGCAAATACTTTTGGACGAGGCGGAAAAAACATTAGAAAAAACCTCTGTGAGGGTGAAGGAACTCCCTGAGAATACCCTTAAATTTAAGACAGCGGCTGATTTTTCAGATAAAGAAGAGAATCTAAAGAATACAGTGGAGAAGTACCAACTGTATATTAAAGAAAGGAAACAAACGATTTGTGAGGGATACTACTGAATTTAGGGAGAAATGAGCATATCCTACCCTTAGTAATAGGGGTGCTCCCGTTGATATCTCATCCTCGGATATCGAATCGTCAGACGCCGAGGGGAATTCAAAGTTTTATACATCTAGACCATACTTTAAAAATAGGGGACGGGGAAGGAGAGGTAGTTTTAGAAGATTGCAGGAAACCGACCGTTTTCATTCAAGAACCCTTCCAAAAAAACAGGAAACAAACCCCCCTACCATGATGAGTACACCCTCTTCTTCGGCTTGCTCCTCTGCATCTTTTTTAGAAACGAGAGGTTTAGCACCACACAAACTGCTGGAGCGCACCAATCAAACGAACTCCAAATAAGGGGCATTGCTGATAAGAATAATGACAACCAAATAATTAACTTGTCCTATAGTTTGTCAGATGTGGAAACGAGAGTCCTTGAGCGGGGTCTCTCATTTGTTCCAACAACGAGGTTTGACCCCTTTGAGTGGATTAAAGATATTAATTTATTCACACGGAAACTCAAATGGAAATTTTTTTTCGCTCTGAATGAGAGAAATAAGTGTCAACAACTTGGAGTAACGGAGGATGAACTCCCTGATGTGATGCTTCTTGCCAATTTGGCTGAAGAAGGCCAGAGAGAAATTGGGGTAGGCCCTTTTTCTGATTTGAAGCCTAAAAGTAAAAAAATGCCGCCGATAAGTGATACAAGTAGCATTGATATTTTTCTGCAGTTGGTCTCTGAGGAGATTTGTAAAATTGATCCAAAAAAAAGAGAGGGTTCCACCTAATCTCCCCTTTTGTGAAAGAAAAGCACTAGAGGGACTTAGCAATAATGATCAGATTATACTAAAGCCCTCGGACAAGGGGGGAAATACAGTCATTCTTAATAGAGACAAATATGTTCAGATGTGTTTGGTTTGACTATTTTGTCTGACAGATTCACATATGAAATCTTGAGAGGGGTCCCCACTAAGGAATATAGTTTGAAACTGTCGGTGCTTTTGAAAGGGGCATTGGAATTATAGCTTATCTCTAAAAATGAGTTTAATTACCTGTTGCCTAAATGGCCAGTTACGGCGACATTTTGCTCTCTGCCCAAGATACACAAGGGGATCGATCCCTTGAAGGGGAGACCGATTGTCACTGGGATTGATGCCTTGTGTCAAAATTCAAGTGTCTATTTGGACAGACTTTTGAGACCTTTTGTGATCTCCCTCTCTTCCTATCTAAGAGACACAATGGACCTTCTGAATAAATTGGAAGGAATAACAGTGGATCCAGGCACTATACTAGCTTCTATTGATGTTGAAGCATTGTATAGTAGCATTTGGCATACGGAGGGTCTTAAAGCGGTCAAACATTTCTTGAAGGGGAGGGGAGTACATTTTGGAGCACATAACAGTTTTCTGTTGGAACTCCTGGAATTTGTGCTGTGCCATAATTATTTTTTATTTAATGGCAGGTACTACCACCAGCTCAGGGGCACAGCGATGGGGAGCCCTTGTGCCCCCACTTATGCTAATTTGCTCCTGGGCTGGTGGGAGGATACTGTTGTCTTTGGGGATGAGGATGTCGTCTGGTCCCCAAGGATCCTTTTCTGGGGACGTTACATCGACGACATCCTCGTCCTCTGGACAGGTAGTGGAGCATCATTTAGTACTTTCGTGGATATCCTTAATAAGAATGAGATGGGGCTTTTCTTCACCCACAAAGTGGGTGGAGGTCAGATTACCTTCTTGGATGTCAACATTTCCATCTCCAATGATGGTTCTTTGAAGACTTGTCTCCATTGGAAACAGACCTCAACAAATAGCCTCCTGAGATGGGAGAGTTACCATCCCCCACCCCTGAAACGTGGGATCCCAAGGGGACAGTTCCTTAGAGTATGGAGGAACTGCTCAGAAAGGGGACTGCACATGATGAAGTGTGTCTGAGGGGGGACTGCACATGATGAAATGAAAGGGAGATAGGAGTCTGCAAATGATGAAGCGGCACTGCAGATGAAGTGAGGGGGTGATAGGGGATGGCAATTGATGAAGCAAGGGGGACTTCAAATTAAAGTGGGGGACTGCAAATGATGAAGTGGGGGAGAGGACCGGTGACTGCAAATGATGAATTCAATGTGAGGGACAGCATTTTCAATTGAAGGTGGGGATGGGGAGAGCAAATGATGAATTGAAGGTGGGGTGGGGAGAGAAAATGATGATCTACGGGGAGAACAAATAATGATGAATTTTGAGGGTGGGGATTAAATGATGTATTGAATGTGGGGTAGAGCAGTTGATAATGAATAAAGGGTGGGAGAGAAAGACATGACAGTTAATTTGGGAGGAAGGGGCATGCAAAAATAATGAATCGGGGTTAGAGCAGGAGGTACATAGTGGGGGGCGTTAAGGATGAAGTGACTGGTAATGAATTGGGGGTGCTCATTAAATTTATATATTAAATGGGGAAAGTTGATGCAGCCTCAATACGCTTCTGAGCGGATCCTGGGGGACACATAGCGACCCTTGCAAATAACACCGGTCGCTGCCTCACTACTGGCACTATATACTGTATACTATGTACAGTTGCCCTGTGTATAATGTCACTGCTGATCCCTGTAGTACCTGTACACTGACACTATATACAGAGCTGTGTATAATGTCACCGGTGATAACTATATTACCTGTACACTGACACTATATACATAGCTCCTGGGAATAATGTCACTAGTGATCACTATTACCTGTACACTGACAGTAAATACAGAGTTCCTGTGTACAATTGTAAGAAGGATGACCGGGCTGCGGGTACCTGCATTGAGCCGGGTCCGGAACTGTCAAGACCGCACCCCATGTTGCCCGGGGGAAGGAATAGGGGACCGGACAGACCCCATGACCCAGGAAGAGGGGTTTAAGTGGTACACACAGCTGGGGGCAGTTTCCCGCCTTCATTGAGAGTGCAGCAGGGTGAGCAGCATGCTCTGCATCCAGCGCCGCCAAGCCGATCAGCATCCACATCCACGCACCAGCGGGACTGTGACTAAGGAGAGCACCGTGTGCCCGGATAAGCGACGGGCAGCGCTCGTGTGGACAAGGGTGAGCTATATACGGGACTCTGGAGCGCGTCTCCCTCTGCTGATCAGCGTGCACCAGTCCACGTTTGTTCCAGGGACTCCTGCAGCTTCTTTGACTTTGGCTGTGCAGGCTTATGGACTAGGGGCTCAGTGAGTAAAGCCGGAGACCGCCCGCTGCCGCCAGAAGACGGATTGCTAACATTAGACCCCACCTGAGGACTCTACACCGGCCGTTGCCGGAACTAAAACCCCCATCGGACAGTGGACTAAAGAGCACCCACAAGAGCCACGATAAGTGTTGTTTGAACTTTAGACTGCCGCATTAATTCCTACTGTTGCTTTAATTCTTGTTCACTGTTTATTAACTCCCTGCGAAGAGATTACTCCATCTTTACTGTTAAATTATATTGTTATACCGTACTATTCTGCAATCCCTGTGTACTGCATCTCAGCAACTGCTTACACCATGTCACCAGTGATCACTGTATTACCTGTACACTGACAGAAAATACAGAACTTCTGTGTATAATGGCACTTAGTATTGTGCTTTTTTTTTTATTAATCATCAGTATTGTAGTATTCAGGCACTATGTGGTGGCAATATGTGATCTGGTCATGGTGTGGCAGTATTTGTTCCTTGTATATGGTATTATTTGCTCACAATGTGTTGGTAATATGTGGTCTGGTCATGGTGTGAAGGTATTTGTCCCTTGTATGTGGTATTAATGATCATTTAAAAAAAAAACAACAAAGTATGAGACTCGTTCCCTTAAAGAAAATACATAAAAATATATTTATTTTTAATAGTTTAAAGTAGAGTAGGGCCCAGCCTAAAGTGTCTACCGTGTCATGGTGGCGGCTTAAAAATTCTTTTGGCCAGAACAAAAGCTGATGGTTATGAATGTAATCTGGTGTTAGATGGGAACTGTTAATTTCTGATTGGTGAGGACATGGTGGCGAAGTTGAGTTTTTCCAAGAGTGGGTGGTGGAATGGTGGAGGTGGAGCTGGGATGGAGCCTGGGTGGAGTCTCAAGGGGGCCCGAAAATTTTGCCAGTATGGGGCCCTGTAATTCCTAGTGGCAGCCCTGGGTGTTGGTGATGGCTTGGTGAGGGATTTCCTTTTAGGATCAGACAAGGTGAGCCGACGTTGAGCAGAGGCGCCATAACGCTTCCACCTAGGGTGCCAACCTCCACTGACAGGTAGGGAAACGGAGTATCAGTATTCTGTTGACCTAGACTATTTTCACAAGTTACTATTTTACCTGGCTCTGCAATATATAAAACCCATGATTGATCCACTCACCGATAAGTGTGTTTTTAAGAGATATAAAATAAAAGCTATATTTAGGTCTGTTTTTGTTTGGATTACAGCATGTGTTTCCTGCTAATTTCTTACTATATGTGCAACTGACTATAGATGAACCTTTTTTTTTGCCTGTGTCGTCCCCACATAATGTGGGGCATTCTGAGACGTTGTGCCTATTCCAAATTAAATTGTAAAATTCAAATACGTGCGCGGAAGAGCCACTAATACATTAATTTACCCCCAAGGGTGGTTTGCATGTTAATGACCGGGCCAATTTTTACAATTTTGACCACTGTCCCTTTATGAGGTAATAACTCTGGAACACTTCCATGCATCCTGGTGATTCTGACAATGTTTTCTCGTGACATATTGTACTTCATGTTACTGGTAAAATTTAATTCATATAACTTGAGTTTATTTGTGAAAAAAACGGAAATTTGGCAAAAATTTTGAAAATTTCGCAATTTTCCAACTTTGAATTTTTATGTCGTTAAATCACAGAGATATGGTACACAAAAAACTTAATAAGTAACATTTTCCACATGTTTACTTTACATCAGCACAATTTTGGAACCAAAATTTTTTTTGTTAGGAAGTTATAAGGGTTAAAAGTTGGCCAGCGATTTCTCATTTTTACAACACGATTTTTTTTTTAGGTACCACATCACATTTGAAGTCACTTTGCGGGGTCTATATGATAGAAAATACCAAAAAGTGACACCATTCCAAAAACTGCAACACCTCAAGAAGTTTATTAACCCTTCAGGTGCTACACAGGAATTTTTCGAATGTTTTAAAAAAAAAAAAATGAACATTTCAGTTTTTTTCACAAAAAATTATTTCAGGTCCAATTTTTTTTATTTTACCAAGGGTAACAGGAGAAATTGGACCAGAAAAGTTATTGTGCAATTTGTCCTGAGTACGCTGATACCTGATATGTGGGGGGGAACCACTGTTTCAGCGCATGGCAGAGCTCAGAAGAGAAGGAGCTCCGTTTGACTTTTTCAACGCAAAATTGTCTGGAATTGAGATCGGACGCCATGTCACGTTTGGAGAGCCCCTGAAGTGCCTAAACAGTGGAAACCCTCCACAAGTGACCCCATTTTGGAAACTAAACCCCCCAAGGAACTTATCTAGATATGTGGTGAGAACTTTGAACCCCAAGAGCTTCACAGAAGTTTATAACGTACAGCCGTACAATTAAAAAAATCATATTTTTTCCACAAAAATGATCTTTTCACCCCCAATTTTTATTTTCCCAAGGGAAAAAGGACCCCAAAGGTTATTGTGCAATTTTTCCTAAGTACGCTGATGTCATGGTCACGTGTGACTGGACACAAAGTCTCCAGCAGGGTGAATTTATATGACACACGTGACCCTGGATACACCGCTTCCAGCAGGGCGAATTTAAATAATAGAACGTGCAGCCGGATACACCGCCTCCAGCAGGCGAATTTCAGTAGTACACGTATGTCTGGATACACCGCCTCCAGCAGGGTGAATTTCAGAATAAAGGGGAAAACCAGGAAAACAATTACAATGGTGGCCCTGCGATAGGGAACGGGGACGTGGAGACCTCCTGCACTCCCCTGAGTCAGTGTCTCTACACTCCTAACGGTCCCTAGGCTGGTTCCGCACCGGGCGCCGATCAGGATGCCTGAAATCCCTAGCTCGATCTGAACCCATCCCTTACTAGTGAAGTAGATGGTGCAGAAACTAATCCCACCACTGCACTAAAACACACATTGAGGAAAGTGACAAACAGGGAAACACCACTTAGCTTTGCTCTGTTGCTAATGCTCCAAGCAACAGAGTCCGACACCTGAGTGCATCTTTTCCTCCAACCGGATCCAACACCTGAGTGCAGCTTTCCAGAAACAGAGTCCCGCATCTGAGTGCAGCTTTACAGCAACAGAGTCTAGTATCCGAGTGCAGCTTTCCAGCAACAGAGTCCAGTGTTGTGAGTTCATTGACTTCTCCTTCCAGGCTCCCTCTGGTGGTAGCAGGAGGTAGTGAGGCTGATTTAATCAGTAGAGATCTGCCACCTGATAATGAGGATGACAATTGGACCTCAGGAATCTCAGATTGGATTTAAGACAGCCGACGCCCTACTCTGGTGCTGGTGATTCCTTCTGCTTGTCAGTTCTTGGTTCTCAGCTCTGTTCCAGTCAGCTCAAGCGAAGTTTCTCTGCTAATGTTCACATTTGATTTTGTTGTTCTATTCAGTTTTTTGTGTGGTCAGCCAGCCCCGGCTGGGCTGTGCTGAAGTTCCACTCTTATTTATCTGTATTTGCCAATTTGCTTTTTGTCCCTTATTAGATTGGCCTCTTTTTGCTCTGTCTCAGAATATTTCAGAGTGCTGATATAGTGGGAGAAGTCTAGTGACTTCAGGATTAATTTTGTTATCAGAAGTGTTGGACATTATTTTGTAGAGTTTTGGGCAGATTGCAGACAGTGTCTTTCCTTTCCTCTCCTTTCTAGTTAGTTTGGGCCCCATCATTTGCTCAGCCTATTTTCCTGCCTGTGTTTGTGTTTTCATCTTGTTTCACTGTCAATACATGTGTGGGGCTGTCTATTCCTTTGGGGTCTGCTCTGGGGCAGTTAGTTTTCCCCTTTTCTTGCTTTAGGCTTATTTAGTCCTCCGGCCGTGACGAGGCATCTAGGTTCATCGTAGGTACGCTCCACGGCTGCTGCTAGTTGTGTGATTAAGATCAGGGATCTGCAATCTGCGTAGTTATCAACCTCTCTGGTTTTTCTGGGCTTAGCATGTTTAGGTTTTTTTCCTCCTCGGTGACCCATTCATAACAGTCCAGCATCTGAGTGCAGCTCTCTTTCAGCAACAGAGTCCAGCATCTGAGTGCAGCTTTCACCATAGCTGCCACTCCACCAAGCTTTGCAAAAACTCCTCGCTGACACCATAGCTGCCACTCCAGGATTCTGACTGAGGTGCCTGGGACTATTCTCAAGTTCCTTCCTTCACCAAGGATGGTTGGAAAAGACCAATATCACCAACAGTGAGTGAGAACACCTGACACACCTTTATAGTTAGGATCCCGTGCAATAACGCTCACCACCACCGGGGGCAAACTAGAACAAAAGACACCACTGTGTAATAACCCTAATGGTCACCGGGGGCAAAACTAACTCTAAGCAACCAGCTCAAAGGAAAAAAAGGTTACTTATTCAAAACCTGTCATATCCAACCTGGATCATGACAGCTCATACCCCATATGTGGGGGTAAACCACTGTTTGGGCGCATGGCAGAGCTCGGAAGAGAATGAGCGCCGTTTGACTTTTTCAACGCAGAATTGGCTTGACGCCATATCACATTTGGAGAGCCCCTGATGTGCCTGAACAGTGGAAACCCCACACAAATGACACCATTTTGAAAATTAGACCCCCAAGGAACTTATCTAGATGTGTGGTGAGCACTTTGAACCCCCAAGTGCTTCACAGAAGTTTATTACGCCCAGGCGTGAAAATAAAAAACTCATTTTTTCCACAAACAAGATCTTTTAGTCCCCAATTTTTTTATTTTCCCAAGGGTAACAGGAGAAATTGGACACCAAATGTTATTGTGCAATTTGTCCTTAGTAGGCTGATACCCCATATGTGGGGGTAAACCACTGTTTGTGCGCATGGCAGACCTTGGAAGGCAAAGAGCACTGTTTGAGTTTTTCAACACAGAATTGGCTGGAAATGAGATCAGGCGCCATGTTGCATTTGGAGAGCCACTGATGTGCCTAAACAGTGGAAACCCCCCAATTCTAACTCCAACCCTAACCCCAACACACCCCTAACCCTAATCTCAGCCCTAACCCTAACGGGAAAATGGAAAAAAGTACATTTTTTTAAATTTCATTATTTTTCCCTAACTGAGGGGGTGATAAAGGGGGGTTTGATTTACTATTTATGGTGGGATTTTATGTTTGGCAGCTGTCACACGCTAAAAGATGCTTTTTATTGTAAAAATAGCTTTTGCATCACCACATTTTGAGAGCTATAATTTTTCCATATATTGACCCACAGAGTCAGCATTTCATGAAATTATTTTTTTTGGGGGGGGCGCTTGCACCGTTCTGCGTGTGGTAAAATTGATAAAGCGGTTTTGTTCTTCGGGTCAGTAGGATTACAGCAATGCCTCATTTATTTTTTTGCTGATGACGCTGTATGGCAGCTCGTTTTTTGCGGGACAAGATGACGTTTTCAGCGGTACCATGTTTATTTATATACGTCTTTTTGATTGCGTGTTATTACACTTTTTGTTCGACGGTATGATGATAAAGCATTTGTTGTTTACCTTGTTTTTGTTTTTTTTTAAGAGGTTCACTAAAGGGGTTACAGTGCCTTGCGAAAGTATTCGGCTCCCTGGAACTTTTCAACCTTTTCCCACATATCATGCTTTAAACATAAAGATACCAAATGTAAATTTTTGGTGACGAATCAACAAGTGGAACACAATTGAGAAGTTGAACGAAATGTATTAGTTATTTTAAATTTTTGTGGAAAGTCAAAAACTGAAAAGTGGAGCGTGCAATATTATTCGGCCCCTTTAATTTCAGTGCAGCAAACTCACTCCAGATGTTCATTGTGGATCTCTGAATGATCCAATGTTGTCCTAAATGACTAATGATGATAAATATAATCCACCTGTGTGTAATCAAGTCTCCGTATAAATGCACCTGCTCTGTGATAGTCTCAGGGTTCTGTTTGAAGCACAGAGAGCATCATGAAGACCAAGGAACACAACAGGCAGGTCCGTGATACTGTTGTGGAGAAGATTAAAGCCGGATTTGGATACAACATGATTTCCAAAACTTTAAACATCCCAAGGAGCACTGTGCAAGCGATCATATTGAAATGGAAGGAGCATCATACCACTGCAAATCTTCCAAGACCGGCCGTCCCTCTAAACTTTCATCTCAAACAAGGAGAAGACTGTTCAGAGATGCAGCCAAGAGGCCCATGATCACTCAGAGGATGACATGACAGGCACTGCTGGAAGCTTTCTCAGCGCCTGCTCTCAGCAGGCACTGAGAAAGACGCTACACTGCAGGACCCCGAAGGCCCCCACGGCCATCTTGGATCCGGGGGGCCTGCATGGAGGAGGCCCTTGGAACATCGCGATCACATCGCATTGTTACGAGGGTCTCAGGGGAGCATGTTGGGAGCCCCCTCCCTGCTTGATTCTTCCCTATGCCCCGTATACTGCGATCATGTTTGATTGCAGTGTGCCAGGGGTTAATGTGCCGGGGGCGGTCCCTGACCGCCCCTGGCACATAGTGCCAGATGTCAGCTGTGATAATCAGCTGACACCCAGCCGCGATCAGCGGCGCTCCCCCCGTGAGGGCCGCTGATCGCTATGACTTACTTTCCCGTCCATGGGAATTAAGTGCCAGGTCACATGGACGGGATAGTGCGTCAGATGGCAGAAAGGGGTTAAGAATCAAAGCCGATCTCTCTTTATTACATCATAACATCATAACATCATCTTATATAGGTTATTAGTATTCATGCATTGTAACAATATAATCGGCTCATCTTATCTCTATGTGCTGGCATTAGCATACATATTTCTAATTGGCTAAGTTAACACTGTTAACACCCAGATTGTGGTCTAGGTGTCCTCCTAGCCTCTATCTTTTGTTTCTCTCACTTTCCTATGTTTTTTCAAAGTCCATTACACAAAGACATTCCAGAGACCCCTAATCTGATCATGGACTCCATCTTGGAAGGAAAGAAATACTGTACTCACACCTGTAAGGCATAAATCCAAGAAAGCAATAGTTTCCCGATGAAAAAAAAAAATGTAAATTTGAGATTAAATTGGTTATTGTTCAAAAAAAAATCAAGAAATGAGGCTATCAAAGAGGCTTGATCTTGTCTATATACCTTGCATACCATTTTATTAAATTGAAAAGAAGGATAATTTGTGCTGTAAATGCAAGATTCTTCTCACCATGCCATTACCAAATTAGCCACAAACGGGAAGAATTTCACTTCCATTGATACCCCACTAATTTGTAAATAGAAGTTTTTGTTAAAGTAGTAATCAAGAGAGAGTAAAAAATAGTAAACCTGATTTAATGTAAGATTGGATATTTGAAGAACAAGGACTGTGTTTACAGTAGTTAAATGATAATCCACAGCAAGAATGGCAATATTACGGGGTATGTCGGCATATAGAGCGACAACATTACATGTAAGCGAAGTCCACTTAATATCCCGCCGTACCTTCTGGAACATGTTCAAGACATCCTTGAGATTGCAACTACTGGTCCAAAAAAAACAGGTTAGGCCGGTTTCACATGTCCTGATACTTCCGGTACCGGAAAAAACGGTACCGGAGATATCCGTGACCGTGTGTCAATTTGTCACACTTGTGTGGCATCCGTGTGTGATCTGTGTGCTGTCCGTATATTGAAGCAATTTGATTCAATGTTATCCCTATGACTTTTAAAATGCACACGGACACCGTGTTCGGTACGTGTTTACATGGACCCATTGACTTGTATGGGTCCGTGTGATCCGTGCTGTCGCACAAAAATGGACATTTCAGCGTGTTTTGCACACGGACACACGGTCCATGAAAACACGCTGACATGTACATAGACCCTTTAATTTGAATGGGTCTACGTGTGTCACTGTCTCCGGTACGTGAGAAAACTGTCAACACACGTACCGGAGACAATGACGTGAGAAACCTTCCTTAATCCTTGAAGAAAACAGGTCGCACTCCACGGCCAACGGGTCTTTTGCACTCTAGATGTCACCCTCCCGACCCTGACATGTAACGTATATGTGTCAATAAATTTGAATAATTCATCCTGTGGAGTGCGACCTGTTTTCTTCAAGGATTTCAGACGTGATTGCTTCGAGGTCAAGCACCCGGGATCCATGTGTTGGTTCACTGATTGCCGGACATCACCAGCAAGTACACGGTAACAGCGGTGCCGTCCGCGTTTTCTTTTGTGGTGGAAACCTTCTTTAAGCTGTATCCAACCATTGTCCCAGCTGTTCTCCCAGAGAACCAATTCCCGATATAATTGGGAGCATTGGTGGAGAGGAAAAATTCTTATGGGTCTTAGGCAGGGCATGCATACGGTAATTGGAATTGTGGGACTCTCTACCACGAGGAATCCCATTTGCTTTAGTTTTTTTTTTTGCTTTTTTTTTTAAATGCTCCAAGAAAAACCCTCCTGGATGATAAGTTTGCATGAAAATAAAAAGGACCTAGTAGGATCTTGATGGAGCGGAACAAAATCACTTATCAGAAGGCATTTCTTCAATTGCACAAACAGTCCTTTACATTCATAACTACTGGCCCTCCCTTATCAGACATTTTTATAATGTTTGAAGGGGCACATAACTTGATCAGAGCGTTAGAAGATTTTTTTTTTTTTATGCGGAAATGATCCATGGCAATAGTACGTTAATAGGTGGATCAGATTCACAATACGGAGAAACTTCATTGTCTGAAAAAAAAAAAATTTTTTTATTGTTAAATCGAGTACAAATTTATTGATTTAATAGTGAAGAATACATCTAGTTTTGAACTAGTCAATGCGAAATTCAATCTGCGTGACAACAATTTGATTTCCACATCAGATAGAGGTGTCGAAGAAATATTAATGACATCTAATGTTAGGTTCTGTTGTAACTCCTTAGGCGACTCTTGAAGAAAGTTGATATGTTTGCGATGCTTGCAACCACCTCTTCTTCCCCTTTTTTTAAAATTAATTATTTTGTCTTTGTTTCTTGTACTAATTCGATTGAGATATATGTGGTTGGGATTTATTAAAAGATTAATTATTCCCAATAATATCACAGGAACAGTCGGTTGAAACATCAGACGAGTCTATATCAGATGAGAAAAAGGTTACTTGGTTGTTTTGTGGGGTAGCTTTGGAGCAAATGCGTTTCTTTAATATGAATTTGGGAGACACAGGTTGTCGCTCCCAACGACCCCACTCACAAGCCTGGTACTTCTGATAATCAAAAGCATTGCGGTTGAATTTATGCTTTTTGTTTTCCAAACGTTTTATTGGAGTTTTTAATAAATGGGGAAGAAGGTGTAGGGGAGGGAAGGAAGGAAAAGAGGAAGGACAACAGTGTCCAAATGTAAAGAATACATAAAATGTAACATGTTAATGCAGAAGCATATTATACAATGAACTATTACAAAGGTAAGTATTTAAGCATATAATATATTAAATTTGTTCCAAGCCAAAGACCTAACCCAAAAGGGGCCTAGGCAGGCGCACTCTGGTTGAAGACCTTAAGAAAACAGCTCCAGCCATCTATACCTGTCACGCCGTGCTCACCTGGGGGCGGGACCTCGGTCCCGACGTCATCTCTTCCGGAGCTGCGGTCACTCCGGGGGTCCCGTAGGGTGCGCACGCGCAGCTCTCGTCCCCGGGCCTCCTCCTACATGTCACGTTTGCGCTTGCACGCTCCTGTCAGTGCTGTATAGGGCTCGGTCCTCTCTATGGTAATGGAGGACCTGACCCGGAACCTGTAGTGGTCATGTGCTTTCTGGCTAGGTCCTGACCCGGAACCAGTAGTAGTCATGTGCTATATCAGACGACCTCCCCCTAGGGGAGGTGCCTGATTATTGTTGTGCTCCTGGCTTGGTCTGCCGTGTCCCTGCCTGGCTGTGCGCTGTACTCAGGTCCTCTGCCTTGCACTCTGTTGTGCCTCTTGGCACACGCTCTGAATCTGCACTCTGCTTTGTACTTGGTTGTGCCTCCTGGCACACGCTCTGACCCTGTGTTCTGTCTCGTACTCGGTTGTGCCTCCTGGCACATGCTCTGACACTGTACTCTGTCTCATACTCGGTTGTGCCTCCTGGCACACGCTCTTACCCTGTACTCTGTCTTATACTCAGTCGTGCCTCCTGGCACACACTCTGATTCCGTGCTCTGTCTTATACTCAGTTGTGCCTCCGGGCACACACTCTGATCCTGTACTCAGTCTCTTACTCTGTTACACCTCCTGGCACACCTGCTGCCTGACTCAGTGCTCTGACTAGCTCCTTGCACGCTTCCTGCTTCACTCACACCCGGACGAACGAAGTCTCTGTATACCACGTGTTCCCGTGTCCACACTTTACACGTTCCTGCAGACACTCTCACCCACTCGTGTCTCCTGTGAGCCGGCCGCCTGGTGCCAGCAGTCGTGGTGCCTCACCCCCTGGGGCTTGCCCCTGACACTCCCTGTATAGGGGGTGGTCTTCACTAGGTCAGCTCGCCCTGGGAGGGTTGGTGTCACGACCCAGAGGGTCCACTCCAGGAGTCGTCACAGTATAATCAGGCCATGGACCCCGCTGGTGCCACCACCTCCATCCAAAAGGAACTGGTGTTCCTACGGGAGAGTCAGACCAGGATTATGGTCTTTTTGAAATCCATGGAGTCTCGTTTGTCGGCCATACAATCCGTTTCTGCCCAGTCCTCGGCCCCGCACCCGATACCGCGCCTCGGCAAGCCACCCCGATATAGCGGGGACCCTAAGTTTTGTCGAGGATTTCTGAACCAATGCCTGTTACATTTTGAGCTTTTGCCGCAGCACTATCCCACTGAGCGCGCCCAAATTGCCTTTATTGTTTCACACTTAGAGGGGGAGGCATTAGCATGGGTGAACCCCCTCTGGGAGCGCAATGACCCACTCGTCTCTCGGCTTTCCACCTTTTTGGACACCTTCCGCAAGGTGTTCGACGAGCCGGGTCGGCTGGCCTCTATCACCGAGTCCCTCTTTAACCTCCATCAGGGTACGCTACCGGTAGGACTGTATGCCATCCGTTTTCGTACCTTGGCCTCCGAACTCGGTTGGAACCACGAGGCTCTCGTAGGGATCTTTTGGCGTGGCCTGTCCAGTCGGATCAAAGACGTACTGGCAGGTCGGGATACTCCCACCTCTTTAGAGGATCTGATCTCACTGGCGACACGCATCGACCTGCGGTTTCAGGAACGTGCCCGTGAATTAGCCAGAGAGAGGAGCTCCTCTCCCCTCCTCCGTTCCTGCTCCAAGAAGCCGGGAAACTTCTCCGCCTAGGGTTGATAGGAGAGGCCTCCCTAGGTGTACGTGATTCCTCTCCTCCCCTGCTCGTGTCCGTATTATTGAATCTCGGTGCCAAGCGTTATTCTGAGGAGGCTTTCCTGGATTCTGGCGCGGAGGGGAATTTTATCACACTCGAGGCGGTTAAAAAATACCGGATTCCTGTCAGATCCCTGGAGACTCCTCGGTCGATTGTTTCGGTCAATGGTACGTCCGTGCTGGAGTCCGTTACCCAGGCCACCGAAGAGATCGAGCTGCAGATCGGAGCCCTGCACCTGGAGAAGATCTCCTTCCTCGTCTTGTCCACCATGTCTCACGCACTTCTTCTAGGCCTCCCTTGGCTACGGACTCATGAGCCAACCCTGGACTGGCGGTCGGGCGAGATACTCCGGTGGGGACCGTTCTGTCAGGAGAAGTGCCTGTTGCCCGTCCATCTGATGAACTCTGCCGGTCCATCCCCGGCACCTACAGGTCTGCCGTCGGCTTACTGGTCCTTTGCAGATGTTTTCGACAAGAAGGAGGCCGAGACTCTGCCCCCCCATCGGCCATATGACTGTCCGATTGACCTCATTCCTGGTTCTACGCCACCCAGGGGTAGGATATACCCGCTATCCCCTGCTGAGACCCAAGCTATGTCTGACTATATCCAGGAGAACCTTGCTAGAGGTTTCATCCGTAAGTCCTCCTCGCCCGCGGGAGCGGGATTTTTCTTTGTAAAAAAGAAGGACGGCTCCCTCCGTCCTTGCATAGACTACCGAGGCCTGAACAATATCACGGTCAAGAACAAGTACCCATTGCCATTGATCCCGGAGCTCTTTGACCGACTTAGAGGAGCTCGAATTTTCACCAAACTGGATCTTCGTGGGGCCTACAACTTGATCCGCATTCGTTTTGGGGATGAGTGGAAGACCGCCTTTAACACCAGAGACGGTCACTACGAGTACTTGGTCATGCCCTTCGGCCTCTGCAATGCCCCAGCGGTTTTCCAGGAGTTCGTGAATGACGTCTTCCGGGATATGCTGTACTCCTGCGTGGTAGTCTATCTGGATGACATCCTCGTTTTTTCTCCAGACCTCTCCGCCCACAGAAAGAACGTGCGTCAAGTCCTCCAGCGCCTGAGGGAGAACCGCCTTTATGCCAAGCTCGAGAAATGTGCCTTCGAGCAAACGTCCCTGCCATTCTTGGGGTACATTATCTCAGAATCAGGTCTATGCATGGATCCGGCAAAAGTGTCCGCCGTCCTCGATTGGCCACAGCCCCATGGGGTGAAGGCAATCCAACGCTTCCTTGGTTTTGCGAACTACTACCGACAGTTCGTTCCTCATTTTTCCTCGTTGGTTCGCCCCATCTCGTCCCTTATCTGCAAGGGAGCTAACCCAAAGGCTTGGCCCTCTGAGGCTGAAGAGGCCTTCCAGTCGTTGAAACAAGCCTTCGCCGCTGCTCCGGCGCTTCACCGACCTGAGGTTAGTAGACCTTTCACTCTCGAGGTAGACGCATCCTCTACTGGGGCTGGCGCAGTCCTTCTGCAGAAATCCTCTTCTGGACGTTTTGTCACCTGTGGCTTCTTTTCTAAAGTATTTTCCTCCACTGAGCAGAACTACTCCATTGGCGACAAAGAGCTATTGGCCATTAAGTTGGCCTTGGAGGAGTGGAGGTACTTACTGGAGGGTGCCA
The DNA here is from genome assembly GCF_039654945.1 of Dendrobates tinctorius. NCBI lineage: Eukaryota > Metazoa > Chordata > Amphibia > Anura > Dendrobatidae > Dendrobates > Dendrobates tinctorius. The sequence goes on from NW_027361898.1 coordinate 8,783,105, forward strand.
TACATCCATTCAAGATCTTCACAGACCATAAGAACCTGGCGTACATCCAGTCCGCACAGAGGCTCAATCCTCGGCAAGCCAGGTGGTCCCTATTCTTCGCCCGCTTTGACTTTGAGCTACATTTTCGGCCCGGCGATAAGAACGTTAGAGCGGATGCGTTGTCAAGATCATTCCTGTCGTCTGATGCAGAGGAAGAACCCTCTCATATCATTGATTTATCCAAAGTAATTACTGTGGCTCCTGTCAAGTTAACCACGTTACCTCCGGGAAGAACCTTTGTGGCTGAGAATAACCGAAAACGAGTGCTAAATTGGGGACATTCGTCCAAGATTGCCGGCCACGTTGGTGTCAAAAAGACTTTGGACTTAATCTCTCGCCATTATTGGTGGCCTTCACTCTCCCAGGATGTTAAAGACTTTGTAGCATCTTGCCCGTCCTGTGCCCAGAACAAGATACCCAGACAACCACCCTCCGGTCTTCTGTTCCCGCTTCCCATTCCGTCGGCTCCATGGCAGCACATAGCCATGGATTTCATTACTGATCTGCCTTGTTCTTCCGGTTGTACTGTGGTCTTGGTGGTTGTAGACCGATTTTCAAAGATGGCTCACTTCATTCCTCTTCCCGGACTACCCTCTGCTCCTGACTTGGCGAAGATCTTCATTTCCCATATCTTCAGGATTCACGGCTTCCCCCAGCACATCGTGTCGGATAGAGGGGTCCAATTCACCTCCCGGTTCTGGAGAGCTCTATGCGGACTCATGAAAGTGTCATTGGATTTCTCTTCCGCCTATCACCCCAAAACCAATGGGCAGGTGGAACGTACCAACCAGATCCTTACATCCTATCTCCGGCATTTTTCTAATGCTCATCAGAATGACTGGGTCGGTCTACTTCCTTGGGCTGAGTTCGCCTACAATAATCACTCCAGTGAATCGTCTACCAAGTCTCCTTTCTTCATTGTCTTTGGACAGCATCTCAATGTGCCTCTACCGGTACTTCCTGTCTCTGGGGTACCTGCTGCCGATTCTCAGTCTGTGGAGTTCTCCAGGGTATGGCAGGAGACCAAAACCGCTCTCGAGAAAGCACGGGACAGAATGAAATTACACGCTGACAAGAGGCGCCTGGACGTTCCTCCATTTCTCCCTGGTGACAAGGTGTGGCTCTCCACCAAATACGTCCGCCTTAAGGTACCATCTTACAAACTGGGTCCCCGTTACATTGGTCCTTTTGAGGTCCTCAGGCGGATTAATGATGTTGCTTACAAATTGAAGCTGCCTCCTTCCCTCCGTATTCCCAATTCCTTCCATGTGTCTCTCCTAAAACCTGTGGTTCTTAACCGATTTCATCCTTCTCCAGGCCACACACCCCAGCCTGTTGGCTTGGGGGATGAGTTTGAGGTGAATGACATTTTGGCCATGAAGAAGGTAAGAGGGAGAACCATGTTCCTGGTCGATTGGAAGGGTTTTGGCCCCGAGGAGAGGTCATGGGTACCCAGGGAGAATATCCACGCACCCCAGATTTTGTCTAAGTTCCTCTCCAGTTTTAGAAAGAGGGGGCGTAAAGGGGGGGTACTGTCACGCCGTGCTCACCTGGGGGCGGGACCTCGGTCCCGACGTCATCTCTTCCGGAGCTGCGGTCACTCCGGGGGTCCCGTAGGGTGCGCACGCGCAGCTCTCGTCCCCGGGCCTCCTCCTACATGTCACGTTTGCGCTTGCACGCTCCTGTCAGTGCTGTATAGGGCTCGGTCCTCTCTATGGTAATGGAGGACCTGACCCGGAACCTGTAGTGGTCATGTGCTTTCTGGCTAGGTCCTGACCCGGAACCAGTAGTAGTCATGTGCTATATCAGACGACCTCCCCCTAGGGGAGGTGCCTGATTATTGTTGTGCTCCTGGCTTGGTCTGCCGTGTCCCTGCCTGGCTGTGCGCTGTACTCAGGTCCTCTGCCTTGCACTCTGTTGTGCCTCTTGGCACACGCTCTGAATCTGCACTCTGCTTTGTACTTGGTTGTGCCTCCTGGCACACGCTCTGACCCTGTGTTCTGTCTCGTACTCGGTTGTGCCTCCTGGCACATGCTCTGACACTGTACTCTGTCTCATACTCGGTTGTGCCTCCTGGCACACGCTCTTACCCTGTACTCTGTCTTATACTCAGTCGTGCCTCCTGGCACACACTCTGATTCCGTGCTCTGTCTTATACTCAGTTGTGCCTCCGGGCACACACTCTGATCCTGTACTCAGTCTCTTACTCTGTTACACCTCCTGGCACACCTGCTGCCTGACTCAGTGCTCTGACGTGCTCCTTGCACGCTTCCTGCTTCACTCACACCCGGACGAACGAAGTCTCTGTATACCACGTGTTCCCGTGTCCACACTTTACACGTTCCTGCAGACACTCTCACCCACTCGTGTCTCCTGTGAGCCGGCCGCCTGGTGCCAGCAGTCGTGGTGCCTCACCCCCTGGGGCTTGCCCCTGACACTCCCTGTATAGGGGGTGGTCTTCACTAGGTCAGCTCGCCCTGGGAGGGTTGGTGTCACGACCCAGAGGGTCCACTCCAGGAGTCGTCACAATACCATTTCCTAGCATGTTTGGCAAATTGATCATGCATATGTGCAAATTTCAGTTCAAAGGAATGATGAAGGCTAATTTTGTCTATAATATCGTTAATTTGTGGAGGTTTTGGATTTTTCCAAAGGAAAGCGATATTGTGTTTGGAAACTAGTAAAATGTGCATAATCAACAGCCTGTTAGTAGGGTAAATTTTGTCAGCGTCTAGAGAAAGAAGTGCCAGACGAGGAGACAAAATAAGTCGCGTTCCTAAGATAAAATCAATAAGATTTGAAACCTTTCTCCAAAAGGGAACAATTTTGGGACATTGCCAAAATATATGCAAAATATTTCCTGGCCTCCACAACCCCTCCAACAGAGCGGAGAATTGTCAGGGTTGATTCTATGGAGTCTTACAGGGGTATAATACCATCTCGTTAAAAGTTTGAAGGGGGTCTCTTGTAGTGATAAGGAAATGGTAGAGGCGTACGAGAGGGAGCATATGCCTGTTCAAGGTCAGGAGGGTCAATTATTGTATGTAATTCGTTTTCCCATTTGATAATATTTTGAGTCTTGACCACTGCAAAGCTATTACACCACTTATACGCAAAACTCCAGAAAATATTATGGTCTATATTACAAATAAGATTAACTGCTGGTTCAGAAATTCTTGGTGAAATAGCAAGGAACTCATGGAGTTTGTCTTTAAGGATGACATATTGTAGGAAAGCAGGAGTAGTAGATTGAAATCCATTCTTGAGTTTGTTATAAGGTGTACAAAGAGCACCATCGTATAAATCTTTGAGTCTTTTGAGACCAAGTGCAGACCAAACTGATTGGATGCTTGAAAAATAACTGATAAGGTCAAATTTTTTAATGTGACTTCTTTATTAGAGCCTCTTTTTGGAACAGAAAATTTTTTGCAAGCTTCAGAAATAGCTTGAAAAATTGGATGAGAGTTTTCAATTAATTTTTTATGAAGGAGTTGGTTCAGAATTAGTAGGTGAAGAGGTTTATAATTGTTAAGACAATTCTAGTTCATGCCAAGCTGGTGTCTTATCATGTGGCCACCAGAATGCGCTTTGTTTGACTAAATTTGCAGTGTAATAAGCTGTGATATTTGGGGAACCAGCTCCACCACAAGATTTATGACTGTAGAGAATGTTTTTTGCTATTCTGGGTCTTTTGTTATTCCATATAAAGGAATTCAATGAGGCTTGGAGATTTGTAAGAGAAGAAGTGGGAACTTTTAAAGGAAGAGAGCGAAGTAGATATAGGATTTTTGGGAAGATGTATGATTTAACCATCATGATTCTTCCCCACCAAGAGAGTCCATCATCTCTAGATATGCGAAATTCATTAAAAAGCTTTTTGGTAAGAATCTCTAAGTTTAATTTTATAAGAGAGTTTATATTTTTGAAAAATTTTAGGCCTAGGTATGTCAGCCCATCAGTAGCCCGACCGCAAGGCGAGAGGCCCTCAATTTTTCCTTGGTCTATTCCCAGGTTAAAGCCAAGTATTTTGGATTTAGAGTCCTTTATTTTAAAATAAGAGACCTTGGAAAAAGTCTGGATTAGAGTTTGTAAGGCAGTGATAGAGTTGCTTGGATCGGTAAGGGTAAGAATTATATCATCTGCATATAACGCTATTTTAAAATCTCTATGCAAGGTTTTAATTCCTGAGATCTTTGTACTGTTCCTGATTAATTGGGCCAGAGGTTCAATGGCCAATGCGAAAAGCAATGGTGACAAGGGGCAGCCCTGTCTAGTCCCATTAGCTATATTAAACGTAGGGAAAAGATGATTGTTGGAATATACCCTCGCCCCAGGGCCGGAGTACAAAGCCATAATACCTCCCATAAGTCGAGAATTCATTCCAAATTTTTTAAGAGTCGCTTCGAGATAAGACCAATTAAGGCGGTCAAACGCTTTCTCAGCATCGAGAGATAACAGTGGCTTTGAGGTTTTTCGAGGAAATGAGCTTAATTATGTTAATGAGCCTTCCTTTAATGAAGCCTATCTGATCGTTGGAAATTAGTGTCTGGAGAAATTGATTTAGTCTATTAGCCAAGATTTTTGCGCAAATTTTTACGTCTGTGTTGATGAGAGATATAGGTCTATAATTAAAAACTTGGCTAGTGTCAGAATTTGGTTTAGGGTTTATGACAATGGTCGTTTCCAGCATCTCTTTGGGAAATTGACCTGAGTGGAAAGCTGAAATAAATACTTTTACAAGATGAGGGGCCAATAAATTACTAAAAGACTTGAAATAATCATTACTAAACCCGTCTGGGCCGGGTGATTTAAATGTTTTAATTTTTTTATAGTTTCCAGGACTTCTTGTTCAGTGAAGGGAGAAGACAAAAAAGATAAGTCTTCAGAGTTGAGTTTTGGAAGGTTCATGCTGGAAAGGAATGATCCAATCTCTGAGGTAGTTGGCTGCAAATTAGGGTTATCCTGATTAATATTATACATATTTTTGTAATAATCGGCAAAAGCCTTTGCAATATCTTTAGGGTGGACCAGAGATGTACCATTAGAGGAAGTTATAGTGTCAATTCTATTCCGTTTCCGTATATTCTTAATTCTTTTTGACATGTATTTTGAAGGGCGATTTATAGATAAGTAATGCTTGCATTTTGCCAATCTAATAGCGGAGTCGTAAAAATTGAATATTTTTCGTGGTTGTCTAACCTGCTGCTAAATTTATCTAAGGTGGACTGTAAAATTTTATTTTGGTTTTCAAATGATTGAGACATACTGGACGTGATTTTCTGGGCGAGAGTATCCATGTAAGAGTGTATGGATATAACATCCAGATTTTGGGAAGGAGAAGGATTGGTGTTATCCATCTTAAATTTTGACCTTTCCGGCGAAAAGTTTGGTGAATTATCTCCAGACTCAGGACTTGAAGCGTCGGCTGGCTCCTTTTTGATGAGAGATGTATCCATGACCTCTTTATGAGGAGATCTGACCTTAAATGGGTTAACGATATCCACTTGATCTTTAAAGTGAGAATTGTAAGAATCCTGAAATTTTTGTGCTTTTTGAGGAGTCGTATTAGACAGTTTTGTTGATTTGGACACTGGAGTAGCCTTGTGACTCATCTTGTGCCCTTTTTTGAGTCCTGCCTTGCAGGGATTATATTAGAGAGAATTAATATTATTGGTGATGTTTATACTGAATAAATGTTAAAAATATAGAAAATTCTTGTGTCTTCCTATGCCTTTTTATAAAAGGGACCGTGAGGAATGAGATACACCACAGAATCAGATGGCACTTTTAATATTGTATGATGCATACAGTAAAATCCTTTATTAACTGCGCGCCGATATAGACGCGCTCCCTGTGACTTTAAATGCAGCCGTGAAATGCGACTAGTCTTCACACAGGGCTCAGTGACGTCAGTCCCTGCTCATAAAATATGCAACAGTGGAGCCGGCAGCTGATACACGGCACCACTGAAGAAAGGCAGATCACCCCAGTGGAGCCGCACAGGAGCGGTGGGGAGTGGTGGTAACATAGAAATAGGCACAAATCACGGACTATTTTGTTTACTTCCACCTCACAGATCTGTTATGACAGGAAAATGGCGTACTTGAGATAGGACATTGAGATGAAAGAGATCCTTCCGCAGCCGTTATAGCTCCCGCAGCCTCGCACAAAGCAGGGGAATATAGCTAAATTAGGACACCCTGGGACTTCCAAAGGGTCTAAAACAGACAAGAGGAGATTAATAAAAAGATTTCAAAAATGTTTTTTAATGTCCAAAGCACAGACAAGGGGTATCAGAATGTACCTCTGAGTAACGAGAAAACAATCCTTTCGTGGGTTATCGAAGAGAGCGATTTTCTTTTGCTTTATTTGTCGCTTTAGGAGATGCCTCCTCAGAGATCCTGAACCGTGCATGTTACACCATCGCCAGCTCAGGCCACGCCCCTGAATTTATGCTTTTTGAGAGAAATAATAGAATCCTCCAGACTGTGAATTTTAGACTGAGATTCTCTTGGAAATTGTCATAATCATCTGGGGTCATGGTGGATTTGAGTGATAACTGGTGTTTAAGTCTGACTGTATTGGAGTTAACTCTGTATTCTCGTATTTCACAATTAGTTATGTAAGCCGTACGAAACAGGTTGATAAAATAGAGTTCCATTAAGTGATAAATTGGTCAATATAAAATGTGGTAGGGATCTGTTTGATGCGGCGACCTTTCTGTATCATATTTTTCTGAACATAATCGTCCAGAGTGGTCTGATCCTACTAAATATGATATTCATTACACTGTGTTCCAAATTATTATGCAAAAAATATTTCCTCATATTTTCTCTAAATTACCTATATGAATTGCAGTCATTGTTATTTTCCAGTCATCTAATATTCTAGTATAATTGCAATGTTTTTGAACAAACTGCCTATGAAAACAGTATATTTTTAAAAATAAGAAACACTCAAAATGCATGTTCCAAATTATTATGCACAGCAGAGTTTTCAACCTTTTTATTTTTATTTTGAACAAAAAAATGGTCAATTGTGAAATTATAAGCATTATCAGCTTATTACAAAATTAAATCAAACAGTTTTCAAGTCAAAACTTTATTCTAGGTGATGTTACATTTGCACATAGGACCCCTTGTTTGAAAGAAGCTTCTGAACTCTCTCATCTTTGAATTTGTCAGTTTTTGGATGGTTTGTGCTTCAATTGTTTTGCATGTGGACAGAATACCCTCCCAGAGCTGTTGCTTAGATGTGAGCTGCCTCCCACCATCATAGACACTCCTTTTGATGATGCTCCAGAGGTTCTCAATGGGGTTGATGTCAGGGGAAGATGGTGGCCACACCATAAGTTTGTCCTCTTTTATGCCCATAGCAGCCAGAGATGTAGATGTGTTATTTGCAGCATGAGACGGTGCATTATCATGCATGAAAATGATCTTGCTGCGGAAAGCACGGTTCTTCCTCTTGAACCATGGCAGGAAGTGCTATTTTAGAAACTCCACATAGATTATGGAGTTCATCTTTACCACTTCAGGGATCCTAAAGGGGCCGACAATCTCTATCCCCATGATTCCAGCCGAAAACATTACTCCACCTCCTCCTTGTTGGCGTCTTAGCCATGTTTTCATGGGGTGTCCATCAACCAGCCATCCTCCACTCCATCCATCTGGACCATCGAGCCTTGCACGGCACTCATCCGTGAACAAAACAGTTTGGAAGTCAGTCTTCATGTATCGTTTGGCCCACTGGAGTCGTTTCTGCTTGTGTGCAGTGGATAGAGGTGGTCGACAGGATGGCTTACGCACAGCTGCAAACCTCTGAAGGACCCTGCATCTTGTTGTTCGGGGGACGTTGGATGCACCAGCAGCTTCAAAAACTTGTCTGCTGCTATGACAAGGCATTTTTGCATCTGCTCTTTTAACCTGACGCAATTGCCTGTTGGAAAGAGTCCTCAATTTTTCCTTATCAGCACGCACACGTGTGTGCTGGGAATCAGCGACATACTTCTTGATTGTGCGATGATCACGATGAAGTGTCTTGGCAATGTTGATTGTAGTCATGCCTTGACCTAAATACTCCACGATTTGTTGCTTCTCAGCAGCCGACACATCCTTTTTCTTTCCCATTTTGGCAAAAAATGTAGGCTGCTTAATAATGTGGAACAGCCTTCTTAAGTAGTCTTGCCTTTATTTGGACACACCTGCCAAACTAATTTGCACAGGTATCTGCAATTGCTTTCAGTGATATGAAGAGCCCTAACACACATCACCATCAATGAGTTTAAATGACAAACAAAAAAATTCTAACCTTATCACTCTTAAACCCTTTTTGCATAATAATTTGGAACACAGTTTAAAGGACAATCTTTGCACTTCATGGATAATATCTGGTGGAGTTGTGGTAGGGGCCCAGATTGGGGGGTGGTCCACTGCTTACCGCGACCAGACGACACAGAGACGAGACGGAGGCAGATTTCAGTTGCAACAGGTCCGAGTTTATTGGCCGTCCTCCTGACGACCGTAGCCATACACCGCAGTTCCTTTACAGCTCTCCGTAATCAGGCCCGGGTACCTTCACCTTCCTTCTGTTGTAGTGACGTTCCTCGCGGATCTTTTGCTGGGGCTGTCCTAGACCTATCTACCGCCAGCGCTTCACTTTGTCCGAGGTCGTCGTCCGATCGGTACCCCCGGGGCCTCGTCTGTCCTGCGGTTCTTTGTGTCAGGGCCAGCCCCCTGGTCGAGCTCTCCACCGTTGTCAGTCTTCTGTCCTAAGTCTTCTCCTCCTGAGCTCCTCCCGGGACTAGCCTAGCCTGGAACCCTGTCCTGTCCTATTTATCCCCTTCCTCGGGAATTTCCCTCCTGGGTTTCTGTTTCCCTTCCCCCATGACTAAGCGGTTTCCTAAGCCCTAAGCTGATGTCAAGTCCTGAGCTACGCTCCCCCCTGCCATCTTGTGGTCAATTCTAGGTATTTCACTCCCTTTTCCATCTACCCCCCAGCTGTCTCCCTTCTGTCATTACTACCATCAATCTCCAGTGCACAAACCATCCCTTCTCCCTCCAGTCAAGTCCGTCCGTCAAGTCACCTTCCCCACAGAGTGTCGATAGTTTTGGAGACATTTTGAAACACGTGTTCTGCACATTCCTTTCTAGTGTGGTCTATCAAAGATTCCATATGGGTTCAGGCAGGACAAACAGACAAACAGAAAAAAGTAGCACACCGCCACAATAATTTTGTTCAACAGGCAACAAGAATATGTCTGATTAAAGGGAGCACGAAAAAGGGAGACAATATTAAGATAAGAAAAAATTAGCTCACCCATTGTGGAAGCTTGGATTAGGTTCCATCAGCGAAGCACCGGATTTTGTCTCTGCCAGACGCGGAGACACCTTGTACAAAAAGTTCAAATCCAACTTCAAGCATAAAAGTATATTAAGTCTTTATTCAATCTTTTTAAAATTATTATTAGCATTGTTGTGATACATCAAAGAAGATGTCAATGGATATGATGGATGCAAAGATAAAGGATATCGGAAACCAAACGCGCTTCAAACACCAAATCCGATACGTATCTAATTCAAGTTTTCTATAAGGGTGAGCTGATTTTTTTTCTTTATTATCCTAACTAGAAATATGACAGTCCTTGAGTTATTCCCAATAGTAGTAGCATTGGAAATGTGGAGCAAAATGATTAGTAACAAAAGGATTTGTTGCTGGACAGACAACACAATGGTGGTATCGACAGTCAATACACAAACATTAGCATCTCCTCCAGTCTTAGCATTAAGTCATTTAGTGCTTAGTTGTCTGCAGCATGACATCTGGTTCAGGGCCAAGCACGTCCCAGGATCTGAGAACGTTGTGGCTGATACTGTATCCCTTTCTCAAGTGCAGGTCTTCAGTGAGCTTCATCCGCCAGCAGATCCTGTGGGACGGCTTTGTCCTTCTTTCATATGGCGCATAATAGAAACAAACTTGTCAGGTTAGTATGGAATGGAGTGTCTGCAGAAACATGGCAAGGACATGCAAAAGCGGGTGTCACAGAGTGACTGACCAGTGCGACACGACCCAACAATTGGTCGGTCACCAGCAGCAAACAAACAAGGGAACACCGGGGACACAATTACAACGGTGGGCCCTACGATAGGGAACGGGGAAATGGACACCTCCTACACTCTGCAAAGGCTGTGCCCTGGTCTATCCTGACGTCCCTATGTTGCTTCTTTCAAACAGTCGCCGAGCAGGATACCTTAGCCTCTGCTTGCCCTGCACCTATCCCTAAGTAGGAAATTGGCAAGTACGAACACTGGTCCCACCGCTGCAATAATACAACACCAAGGGAAGATATGACAAACAAGGCAAAGACAAACAGACATTAACCCCCGATGGCCTGAAAGGAAAAATTTTATATGTGAGAATTCAGATCTGCCACAGATCCAAAAATGGATCGTGACAGTACCCCTCCCTCAATGAGGGGCCTCTGGACCCTCAAAACCGCACCTCACCAGAAAACAACCTACAATGAGGACACCTCGATCCACCAGAGTTCACCTCGGCAATCACCTGACTCTCAGGTTTATGGCAAATGTGGACTGATGGAAGTGACAACGTATGCAAATCTCCAGAGCGCCGACCTGGGGAATGAGTTATTTACAGGCATTACTGGGGTTAGCTCCAGCTGGTAAGTCCCTGGGCCGAGAATGGCCAACACCCGATACGGCCCAATCACCCAAGATCTCCAGGCCCCAGCAGCACACTTCTATCGGATGTTTTTGGTGGACACCCACATGTACTCATTCGCACACGTTTGCCACAAGATGGAGAACTCTTTACAGAACCGACAACAGAGGCGCCCCCCTGTGTCGTCACACTCACACCCCCACAATGCTCAGAAGGAACCAACACCCTCCTCTGACCTTCCTCCTAAGAGTACTCCGACACGCAGGGTTAGCTTGTAGTGATGGTTGAGACTTGCCCCTACTCGCCGGCAGCACCTCTGCTGCCCCCTCTGGAGAAGAAGGGGATGGTTGCAGAATGACAGCAGAGACAGTAGCCCCTGGGCAGCAGCTCTCACACGACTGATCCCAGCTGACTACTTCCCTGGACCGCCAATCTAAGACCGGGTTGTGTCTTTTCAACCAAGGGAGGCCTAAAACGATAGGTGATGGCATTCCCCCAAGACGTAACACGACACGACATGATGAGTCCCTATACGCAGGAATATATTATCCACGAATTGGGTCAACCTCCCCTGGCTAAGTAGGACAGAGTCAATGGCCTGGACGCTTAGAGGTTTTGCTAGCGTCCTACACTCAGGCCATGGGTCTGGACAAAGTGAGCATCCACCAGATTGACACCTGCTCCACTGTCCACAAACACCGGTATACCCTCAGTTACCCCGCCAACCACCACTTCCACCGACAAGGTACACCGAGGGGAAAAATTGGAGTAAATATACACTCCCTGGTTGCCTTCCTCCACACAACCAGGGGGACGTGGCTTCTTAGATGGTACAGATATTTTGGTGCGAACTGGGCAGACACCAATGAAATGATCAGTCTGCCCACAGTAAAAAAAATGCCCCCACACAACAACGAACCGCAGGCAAAACCATTTGGAAACCAACTCCTCCCACCTGCATGGGCTCGTCCGACTGCATCGGTGTGTCCTCCCTTCCTAGCATGGACTACAGGGGGCACATTCGCCAAAGCCGCAAAAAACTCATCCACTGACCGTAGAGATGGTGAATCGGCCGGCAGGGAGAAGGTCCAGGATTGGGGATCACCCTTAAGAAGGTATATGATGATTCCCATCCGTTGTTCCTCACTCTCTGATGAACGAGGGCAGAGCCTGAAGTAGAACTTGCAGGCCTCCTGAAAAAAACAAAAATGTATCTCTCCCTCCAAAACACCTGTCTGGGAGAGATATCGTGGGTTCTGGATGAGCCTGCACCTGAGCTGAGGCCATGAACCCCACCAACTGCTGAAGCTTTTGCACCACCTCACCACGCAGCACCCTAAGCTCATTTGTGAGGGTCTGAAGCAGTTGGGCAAAAGCCTGCATTTGGGCCATGGCTCACCAGAAAAAATGGGAAGGTCGGTGTTAATGTCACGGAGTGACTGACCAGTGCAACACGACCCAACGATTGGTCGGCCACCAAAACAGCAAGCAAACAAGGGAACACCGGGAACACAATTACAACAGTGGGCCTTGCGATAGGGAACGGGGAAATGGACTCCTCCTGCACTCTCCCAAGGCTCTACTGACATCCCTATACGACTTCTTTTAAACCGACACCGAGGAGAATACCTTAGCCCTTGCTTGCCCTGCACCTATCCCTAAGTAGGGAATTGGCAAGTGCAGACATTGGTCCCACTGCTGCACTAATACAACACAAAGGGAAGATATGACAAACAAGCTAAAGACAAACAACACTTAGCTTTCTGCTGTAAAGCACTGCACAGCAGGATCACAACACCAGATTCACCATGAACATCTGAGGCACCACCGCTCACAGCAAGCTCCTTCTCCCAGAGTGGTCGCTGCAGAATGACCTCTAACACCGACAGTCTGCTGATACATCAGGTGACCTTTTAAAGGATGGTGGGAATGGTCACCATCTGCATCAGCAAACTAAGCAGTGATGTAATTACACCAGCAGCCACCAGTGGGGGGGAGAACAGACTTTACACCCTGATGGCCTGAAAGGAAAAAAGTTTATATGTGAGAATCCAATCTGCCACAGGTCCAAAAATGGATCTTGACAGCGGGAAGATCAGATGTAAGACATGTGCAAAGGGTAGAGCACTGGAAAATGCAGTTGGTAACATTAGAATACATGACAGAATTAAGACAGACAAGTGCGTCAGAGAGCAACTTGACTAAGTGTTTAGCGGGAGTAGCCTTTTTTTCTGAAACTATAGGAGAAGGACGTCACTAAAGTTTTTGCAGTTAAACAGATTGTGAAAGGTTGCCGTAAAGCGACAGTGGCCTTGGACAAGTAGCGTTCAATATCTTATCAATTATTGGCTAAATTAATGCAGATACTGTTGATGCCATGTGGGAATGTGGACAAAGTGTTATTTAGAGCAGCTTTCTCTTTGGAATTTTTTTGGGCATTAAGGATTAGGGAGTTTGTTGCACACAGAAAAAAATTCAAGAAGGCGTCTTGTTTATGGATGTGGTTATTTGAGGAAGACCGTTAAAGATCTGTGTTAAAAGATCAAAAACAATGTTTTTTTCGGAAGAGGCACATGGTTGTCAGTAAACAAGTTGCAGTTGTAATTCTGCCCAGTTAAAAGAGTGAAGGAGTACTTGAGAGTTAGAGATGAAGGTAGAGTTTTCCTCCTGCACAAGGATAATACACCGTTGTCTAGTTATGATTTTTCAGCTTTTTTAAAAAAAACGGTAATAACGAGTCAGGTTTAGTGCCCTCGGAATCTGATACACATTTGCTCCGTATCGGGGCAGCTGCGACTGCAGATGCATGTGGCATGTCACCCCCAAAGGTAAAAGCACTAGGTAGGTAGAAATCTGATTGCTTTAGAAGTTACATATGCCACAATCTTGTGATTTAAGTTTTTCTTTGGATTGTTTTTTCTTTGGATGTTTCCCTCATAGCTGTAATTGATAAAGGATTGCAATATGGCTTCCCCCCTGTTCTGTCCTCACTAAATGAAGCAGAATTCACGTAGCTATACAGGCAGCTAAACCGCTATACCGGGTCCAATAAGAAGACTGTGGTTGAATCTGTGCTTTATTGAACGTGATGGTATATTGATGCGGTGAAACTACTAGCAAAACATAATATATACAATCAGTTAGTATGGGGTACATCAGGAATACATATTATGCATAATACATTATAAATCAACATCTGCACTAATAGCTAACCAGGGGAAGGACTAATTAACCAGGCTAATATGAGACAGGAATTAGATACAGGAATCATAAATACATATCAGTGATGCTATCACAAAGGGAGAAGATAAATGAGATGCTTCCTTCATGCAGGCTGGATGAAAATGGAGAACTGGAGGGAAATGGAGGCTGAACTAACCATAATGCTTTGCAAAACCTACCAGAATGCACTGCAACGGAGGGAAAAAGTGCAAGCATCGAAGTGAAAGTAAAATAACACAATAACACTGCAGTTATGACTCTGGTAACTAGAGGGAGCCAAAAACACTGAAAACATTAACAAGCAGATAATCAAGGATTATAAATCAGATGTTGGAGACAGAACACCCCCCCAAGGGTCTTTTATGGATTTCATTTTTCTATTGGAGGGTCCGCACTAGCGAAAGTAGCATTTGATTTAGGACATTCATTCATTTTCTGGGCAGGAAGGAGAGCAGGCATCTGTCCCGGTGGACTTAATTTGGGCAATTTGCAGGTTTCAGTTTTTTGAAAGTGGTTAGAGGCCTTTGATGGACATGTGTTCTCCTGATGGTTGTACAATGTAGCTATCAGCTTGGAGGTAAGGTTATACTTAGAATTCATGCAGGTGTTATTGACTAGTGCAAGATAAAAGGTAGCACATTTTGTTGGCTTTGACAAAGCAGGATTTTTCAAGATTTAAGGATTTCTTTGTGAATTTCACTATTGTTTGGACAGAAATAGTGTGCAGGATTAATTGGCGTGAGGCCAGGAGCTTAGCAGGGGTTGAAAGGGCTAGAAGATTGCTCAATGTTAGATTTTCTAAACATATCCAGGCTATGGGCGGTGTAGTAGTAAGACATAAGGAATTAGAGGGGAATCCTAAGGATGTACTTAGGAACTATGGGGGTTCACTTGAATGAAATAGGGATATAATAGATTATTTTCCTATCAGGTTTGCAAGATGGTTTGGAATTTTTTTTAAAGGGAATCTGTCACCTTTTTTTTGACTATCATCTGCCGGCATTGACATCAAGGGCTTATCTACAGCATTCTGTAAAGATAAGAAAAACACGTTAGATTATACTCACCCGGGGGGCGGTCCGGTCCAATGGGTGTCACGGTCCGGTCTGACGCCTCCCATCTTCATATGATGCCGTCCTTTTTTTCCCTTCCTGTAGTGTCTCTGGCGCACTGCTCTGCCCTATTGAGGGCAGAGCAGAGTCCTGCAGTGTGCAGGCGTCGGGAGAGGTCTAGAGCCTGCGCACTGCAGTATTCTGCTCTGCCCTCAACAGGGCAGAGCAGTGCACATGCGCCGGAGCCATTACAGGAAGGGAAGAAGAGGACAGCATCGTATGAAGATGGGAGGTGTCGGTCCGGACCGCGACACCCATCGGACCGGACCGCCCCCTTCGGTTAGTATAATCTAACGTGTTTTTCATATCTTTCAGGTTACATCGGGGGCTTATCTACAGCATTGCAGAATGCTGTAGATAAGCCCCTGATGTCAATGCCGGCAGCTGATAGTCAAAAAAAGGGTGACAGATTCCCTTTAATATTTTCAAGTGGGGTTGGTCAGAATACAATGTAGAGTTACATTGCGTTCCGTCGTGGTGGTTCTCGTCTATGCCCGATAAGTTTTATTTGCAAGGACCGTTGTACAGCAGCGGTTGGCCTTTGGAATTTTGTTTTGTACAAAGGAAGGGTATAAAGCATAAAAAATGCACATAAATGATTAATGACTTTTTTTTGCATAGTATGTATTGTAATATTTCATGTGATTATTAACCCCTTCACCCCCAAGGGTGGTTTGCACGTTCATGACCGGGCCAATTTTTACAATTCTGACCACTGTCCCTTTATGAGGTAATAACTCTGAAACGCTTCCATGGATCCCGGTGATTCTGACATTGTATTCTCGTGACATATTGTACTTCATGTTAGTGGTAAAATTGCATTCAAATAACTTGCATTTATTTGTGAAAAAAACGGAAATTTGGCGAAAATTTCGCAATTTTCCAAATTTGAGTTTTTATGCCCTTAAATCACAGTGATACGGCACACAAAAAACTTAATACATAACATTTCCCACATGTTTACTTTACATCAGCACAATTTTGGAACCAAAATTTTTTTTTGTTAGGAAGTTATAAGGGTTAAAAATTGACCAGCGATTTCTCATTTTTGCAACACCATTTTATTTTTAGGGACCACATCACATTTGAAGCCACTTTGAGGGGTCTATATGATAGAAAATACCCAAAAATGACACCATTCTAAAAACTGCACCCCTTAAGGTGCTTAAAACCACATTCAAGAAGTTTATTAACCCTTTAGGTGCGTCACAGGAATTTTTTGAATATTTAAAAAAAAAAAATGAATATCTACCTTTTTTTCACAAAAAAAATACTTCAGGTTCAATTTTTTTTATTTTACCAAGGGTAACAGGACAAATTGGACTGCAAAAGTTATTGTGCAATTTGTCCTGAGTACGCTGATACCTGATATGTGGGGGGGAACCACTGTTTCGGCGCATGGCAGACCTCAGTAGGGAAGGAGCACCGTTTGACTTTTTCAATGCAAAATTGGCTGGAATTCAGATCGGACGCCATGTCGCGTTTGGAGAGCCCCTGATGTACCTAAACAGTGGAAACCCCACCACAAGTGACCCAATTTTGGAAACTAGACCCCCCAAGGAACTTATCTAGATATGTGGTGAGAACTTTGAACCCACAAGGGCTTCACCGAAGTTTATAACGTACAGCGGTACAATTAAAAAATCATATTTTTTCCACAAAAATGATCTTTTCACCCCCAATTTTTATTTTCCCAAGGGTAACAGGACCCTAAAAGTTATTGTGCAATTTGTCCTGAGTACGCTGATACCCCATATGTGGGTGTAAATGACTATTTGGGCGCATAGCAGAGCTCGGAAGGGAAGCAGCGCCATTTGACGTTTTTGGCTTCAATTGAGATCGGACACCATGTCGCGTTTGGCGGTGCATGCGTCCTTTTGACGCTGCGCCGACCAGCGCCAAAAGCAACAGGTTGCAATTTGGTGCGTTCGGCGCAGCGTCAAAAGGACGCATGCGCCGCCAAACGCATACCTGCGCACGGCCTGCGTCCCCAGTGCTAAAGATAGGGGATGCAGGACGCATGCAGCGTCATGTGCCCGTAGGCGAAGCTACCGGCAGAGGCGCGGCAGGCGGCGGGGCTTAGCGGCGGCTGTGCGCAGCCCGACGCTGTGGCCCTAAACGCTAATGTGAAACCGGCCTTAGTATCAAGGATCTGAATATTTGTCAGGACTTTTCTAATCCCACAAATCTCTGATATTACAGGTCGGGAAAGTCACGAGTACCACGCACTGTGATATTTGGAGCAAACTGCTCTCTGCTGCCCTCTATCATCCGGACAATTACACGATTGGCCAACAATTAATGGAGAAGGCCACAGCCTGTTCACACCACTAGGTCGGCTATCAGAAAATTAACCGTGAACGTACGGCATATACACCTCTAGATTCCTGCACATGGAATATGTGTACACACCCCAGTATGGTCACAGCTAACTTTTAGATGCCCCCAGACTACTCGCCGCCGCCACCACCACCACAAATCTGTTTCGGTTGATTAGACACCGGTTATGGTAGCTATCAGCTTGAGGCGTAGTTTACAGAACAGAAGGAACAGAACTATTAGATTTTATGCTTAATCCAAAGGGGGGCAGTGTCTATGAAAAATATGCAAAAGATTTTACAAAAGGGACAAGACAATACAGCAAAAACAGGTACGGTAAATAAAATAAAAGGAATTAACAGGAGACTTAATACACCGATCGCAGAGATGACTCAGTTTAGCTGAAGGAGAGCGCTTTGATTGGTCTGTCGATAAACAGGGCCCCTGCATACATGAAATGTAACTCTCTGTACAAACACTGATCATAATTGGGATCGATCCTTTATCAGACCCTGAGTTCCGCTCACACACACCCCTGTGATGACCTCAAAAGGTCCCAGTTGTGGGCAGGACCCATCCCTTCATAATTCTAGGAATTCCCAAATTATGCAATAACTCCTAATAGAGTGATCACAGAAGGTCGAGACAGATGTCATATTTTCTATCGGGATTTTAGCTACGCTTAGAAACCAAACATGGTCTAGCTGCTGGTGGCCCCATGGATTTGGGGCTTTTTGGTGGGGGTTATAATTAAGAGGAAATGTGTATTTTTGGCTTAGTTATCCCAGTGCCAACAATGAACAGCTCATTAATATTGGATGTAAAGAAAATCCAATATTCCATATTTTCTCCCGGACTGACGACAGACGCAGAAACACGTTCAATCAAGTCCAACTTTATTGGGTGTCCTCTTGACATCCACAGCAAACACAACAGCTTCTGCTCCTAGACCCGGGTACCTGTCACCTCCTCCTGCTCCTGTCGGCGAAGACCCTCTGGGTTCTTTCACCGTGGCTGCTGTTAGGCTCACAGCCACAGCGCTTTCCCCGGCCGAGTCTGCCCGCTGCGACACTTACTGCTCCTTCAGCGTCCAGCCGTCCGGGAACCCCAGGCCTCTTTAAGTCAGCAGCTGTCCTGTCAGGGCCACCCCCCCTCTCCAAGTATCTGTCTGTCTCCTCTGTCTTTCCTGAGCTCTTCCTCCCTCCGTCTTCTCCTGAGCTCTTCTCTCTTCTGTCTCCTCCTGGGTGTCTGCCCTGCTCCTGAGACTCTTTCCTTTTATCTCCTTATTCTGGAAATCTCCTTCACAGTCCCGTAACTCCATCCACCATGACTCTGCGGTTTCCTAGCATTAGCTGCTGTTTAGCCCTTTTCTCACTACGCTATGTCTCCACCTAGTGGCCAAAACCCGGTACTACACCATCTCTTCCTAATTCTAGCTGTTTCCTTAGACATGTATACAAATTCTCATCAGACAGTGTACTAAACATATTTTACATGTTCCTTCTGCATCAGACAGGTCTATAGGTCAGTTCACCCTCCTACATACCGTCACAGTGGCTATTTGTAAAGGGTGTCATTTTTTTTGACCCACTACAGACCCTAATAATACTTTTTCCTGTCTCTGTGGGGACAATAGACATCCTCTTCAATCACCTGGACATAAAGAGAATCCATTTTAATTAATCTGCTTCACATAGCTGTGTCACTGCCATTTTATATAAAGGCAACATGGGGTGTTAGCTCCCAGCAGGGAGCAGGGGGTTGGACCATTTGAGCAGGGGGTTGGACCAGATGGCCCAGGAGGTCCCTTCCAACTCTACGATTCTATGATTCCTCAGGGCAAATGGTTGATGAAAGAAAAAAAAGGGAGAGGGGATATGAGGGACCTCAAGGATTTTTTAATATTTTCTATGACAATAAGCTTTATAAACCACCAAATTCTGCAATTGTAATTGATTTAAGAAAGGATGACACACTGAACCAAAACACCAGTACAGATTTTCCGATACCGGTATTATATGAACGTTTGATGGTGGCTTTATGTGTAATGATTAATTAACCCCTTCTCACCTAAGAACAGAGTGATGCTCATCCACATATATACCGTAGGTAGACACTGTATGGCTGGTCGGCCACTGTATGGCGCTGTGAGGAATGCAGTACAATTAGCAGCAAAATGTATAAAAAAAAAAAGGCGGACACATGAAAGACGTGTGTGTACACACACACACACGCGAAAGACGTACACACACAAATGTAAGGGGAAGGAACTAACTAGGCATGTTTCCTCCGTGAAGGGTCCGGAACCGTTAGGGCTGTCACCTATATTGTCGGGTAGAAAGCTTGGACTCTAGACCAGGGTTCCCCAACTCCAGTCCTCAAGGCCCACCAACAGATCATGTTTTCAGGATTTCCTTAGTATTGCTCAGGTGATAACTGCTTCACCTATGCAATACAAAGGAAATCCTGAATACATGATCTGTTGGTGGGCCTTGAGGACTGGAGTTGGGGAACCCTGCTCTAGAACGTACTCTGTGTTTGAGAAAAGGGGGCGTGGCTAAGCGGACAGAGCTGCAGTGCATGAGTGACCAGTTTGGGCGGGAACTTCGGGCTCAACGGACGCCTGTGAGATAAAATCAGCTCAGAGGCGTCTGGGCAGGGCAGAGCAGAGCCTGGGACGGCAAAGCGCTTTGAAAGGATACCGTCAACTGAGTACAGCTCAGACACCGCTGTCCCAGCTGACATCACTGCCCTCGCTGAGACCGTTGACACAGTCGACAACGATGCCACAGCCGCCCCAACTGACAGTACCGACCGTGAGAGACAAGGTCTGTGAACGGGACTTAGGCGTGTGTCCATTAGGCACAGCGAACCAGGCTGCCTATTGTAAACTGTATTTGGGCAGTGCTGCAAATTTCCGTAATGTTGGAACACTCATTGCTAAGGATAAGGACGTATCCCTCTTCATTACCTCATCTGCCGGACCCAAGACCCGCATCAGGATCCCAAGGATTCGCTGCCATCGTCAGGACCACGGGAGGACACCACCGTCAAAAGATACTACATCATTTACCTCAGAATTGTGACAGACCCACACTGCGATGCAATCTAGACAGCACCAGTCACAGACAGTTCAACCGTGCAAAACACAAGCCGCGGAGACACCATCACGTTTCTCAATGCAAGCAATGACTAGCCAGGTCTTTCCCCGGGAAGGAACAACCACGGGAAGGGCAGTCTCCAGTGAAGGAAACCACCTATGCCAAAACATGGTATCCATCCACAGACAGCTGTTTCGGGGTATTGCCCCTCATCAGTGTGGAGTAGGAAACTGGCCAGTAGGAGCAATGCCTAGTAGAAGACTGTGAAAAATGAGGATGAATGAACTCAAGGAGATCAACATCCAACACTGCGGAGACACCATCACATAGGTGGTTTCCTTCATTGGAGACTGCCCTTCCCGTGGTTGTTCCGCAGCTTGTGTTTTGCATGTTTTACATATTTCCCATAAGGGATGGGGGCATTGCTCTAGAATCACTGCGTTGAGAAACATGTGATGGTGTCTCCGTCTCCGCAGTGTTGGATGTTGATCTCCATGAGTTCATTCATCCTCATTTTTCGCAGAAGTTCAACCGTGACTGGCGACTGAGTGAGAAGTTATATTTTATTGTATTGTCGGCTTTACTTGTCACTGTTCCTTAAGTTATCCCCATTAGCCTTTTGCTGTATTAGGGAATATTATCCCTCCGTTTTCACTCTGCGTGAAGCTTCTACTGTATAATAAACCCCTCTAACCCTTGGTCTGTGTACAGTCCGTTACTGCATCCTACGTGCCTGCAGTCTCCTCACACTTGGCGTAGTCGGCAGGATGCAGTCCACACGTACGGACATGGCAGACCAAGCATTTGGGGAGGGCCCTAGATCCAATATCTCTCTGGGGGCAATGTTAAATAACCTTCCGAAGTTTAATGGGAATAGCACCATGTTATGGATCTGGACTGAGCATATAAAGGGAATGATGAGAATGCACCCTATGGTCCTCGCCTTGCAGGCTGAGGTCACCGTGATGGCTTTAGACGGGAGGCGAGAGATTCAGTTATGTTGCAGCACCCCTGGGATCGCGATACCCTTGACAAAGTATTGCAATTACTGGAGGAGACTCACAAGGACCCTACGGACATACAGTTGTGGCCAAAAGTATTGACACCCCTGCAGTTCTGTCAGATAATACTCAGTTTCTTCCTGAAAATGATTGCAAACACAAATTCTTTTGTATTATTATCTTCGTTTAAATTGTCTTAAATGAAAAAAACACAAAAAGAATTGTCCTAAAGCCAAATTGGATATAATTCCACACCAAACATAAAAAAGAGGGTGGACAAAAGTATTGGCACTGTTCAAAAAATCATGTGATGCTTCTCTAATTTGTGTAATTAACAGCACCTGTAACTTACCGGTGGCACCTAACAGGTGTTGGCAATAACTAAATCACACTTGCAGCCAGTTGACATGGATTAAAGTTGACTCAACCTCTGTCCTGTGTCCTTGTGTGTCCCACATTGAGCATGGAGAAAAGAAAGAAGACCAAAGAACTGTCTGATGACTTGAGAAACCAAATTGTGAGGAAGCATGAGCAATCTCAAGGCTACAAGTCCATCTCCAAAGACCTGAATGTTTCTGTGTCTACCATGCGCAGTGTCATCAAGAAGTTTAAAGCCCATGGCACTGTGGCTAACCTCCCTAGATGTGGACGGAAAAGAAAAATTGACAAGAGATTTCAACGAAAGATTGTGCGGATGTTGGATAAAGAACCTCAACTAACATCCAAACAAGTTCAAGCTGCCCTGCAGTCCGAGGGTACAACAGTGTCAACCCGTACTATCCGTCGGCGTCTGAATGAAAAGGGACTATATGGTAGGAGACCCAGGAAGACCCCACTTCTTACCCCGAGACATAAAAAAGCCAGGCTGGAGTTTGCCAAAACTTACCTGAAAAAGCCTAAAACGTTTTGGAAGAATGTTCTCTGGTCAGATGAGACAAAAGTAGAGCTTTTTGGGCAAAGGCATCAACATAGAGTTTACAGGAGAAAAAAAGAGGCATTCAAAGAAAAGAACACGGTCCCTACAGTCAAACATGGCGGAGGTTCCCTGATGTTTTGGGGTTGCTTTGCTGCCTCTGGCACTGGACTGCTTGACCGTGTGCATGGCATATGAAGTCAGAAGACTACCAACAAATTTTGCAGCATAATGTAGGGCCCAGTGTGAGAAAGATGGGTCTCCCTCAGAGGTCATTTGTCTTCCAGCAGGACAATGACCCAAAACACACTTCAAAAAGCACTAGAATATGGTTTGAGAGAAAGCACTGGAGACTTCTAAGGTGGCCAGCAATGAGTCCAGACCTGAATCCCATAGAACACCTGTGGACAGATCTAAAAATGGCAGTTTGGAGAAGGCACCCTTCAAATATCTGGGACCTGGAGCAGTTTGCCAAAGAAGAATGGTCTAAAATTCCAGCAGAGCATTGTAAGAAACTCATTGATGGTTACCGGAAGCGGTTGGTCGCAGTTATTTTGGCTAAAGGTTGTGTAACCAAGTATTAGGCTGAGGGTGCCAATACTTTTGTCTGGACCATTTTTGGAGTTTTGTGTGAAATGATCAATGTTTTGCGTTTTGCTTCATTCTCTTTTGTGTTTTTTCATTTAAGACAAATTAAATGAAGATAATAATACCAAAGAATTTGTGTTTGCAATCATTTTCAGGAAGAAACTGAGTATTATCTGACAGAATTGCAGGGGTGTCAATACTTTTGGCCACAACTGTAGGAGAATTATGTATGCGTCTGTTCAGGCATATTCAAAGAGAGGGGGAGACGGTGACCCAGTATATGAATGCGCTGCAAGAAATTCACACTGCTATAGTCAGAAAAGATGGCTTGGGAGTAGGACCGACTGATGTGGTGTTACGAGACCAACTAGTAACCGGGATGAGGAATGCGTTGTTTAAGCAGGCCCTGCGAGAATGTTTGCACGTGAACCCACATATGACCTTTGCAGGGGTGGGAAGCGAGGCGCGTGCGCTTGAACAGGAGCAGGAGGTGACAGTCCAGGTGGCGAAGGTCCAGAGCAGGGAGGCGGCCGTGAATGCAGCTGTTGAACCAGGATGGGTGGAAAATTTACGGAAAGAGATCCAATCCATGAGGGAGGATCTGACCAAAACTAAAAGGAAGGTGACCTCGTTACGTACTCCCGGAAGCAAAATCCTCTCAGAACCACGATGGGGTGGAAAAGGATCTTGTTGGGAAGATCCCTAAAGGTGTTACCTCTGTGGAGAATTAGGACATATGGTCCGGGCCTGCCTGCAATGTGGGTGGCCACTACAGTGTCTCCTGTTAAACTAAGGGGCTCCGAGGCTGGGTTACGCTGCCCGGAGCTAGAATAGCCCGAAAGGAGCACCAATAGTCCCACCAATTTACTGTCAGTGAGTCCATTAGTATGGGCCGAAATCGATGGACAGGCCGCACGCTGCCTGGTAGACACATGCTACCAAGTAACCACGATGCCTGAAACATACTTTAAAAGACACTTCCCAGAAGCCATAAGGCCCGAGTGGGGGCCAGTGATCAAGTTGACGGCCGCCAATCAACTGCCTATCCCAGTTGCAGGGGCGGCATGGATGCAGATTAAGGTCTGCAGTAAAGTCCTGGGCCGCAAGGGAGTGGTGTTAACTGTGGGTGACCCTGTGCGAGGACATACTGTCACACTAGGAATGAATGTACTTAAAGAGTTTGGAAGTCTACTTATTAACGAGTCTCCGAAAGCGATCCTGAAACAATGCAGCCCAAGTTCGCCACAAAGGAGAGTGTTTCAGCAATTGATCCAGATGGCCCAGGCACAAGAGGTCTCCTGTTAAAGAAAGGTATTGGGAAAAGTGATCATTCCGGCTGCAACCAAACTAGACTTGCCTCCGGGTCAAAGTGTGCTGTCTTTACCTGTCCGAGCTTGCATCCCGCTGGAGGGAGTCGAAATACAACTAGAACCAGCTACTGTGGAAAATCTACCATCAGGGCTCTTAGTAGCCAGGACGTTAGCTACCGTGCGTGATGGAAAGATACCGGTGCGATGTGTGAACTTAAGGGAAGACACTGACTCTTACCCCCAGTAGCGAAATCGGGCAAACTATAGGCATACCAGAGGAGTTGATACCCTCACAGGCCATCCAATTAAAGGTAAAAAGGGAAGATCCTTGGACGGTAGCTGTGGAGACAGCCCCTGTGTTCAAACCTCAATCACAGAGAAAGGGGCGCCACACCTTAGAACAATCCCGGGCTGAGTTGACAGAGTTTACACCGCAGCAGTTGGAGGCCTTACTGGGACGCTACCAGGATGTCTTTGCTCAACATGAGGATGATTTCGGCTGTACGACTGCCATCACACATGAGATTCCAACGGGTAACTCTGCACCTGTGAGAGAGCGTTATCGCCAGATTCCTCCGCAAATGTACCAAGAGGTAAAAGAAATGCTCACACAAATGCTACAGAACGGTGTCATCCAAGAAAGCCAAAGCTTTTTTGTCATAGGAAAAAAAGATCGTACTCTGCGGTTGTGTGGACTATCGCAAATTAAATGCCTGCACGGTGCGAGATTCATATCCACTACCCCGTATTGAAGAATCCTTGTCCGCTCTGCGGAATACAAGATACTTCTCCACTCGAGACCTGGCTAGTGGGTACTGGCAAGTGCCGATGTCAAAACATGACCGAGCGAAGACGGCCTTTATGCTACCTATGGGCCTGTACGAGTTCAACAGAATGCCGTTCGGGTTGGCTAATGCGCCCGGTACTTTTCAGCGACTCACCTTTGTCCATTCAGCCTGATTGTTAGCGCCACCACAACGGGTCCCGCTGTCCCTGCCGTCCCCATACTCACCGCCGCTGCTTCGGCCTCCGGTCCGGTTCCTCCTGCATCTTGCTCCCTGCGCGCACCTCCAGTCGTCCTCCGTTCCGGCGGGCGGTCTCCCGGCGCGCTCCCCCTCTGCCCTCGGCCGCGCGCAGTGCCTCTGCGCACGCTCCGGGGGGCCTGACCGCGCGTCCCTGCCGAATGGACGCCCGCTGCCTGACCTGATCTGGACCCTCCGCCTGGCCAATCGGGGGATACCATCAGGTATTTCAGGCCGCCCTCCCTTAGGGGAGGCGCCTGACTATCGAGTTCTCCTCGCTGCGCTCAGTCCCTGCTTCCCCTTGCTGGTCCCCAGCTCTCGCTCGCTCTCCCGGCTCCCGTAGCTGCTTCAGCCCATGTCTCCCTGCTAACTCTGTGTCTTCCTTTTACAGCTCCCTGTGCCCTGCTTCCGTCTGGTTCCCGCTGCTCTCCTTCACCCTTCCGCAACAACCTCCATTCCCTGGACCCTGGTTACCCCGGATCTCTCATCCTCCTCTCTGCTGCTCACCCTCTTGAGCCGACCCCTGGTCCTGGCCGCCGTGACGTTTGAGCTTCCTGAGCCTGCTCCCAAATGGTCCCTGTATAGGGGTCGGTCCACCTGGTGCGCTCGCCCAGGGAGAGTTCGGTGTCACGGTCCAGTGGGTCCACTCTTGCCCTCGTATCCAGCCCTGTGACACTGATTCTATTATTCAAACAGAACCAACTGATATTCCCAGTTTACGACGTTCTGAACGTTCGACAGCAGGAAAACCCCCTCACCAATTTGATCAGGATAGTTTTGTTTAGCAACCAGTTGTTTGAAACATAGAAGAATGTCAACGCATACTTCAAGAACTCTCGCCCGTGGAAGGGCGAGCACAAAGAGAGGGGGAATGTAAGGGGAAGGAACTAACTAGGCATGTCTCCTCCGTGAGGGGTCTGGAACCATCGGGGCTGTCACCTATATTGTTGGGTAGAAAGCTTGAGACTCCAGACCATACTCTGTGTATAACTGCGGACACACGGGACGCCTGTGAGGTAAAATCAGCTGAGAGGCGTCTGGGCAGAGCAGAGCCTGGGACAGCAGAGCGCTTTCACAGGAGACCGTCGACTGAGTACAGCTAAGACACCTGGTAATAGGGTAAGAAATGATGTCTCTTATGCCTCCCTTCCTTCTAGGTGTCTTTCAGTTCTTAATGTTTACAGACGTGTTTTTATGATTATTGCCTGCGGTACTGCTACATGTATAATTATGTATTACCGCTCATTACTTATGGTATTGTCACTTGAATGTGTTACGATTGTATGGATAACGCTATATATTGCCTCATGTTCTTGTATGATAATATTGCATGTATATGTGTCATTTGTGTATGTACAGTCAGGGAAAGTTAGTGCATCCTTTATTGGGACATTAGAGGAGGGCACTCTTAATATATAGTTTCCCCTATAGACTGGGTAGCTGCAGTTATGTTGCGGGCTACTAGGTGGGGGTATACTAGTGGGGCCTGATAGTAGGTTCATAGAGGGTTAAGTGTAGGAGGGGCTGCTAAGAGTTAAGTTTAGTGATGAAGAGTGGTTTAGTCAGACGGGGCCAGGGTGCCCAAGAGTCCACATGAGCTATAGACCTGGACAGCTTGGCAGTCACGTAACATTAAGTCGTTAGTGCCCACCTTATACATGGCCACTGCAGGTCTTAGCAGAGGGTCAAAACAGGAAAAGGAAGATGTGGTGTCTTACTGCCTAGGCCAATGCTTTTAGGGCAGAAGTTGGCTAGACTAAGGAGATGAAAGGAGTTGACACTTCAACGAGATCGTTATAGACGAGCCGGATACTTCACCGGGGGTCACCAACATAGTGATTGATGAATTCATGTCTGGGGCAAAACAGGCTGAAGGAAATGTCATTGTAGTGAGGGCAGACCTGGAAGGAACTGGGAAGCTGTCTAGTATGGTCCGGGCATGTAGTGCACAGAAGTAACAAGGAAAGATCAGGAAGCAAGCAAATGTTATGATGTACAAAGTTTGGATGTAATGTGCGAAATCCTAAGTAAAGACAGTGTTAAAGTTGTCTCAGACTGTGTCTCCATTGATTGGAGTCACCTAGAAGAGGGACCGTTATGGCCTGGGAAGTGCCCGGGTGAAGATGGATCTGGAGGTATGCCAAGGAGCATAGTATTGTTTCATGTAGGGGAAGGGCTGGGCAAAGCTGCCACCAGAGTACAGGTGACGACTACGGTCATGGCCCTCCCCTTACATTTGGCATAGTTGGCAGGATGCGACTACCTTGCAGTGCGGAGAACTCGCAGAAAGAAATGATGATGAAGATGTGTGTGCGACTGCTGTGCCCCTAGAAGATGACCGGGAGAAAGAGCAAGTAGTTGCTGTATCTGAAGAAGAAATTGCAAATGAAACACTGAATTTGCCTACTACCGATTTTGTGACAACACCGGACTTGACTACTGAATTGCATTTGACCAATTGGAAAAGAAAATATAACATTTCTACTGTGACCAAGATGGCGGCAGTGAGATTGACGGGAGATGGTGGAGAAGCGAACGAGAACCGCGTCTTTCGTGGGCATTGCCGTCATCTCTTGGCGCCAAAAAATGCCTCTCAGTATGCCCTGGTCTGCCCCTAGTGGGTGCGGATGAAGAGAAAGAAACCTCGCCCCTTACAACTGATCAGCGAAGGAGGAAAAAAGCATCTGGAGGTGGACCCCCCTCGAAGTGGGATGGCACCGAAGAAACATGCCGTGTATAACCCTGTCTATCGGAACTGGCAGCAGGTTAATGAGATGGAGAAGCGGGAACGTGTCGGCCAGTGGGAAGCTGAGCTCGTCCCAGCAGAATCTGTGGCTCCTCAGTCCCCAGAGCCAAGGGTTGAAGGTGTGGAAGAAGAATGTGGTCGTGAGACCGGAGTCTGTAAAATGTATTACAGAAGAACGGTGAGAGTGCCCTGGGTGCCTCAGCTCCGACTCCGCAGGGTCTGGACCATTCCTCAGTCTGCTCCTGAAGATGGCTCTCAGGATGCACCACTCAGGCGACGGGCATGGGGGACCACGTCTGGGGTAAAAATCGGAGTACCAGTGGACATCCCTGATGCTGTTCAGGTGGAAGAACAACCCCTCCCGTCTAGGTCTTCCATTCTTGATGTTACCTCGGTTGCAGTTCCACCCGGTCGAATCCTGAAGTCTGAGGTGGCGGAGTCGCCTTCAGCCCATACCAGGGCATGGAAAACAGAGAGACCAGCCGGTACCCGGAGACCTGACAGTGCTGCGGTGGCACCCTCCACATCCTCTGCGGCTGCAGAGATGCCGACTGACAAAGTGGTACATGGTGCGTGCAGTTGAACGATGTCTAATATGCCGAAAAGTTTAGAAAGAAAAGTTGTGAAGTTGTGCACGTTGCACCATGTTCACTGTGGGACCGTTCTGCGTCCCCATAGGGCAAGGAAGCCCTGTCATGCTCTCCAGCGTGAAGAGCCACATGGCTGAACGCTGAAGGTAAGCGTTGTATGCGGTAGATATTTATGGCCTAGAGGACTGCGAGCTAGGCGTTATACCTGGAGCCTATGGACTTTTTGTTGCACTCATTCTGCTGGAAATAGTAGACTGTCTCTTCAATTAGAGGCCTCTGGAAAGTCTGTACTCCCCTCAAGGAAAGGGGGAGCATCTCTCCTAGGACTGCCTACTGGAGCCTGGAGTGTTATTTGTGCACCATGAACTGCGGTGCGTACTGGACACAGCTTACGTTAAGCCAAATGACTTGCGGGTCTCTTACGGTTTTCTTGCAGTTTTTATTATTATTGATAGTTTTTGTATTATGCCTTGGTCGGGGATGACCAAGTTTAAGGAAAGGAAGAATGTAAGGGGGTAATATACAGTGCCCAAAAAAATAAAGGAAACACTAAAATACCACATCCTAGATATCTCTAAATGAAATATTCCAGTTGCAAATTTTTATTTATTGCATAGTGGATGTGTTCAGAACAATAAAACATAACAATTATCAATGTAAATCAAAATCAATATCCCATGGAAGTCTGGATTTGGAATGATACTCAAAATCAAAGTGGAAAATCAAATTACAGGCTGATCCAACTTCAGTGGAAATGCCTCATGACAAAGAAAAGATGCTCAGTATTGTGTGTGGCCTCCATGTTCCTGTATGACCTCCCTACTGTACAACGCCTGGGCATGCTCCGGATGAGGCGGTGGATGGTCTCCTGAGGGATCTCCTCCAAGACCTGGACTAAAGCATCCGCCATCTCCTGGACAGACTGTGGTGCAACGTGACATTGGTGGATGGAGAAATGATATCCCAGATGTGCTCAATCGGACTCAGGTCTGGGCAATGGGCAGGCCAGTCCATAGCTTCAATGCCTTCATCTTGCAGGAACAGCTGACACACTCCAGCCACATGAGGTCTGGCATTGTTCTGCATTAAGAGGAACCCAGGGTCCACCGCACCAGCATATGGTCTCACAAGGGGTCCGAGGATCTCATCTCGGTACCTAATGGCAGTCCGGCTACCTCTGGCGAGCACATGGAGGGCTGTGCAGCCCTCCAAAGAAATGCCACCCCACACCATTACTGACCCACTGTCAAACCGGTCAAGCTGAAGGTTGTTGCAGGCAGATCGCTCTCTACGGCATCTCCAGACTCTGTCACATGTGCTCAGTGTGAACCTGCTTTCATCTGTGAAGAGCACAGGGCGCCAGTGGCGAATTTGCCAATCCTGGTGTTCTGTGGCAAATGCCAAGCGTCCTGCACGGTGTTGGGCTGTGAGCACGACCCACACCTGTGGACGTCGGGCCCTCAGACCATCCACATGGAATCAGTTTCTAAGCGTTTGTGCAGATACATGCACATTTGTGGCCTTCTGGAGGTCATTTTGCAGGTCTCTGGCAGTGCTCCTCCTTGCACAAAGGCAGAGGTAGCAGTCCTGCTGCTTGGTTGTTGCCTTCCAAATCTCCTGGTAGCGCCTCCAGCCTCTGAACACTATGCTGACAGACACAGCAAACCTTGCCACAGCTCGCATTGATGTGCCATCCTGGATGAGCTGCACTACCTGAGCCACTTGTGTGGGTTGTAGAGTCCTTCTCATGCTACCATGAGTGTGAAAACACAACCAACATTCAAGAGACCAAAACATCAGCCAGAAAGCATTGGTACCGAGATGTGGTCTGTGGTCCCCCACATGCAGAACCACTCCTTTATTGAGGGTGTCTTGCCAATTGCCCATCATTTCCCTCTGTTGTCTATTCCTTTTGCACAACAGCATGTGAAATTGTCAATCAGTGTTGCTTCCTAAGTGGACAGTTTGATTTCACAGAAGTTTGATTCACTTGGAGTTATATTCTGTTGTTTAAGTGTTCTCTTTATTTTTTTAAGCAGTGTATGTTGTCTCTTATGCCTCCCTTCCCTCTAGGTGTCTTTCAGTTCTAAGGCTGTGTGCCCACGTTGCGTTTTTTTAAGCATTTCCGCAGCATTTGTGCCGGATCAGACGCTGCAGAAACGCTTAAAAGCATCCAATTAAATGTAATGAATTTTTGGCATCTTGTGCCAATGCATGCGTTTTTAAACGCTTAGAAAATGCTTAGCGGCTAAATGTTCCCAGAAAACGTGCGGAAAAAACGCGCAAGAAATGCGCGGAAATAAAACGTGCGTTTTCTGGGAAGATCAGTTTCCTAAGCGTTTAAAAACGCTAACGTGGGCACATAGCCTTAATGTTTACAGATGTTTTTATTATGCCCTGCTGTACTGCTACATGTATAATTATAGATTACCGCTCATTACTTATGGTATTGCCACTTGAATATGTTACTATTGTATGGATAACTCTATATTGCCTCATGTTCTTGTATGATATTGCATGTATATTATGTTTTATTTGTGTATGTATTCAGGAAAGTTAGTGCATCCTTTATTGGGACATTAGAGGAGGGCACTCTTAGCATATAGTTTCCACCATAGACTGGGTAGCTTTAGTTATGTTGCGGGCCACTAGGTGGGGGTATACTAGTGGGGCCTGATAGTAGGTTCATAGAGGGTTAAGTGTAGGAGAGGCTGCCGAGAGTGAAGGTTAGTGATGAAGAGCGGTTTAGTCAGACGGGGCCAGGGTGCCCAAAAGTCCACATGGGCTATAGGCCCGGAGAGCTTATAACGTCATTATTCCCCACACTACACACGGCCACTGCAGGTCTTAGCACTGGGTCAGAACAGAAGGAAGATGTGGCATCTTACTGCCTGGGCCAATGCTTTTAGGGCAGAAGATGGCTGGACTACAGAGATGAAAGGAGTTGGCACTTCAAGAAGATCGGTACAGACGGGCTGAATGCTTCACCGGGGGTCACCAAATGTAGTGATTGATGAATTCATGTCTGGGGCGAAACAGGCTGAAGAAAATGTCATTGTAGTGAGGTCAGACCTGCAAGGAACTGGGAAGCAGTCTAGTATAATCTGGTCCAGTCCGGGCGTGTACTGCAACAGAAGTGACAACAAGGAAAGGATAGATCAGGAAGCAAGCAAATGTTATGATGTACCAACTGTGGATGTAACGTGCGAAATCCTAGGTAAAGTGTTAAAGTTGTCTCAGACTGGGTTTCCATTGATGGGCGTCACCTAGAAGAGGGACCATTATGGCCTGAGAAGTGCCCGGGTGAAGATGGATCTGGAGATGCAGGTATGCCAAGGAGCATAGTATTGTTTCATGTAGGGGAAGGGCTGGGCGCAGCTGCCACGAGAGTACAGGTCACGACTACGGTCCCAGCCGACATCACTGTCCTCACTGAGAACACACTGACACAGCCGACAATGCTGCCACAGCCACCCCCGATGACAGCACTGACCGTGAGAGACAAGGTATGTTAAACGGGACTTAGGCGTGTGTCGATTCGGCACAGCGAACCAGGCTGCCCATTGTAAACTGTGTTTGGGCAGTTCTGCAAATCTCTGTAGTGTTGGAACACTTAGGCCTCTTTCACACATCCGGTGTCAGGGGTCCGGCGGCCTGCGTCGAATAGCCGGGCCGCCGGATCCGGCCTGCAGCGATGACACTGGATGTACATGCGGCCCCTGATGCGGCTTTAAAGGAGCCGCAGCACCGGGGGTCGAGAGAGCCAGCCGGAGAGAGATCGGGAGGCGAGAGAGCAGCCAGAGAGACAGTGGGGGACGAGAAAGCAGCCAGAGAGACAGCGGGGGACGAGAAAGCAGCCAGAGAGACAGCGGGGGACGAGAAAGCAGCCAGAGAGACAGCGGGGGACGAGAAAGCAGCCAGAGAGACAGCGGGGGACGAGAAAGCAGCCAGAGAGACAGCGGGGGACGAGAAAGCAGCCAGAGAGACAGCGGGGGACGAGAGAGCAGCCAGAGAGACAGCGGGGGACGAGAGAGCAGCCAGAGAGACAGCGGGGGACGAGAGAGCAGCCAGAGAGACAGCGGGGGACGAGAGAGCAGCCAGAGAGACAGCGGGGGACGAGAGAGCAGCCAGAGAGACAGCGGGGGACGAGAGAACAGCCAGAGAGACAGCGGGGGACGAGAGAACAGCCAGAGAGACAGCGGGGGACGAGAGAACAGCCAGAGAGACAGCGGGGGACGAGAGAACAGCCAGAGAGACAGCGGGGGACGAGAGAACAGCCAGAGAGACAGCGGGGGACGAGAGAACAGCCAGAGAGACAGCGGGGGATGAGAGAACAGCCAGAGAGACAGCGGGGGATGAGAGAACAGCCAGAGAGACAGCGGGGGACGAGAGAACAGCCAGAGAGACAGCGGGGGACGAGAGAACAGCCAGAGAGACAGCGGGGGACGAGAGAACAGCCAGAGAGACAGCGGGGGACGAGAGAACAGCCAGAGAGACAGCGGGGGACGAGAGAACAGCCAGAGAGACAGCGGGGGACGAGAGAACAGCCAGAGAGACAGTGGGGGACTACAGAGCCAGCCAAAGAAAGGTATGGAGAGAGAGAGAGAGAAGGGGAGGGGAAGAGAGAGAGTTGCGGGCCGGGCACTTGTGGGGTTAAAACTCATAGTGCCCGGGCATGCGCAGTTGAAAAAGCCGGTCCGGCGCTGCAAAAAAAACATTGCAACCAACGTTTTTTGCAGATGCCGGACGGCGCATGTTTGCCGTATCCGGCAAAACCCGGAGGCGCCGCATGTTCACCAATGAACTCATTTTGCATGTTTTACATATTTCCCATAAGGGATGGGGGCAGTGCTCTAGAATCACTGCGTTGAGAAACACGTGATGGTGTCTCCGCAGTGTCGGATGTTGATCTCCATGAGTTCATTCATCCTCCTTTTCATAGTCTTTTTACTAGGCATTGCTCCTACCAGCCAGTTTCCTACTCCACACTGATGAGGGGCAATACCCCGAAACAGCTGTATGTGGATGGATACCATGTTTTGGCATAGGTGGTTTCCTTCATTGGAGACTGCCCTTCCCGTGGTTGTTCCTTCCCGGGCAAAGACCTGGCTGGTCATTGCTTGCGTTGAGAAACACGTGATGGTGTCTCCGCGGCTTCTGTTTTGCATGTTTTACATATTTCCCATAAGGGATGGGAGCAGTGCTCTAGAATCACTGCGTTGAGAAACACGTGATGGTGTCTCCGCAGTGTCGGATGTTGATCTCCATGAGTTCATTCATCCTCCTTTTCATAGTCTTTTTACTAGGCATACACATATATAGACACAAAGACTAATTGATTACTGCTTTGTATGGTTCATAGAGCATAACAAAAAAACAATTGCTATATATTACAAAGAAAAGCAAAAAATTATAATATGGTATTGAAGATATTTAAATATGGATAATAAAAATTTATAAAGAAAATAAAAATATATGTATTTGTTCTAACTTTTATTAAAAATGAAAAGATGTAAAATGTGTACACAAAATTCCATGTTCCCCAAAGGAAGTTGCCTATTGAAAAGCAAACAATTCTATATCATGATTTAACCCATTGGGAACCAGAGTGTACACATTAAAAATCCATTTGGATTCGGTGCTGGACATTAATTTTAGATAATCACCCCCCACCCCCTTCCAATCCCATTGACATTCACAGGGGTCTTGCCTCCCAGCAACTAAATGTATGATCCTGAAGCGGCAGA
Organism: Dendrobates tinctorius; assembly: GCF_039654945.1. NCBI lineage: Eukaryota > Metazoa > Chordata > Amphibia > Anura > Dendrobatidae > Dendrobates > Dendrobates tinctorius. The sequence goes on from NW_027361898.1 coordinate 8,817,495, forward strand.
AAACAAGACTCTTCACATGTTGAGGTACTACAACTCTCAGACATAACTTTGAGGTTTTTTCCCTTTAACCCTTTTCTGTTGTAATGCACAAAAAATGTCCTTGTCATTTTAGTTAATGAGCAGTGGCGACGATTCACGTTAAACCACCAACGCATTCCCTGTAACGATTGCTCATGTCCCTTATTTTTTACCTTTAGTTATCCCGCAGCTTGTATAAGGGATTGGCCTGTCACCTTCTTACAACTATCATCATGGCTGCAAAAAGATTTCCCCCCCCCATGTACGCCCAATCCTGCGGGCATCACTAGTAAGGCAGCAGCCGCTGTCATGCCACAAGCTTGTGGTCTGTATGTATGAAGCACCGGCAGTTGCCCACAATGACCGCACTTTCCCTCATTCATAGGATGCCACTACGACAGGTTGAAGCAGGTTCTTTTGGCCCCATGGGCCGCAAGCGCTCTTTCTATATGGTGATGGCCTCTTAGATCACGGACAAGCCCCTCTACTTGGTCTCAATCTCTCTCTTTGGATGACTTGGAATTAACTTGCTAACAGTGTAGGACGCCTCAAATTGTTCTTGTTCCTGTTTGGCCATTGCCGCTTTTTGGATCTTATGCATTGGCAAATTTGTTTCTCGATATGCTTTTTCTTGCAGCACCTGTTTGAAAGGAACATTATGCCAGCCTTGGATCAACTGGTCTCTAAATAGAGTCTGAGTCACCAAACACGCAGGACTCCCACCCCCCATTTTTTTTGCATCAATTCAGTCGCGCATGGAAGATGTGTGTGTGCGCACGGAAGTCGTGTGTATGTACACATGTGGGGAGGTTGAGCTCGGTACGGTTCTGTCTGTGATAGGAGACAGAGTTTGACAGCAGGTGTCATGTGGCAGTCTGCCCATCAGAGGTCACTGGAGAGCGCCGATGGCAGTGATTATGTAACTGTCATTTGAATGTTACATAACTGCCAGAGGTCAAGGTGACTCGAATTGGGCAGAGGTGACTGTCAGGTGACAGAAGGTGGGGCTACCTGGTCTGTCTGAATAAATACTGAGGTAAGCTTCCAGAAGCTTCAGTCAGCCAGGGGAGCTCACAGGTTAGGAGAGTCTGTCACACAAAGGAGACCCCTCAGAGACTTTGGACAGTGGAAACGGTCACGGGGGGGTGACCCTATAGGACATTGGTTACAGGCAGAGGCGGCCTGTGAGGACCTGGATTATTGGTGGACTTTGTAAGGTGAAACGCCGAGGTGGATTGGCTTAGGGCAGCCACGGCGGATAGAGCCACGAAGTACGCCTGACGGAGAAAGTGTACAAGTGAAGGTTCCCGGGCCTGTCTGCTGGAGGATAACAGTGAAACATCTGTCGTGTTTTGTTCTGGTCGTCGTGAGGGCGACCAATAAAAGCAAACCTGTTGAATACAATTCCTGCCTCTGTCTCGTGCCTGTCGACGTCAAGAAGCGGGTCACCCCCCATTCCTGCGAGTACAGCACACCTCCGCCGCCTACCAGCCACACCACCTAAATACCACAGTACGCTACCCTCTGCCCCAGCCTGCCACCGGACCCTAAACACACACATACAAACATACACTGAAGATGTGTACACACGAGGTCCTGCATTTAGTCGATGCCATCTTTGTACTCCTGTGAAGGCCATCCTTAGGCCGTGGTCACACTTGCGAGTGTGATGTGAGAAACTCACGCGAGTCTCTCTCCTCAATAGCCGGCACTGCCGCCAGCGGCACGGACTGAAGCGTTCAGCTGCATAGAAAGACATGCAGCCGCACAATCCGGTCCCAAGTGCCGGGTATTGAGGCGAGAGACTCGGGCGAGTTTCTCGCATTGCACTCGCAAGTGTGACCCCGGCCTTAGGTTGGGCTTCTTAGGAGATTGGTATTACAGCATATGGAAAAATAAACAATCGCATTTTCAAGTCCAGTAGGAAAACTAAAAACAAGCGTAAAAAAAGAAAAATAAGTATAAAAATTTGAACCACACCCATTAAAAAAATAAGCATATTTGGTATAATGTCCATAAATGTTCTAATATATATATATATAAAAAGTGTTAGAACTCGTAGGACAGCTTTTTTGGCCCCCTGTGCGCTCCTTAGCCAGCCATGTGATTGTATCACGTGGCCGTGACGTCACGCAGGGTCCTGCAGCGTCTCTGCACCTTGCCGGCTTGATTCTGGACGCGGCGCTTGCATTGTACACAAGTGGCCGCTGGCACCTTTCATTACGGGCGTCTCTCACCAGCCGGGACAGTGTCCTATCTCCTACATCCTGCAGCACATTACCATCTGGACATAATTTTTCAATCGGACTTTATCTGTCAACGGAGCTCTGAAAAGAGGATCATCCAGCTTTCCCTATAGGACCTTCCTTTAAAGGCTACTACTCATCTACTCAGCTTTAGAATTCACACTAAGGTAATTATTTTATTATCAATAAGCCTTTTATCATTCATTGTTTTTTAGCAGACAGTATTTCTTCTATTTTAACTCCTGGGTACATCTACAGCGCAAGTCCTAAACACTATTCATTGACTTTATTGGACAAATTACTGTAGGTGGTTTTGTCTTGCAACTTGCAGCTGTGTACCTTTAATTGTGCTTAGCGCCCTCGATTCTTTATTTTATTTGATATATATATATATATATATATTCTCTACACACATGATGGGTATATGGGCATAGGACTATGGGATGGAGGATATGTATGATGGGTATATGGGCATGGGACGGCGAATATGTATAATGGGTATATGGCATGGGACTATGGGATGGCGGATAATCATTATAATTTGTTACAACTAACCACAGTTACTGTGCCCGGACAACGCCAGGCTCTTCAGCTAGTTATAGTGCTTTGAAATAAGCACTATCATGTAATCCAAACGCTGATAACTTATTATAGTGCTTGAAAAAGCCACTATATTGTAATCCGAACTCTGCTAACTTATTCTTCTTATCATAGTGCTTTTTTTCAAAGCACTATCTTGTAATTCGAACGCTGCTAACTTATTATAGTGCTTGAAAAAGCACTCTCGTATATGTAATCCAAACGCTGCTAACTTATTATTCAGTTGATTTCCGCAATTAATGCGGCCCGAACCGCTACACGCACAGACTCCGTTGAGGTGTCGTTTCGAAGCCAGCGTCCACGAGTGGTGTGCTAAGTATTTTTCGTGTCGTTCGGATTTGTAGTTTTAGCGCAATTTGCGTTTGAAAAAACATTTTCCCGTCATTGGAATGCATTGTCTCAATGCATTTCAATGGGAAAATTTTTGCCATAGGGAAAACATGGGGCAGTCGTGAGGTGGCAGTTAAGCTCATTTATATGCGCAGGCACACCCAGTTACTATGCCAACGCCTTTACATTAACCCACCAGGACGGAGTTTCTGCCAGATATCAGCTCTTAAAGCGAAACCCAAAGCACAAATGCAAATCTAGCTTCATCACATGACGCATGCCCGAGAGAGAATTTGTGCCAAAGTGGATTTAGAAGCCCAGTGAGCCAAACTGGCTCTTAAAGGGCCGATGCGCCAAATCGAAAGCTGAGTGACCCCAGGCTCCAAATCGGAGGCTGATCGACCCTGGCCTCCAAATCGGACCCAGAGGGGCCTCGCCCACCAAATCGGACCCTGAGGGGCCCCACAGGCCAAAGTGACCCCTGAGAGGCACCCACAGTTAAAACGGATCCTGAGGTGAAAGTCTTGCAGGGGCAGCAGGCAATTCTCTCTTAAAGGGGCAGCCCAGGCACCATTTCAAAGGACTATCTGTACTTCCTTCAGGAAATACACATCTAGTCTTATTATTCAGTTGATTTCTGCAATTAACATAGTAACATAGTTATTAAGGTTGAAGGGAGACTTTAAGTCCATCTAGTTCAACCCATATCCTGTCCTAACCTGCCCTAACATGTTGATCCAGAGGAAGGCAAAAAAACCCATGTGGCAAACAGTAAGCTTTACATTGGGGAAAAAAATTCCTTCCCGACTCCACATACGGCAATCAGACTAGCTCCCTGGATCAACGCAATAGTAAGGAAACTAGTGTATATACCCTCTAATATTATGTTTCAAGATCCAGTCCCTTCTTAAATTTTAGTAGGGAATCACTCATTACAACATCGTATGGCAGAGTTCCATAGTCTCACTGCTCTTACAGTAAAGAATCCGCGTCTGAGTATGCTTAAACCTTCTTTCCTCCAGACGCAGAGGATGCCCCCTTGTCCCCGTCACAGGTCTAAGAGTAAAAAGATCATTAGAAAGGTCTTTGTACTGTCCCCGCATATATTAATACATTGTAATAAGATCACCCCTAAGCCTTCGATTCTCCAAACTAAATAACCCCAAGTGTAATAACCTGTCTTGGTATTGCAGACCCCCCAGTTCCCTAATAACCTTGGTCGCTCTTCTCTGCACCCGCTCCAGTTCAGCTATGTCTTTCTTATACACCGGAGACCAGAACTGTATACAGTATTCTAAGCGTGGTCGCACTAGTGACTTATAGAGAGGTAAAATTATGTTCTCCTCATGAGCATCTATGCCTCTTTTAATGCATCCCATTATTTTATTTGCCTTTGCAGCAGCTGTCTGACACTGGCCACTAAATGTGAGTTTGTCGACCACCCATACACCCAGGTCCTTTTCAGTGACAGTTTTGCTTAGTGTTTTACAATTAAGAACATAATTATACATCTTATTCGTTCTACCCAAGTGCATGACCTTACATTTATCCCCATTAAAGCTCATTTGCCATTTATCAGCCCAAGCTTCTAGTTTACATAAATCCTCCTGTAATATAAAATTGTCCTCCTCTGTATTGATTACCCTGCAGAGTTTAGTGTCATCTGCAAATATTGAAATTCTACTCTCTATGCCCCCTAAAAGGTAATTAATGTTAAAAAGAAGCGGGCCCAAAACTGACCCCTGTGGTACCCCACTGCTAACCGTGACCCAGTCCGAGTGTGCTCCATTAATAACCACCCTTTGTTTCCTATCCCTGAGCCAGCTCTTAACCCACCTACACATTTTCCCCTATCCCCACTGTTCTCATTTTATGTATCAACCTTTTGTGTGGCACCGTATCAATAGCTTTTGAAAAGTCCATGTACACCACGTCCACTGCATTCCCTTGGTCCAGTCCGGAACTTACCTCTTCATAAAAGCTTATGCGGCTCAAACCGCTACACGCACAGACTCCGTTGAGGAGTCGTTTCGAAGCCAGTGTCCACGAGTGGTGTGCCAAGTATTTTTCGTGTCGATCGGATTTTTAGTTTTTGCGCAATTTACGTTTGAATTTTTTTCCCCCGTCATTGGAATGCATTGTCTCAATGCATTTCAATGGGACAATTTTGCCATAGGAATACATTGGGCAGTCGTGAGGCGATTCAAATGGCAGTTAAGCTCACTGATATGCGCAGGCAGACCCAGTTACTATGCCAATGCCTACGAACTTTACATGACCCCACCAGGACACAGTTTCTGCCAGATATCAGCTCTTAAAGCGAAACCCAAAGCACAAATGCAAATCTAGCTTCATCACATGACGCATGCCCTTGAGAGAGAATGTGCGCCAAAGTGGATTTAGAAGCCCAGGGCACCAAACTGGCTCTTAAAGGGCCGGTGCGCCAAATCGGAGGCTGAGCCACCCACCCCGGCCTCCAAATCGGAGGCTGATCGACCCCGGCCTCCAAATCGGACCCAGAGTTGCCCCGCCCACCAAATTGGACCCAGAGGAGCTCCGCCCACAAAATCAGACCCCCAAGGGGCCCCACCCACAAAATCAGACCCTGAGGGGCCCCGGCCACAAAATAAGACCCTGAGGGATCCCGTCCACCAATTCAAGCCCTGAGGAGCCCAGGCTACCGAATCGGAGCCTGAAGGGCCCCACCCACCAAATCAGACCCTGAGGGTCCCCACAAGCCAAAGTGGCCCCTGAGAGGCACCCACAGTTAAAACGGATCCTGAGTTGAAAGTCTTGCAGGGGCAGCAGGCAAGTCTCTCTTAAAGGGGCAGCCCAGGCACCATTTCAAAGCACTATCTGTACTTCCTTCAGGAAATACACATCTAGCTACAATATAAAATTCTTTTACCCATAAAGTTAAACCATATTAATAAAAACCGAAAACTCCAAAATTGCCATTTGTTATTTTTCCTGTTACCACACCTCCCTTATGGAAAAAAAAAAAAAAAAAAAAAAAGATAAACAAAAACTAAAATCTTTTAAAACCCTATAGACGTTTGGCATGGCTGTAATGGTATTGATCTGGAGACTCACCCATTGTTTTAGCCCACCGTAGCGCCACCAAATTACCTGATCAAATCGCACCTTTCCATGAGATTTCAGAGCAAAGCGCAGATAAATGCTAAATGTAAAGACACCGGAGTCAGAAGAGTTTTCAGAATGGTTTTCTTTATGAAAATAAGTTAAGTTACAAAATTTGCAGATTATAGAAATATCTTAAATTATTAAAATAAACATTATCACATTTCTATACAACTAGCTTGACCCGTGTAAAATTTTCGCACATTGGTTGTCAGGGGCGCAGGAAATTTGAGAAAAAAGCAAACTAGTCAAATGTAAATGTATTTCATGAGCTGATGAAAACACAGGTATTTATATATGTGGATTGGTAATACAATAAATTGGTTTGATAAGTAGAGGCCAAAAAATGTCTTCCGGTTGAGATGCCACCTACAGGTCATTGTGTCTTTCTGCAGGGTTATGAAAATTAATATTTAAACTGTATTTATTGATAAAATCGTGACTGTGCACGGTTTGTTTGGCTGTTTTCTTGTTGAAGGGAGCAAGTTTATCTTTCAAATGGTTTATCATTTGTGTGTGTGGGTGGAAGTAATCACTGAAAAAGCAGTGCATGTATACAAATGTGTTTGCATATGTGACTCACCTGCAGTGAAGTGTGCAATCCTCCAATGTGCCTGAAATAGGCTGGGCAAGCACTTGAGAAAGCTGGAAAGACCCCAAGGCAAATGTTTGGATTTGTCTGTGATGTTTGTAAACAGCTTTCTGGTAGTGTGCTGCCACCTGCAGGTAATGCGACCTTTCCAATGGTGTATCATTTGTTTGTGTGGGTGGAGTATGAACGGAGCAAGTGTGCAATTCAATAGGAAGTGCATGTTTACAAATGTGTCTGCATATATGCCTCACCTGCAGTGAAGTATGCAATCCTCCAATTTGGCAAAATAGCCTTGGCAAGCTAGAAAACCCCCAAGGCAAATGTTTGGATTTGTTTGTTATGTCTGTAAGCAGCTTTGTGGTAGTGTACTTTGGGGTACTGTGGTGCCACCTGCAGGTCATTTTTCCTTACTGCAGGTTTATGAAAATGAATGTTTAAACTGTATTTTGTGATCAAATTGTGGATATGTGGTTTGTTTGGCTATTTCCTTGCTGTAGGGGGCAAGTTTACCTTTCAAATGGTGTATCATTTGTGTGTGGGTGCAGTATGAACGGAAATACAAAGGAACCACAGAAAAACAGTGTTTAGAAATAATAAAATAGATTACTGTATATACATAATTACAGCACAGAGTTAAGGGTCTGCACCTTAGCAGCACCGTGGGGGAGGGCAGTCCGTGCAGAGTATTGTTACCATGCAGCATTGAGACCACGGATCAGGTTTGCATGGCTTTTTTTTTTTTTTTTTCTTTTTACAACTCCCCCCTCCAAAATAAAAAAAAAACAAAAAAAAAAAAACCTAAAAGATTGGAGTTGATCTTGTACAACGAATGGAGCCATTCAACTTCACAACTCGGCTGGCAAAAAACAAACCTTCATACAGTTACGGAGCGGAAGGATAAAAAGTTATCGGTCTTACTAGAGGAGGAGGAAAAAAACTAAAAAAGTCAGTAGTAAACTGGCACAGGGATTTGCCAGATTTAGCTTTTCACTTTGAGAAAGTCTATAAATATCCACAGTGTCAAAATTAACAATCAATAACTTGGTTCCTTGCAGATGATGAAGGCTGCGTATACCATCGCCATGGAGGATTATGATGAGCTTCGTAGATCCATGCTTCAGAACAGGGAAACATGCTATATCACCAAAGATTCGGGAGAAAAAAAACAAACAAAACAAATGAATGTTTGCACAATTATGGACACTCCTCAATGACAATTAGATGAGCAGAACAAACCTTTATTTCACTAATTTGCTACAATGTAACTCTGCAGGTAATATCTATCAGGTTGGACAGTGCCAGTCATTATGGGCATTATTTGGGCTCTTGCAACGGCTACACATCCATCACCTGTTCCACATCAAGCCATGTTCACACCGGCATCAGGGCTTCTGGTTTTAATAAATGCAGGTGGCACAATCCTGCTGCACTGCTTTATACATCTCTGCTCTTACACAATAAAGTGGTGTTACAGGGATTGTAGTATGGACAGGTCTAAAAATTAGGTAAAACCAACCGCAGATGAACACATGACTAAATATGAGTCATTACTTGTCAGAAACTAGGCTTTGTAGAGGTAGTTTGCAATCCAATTACACCCTTACCGCTTCCAAAACAATTAGGGTGTGTGCAGACACTGCGGATTAATCCGCACGGATTTTGCAAAAACCGCAGATAAACCGCAGGTCAAAAGACCTGCGGATTATCTGCGGTTTTGTCCTGCGGATTCACCATCTCCACAATGGTGGAGATAGGAACCCGCTGCGGATTCCGCAGAAAGAAATGACATGTCACTTCTTTCTGCGGTTTCAAAACCGCAGCAAATCCGCGCGGATTTTTCCGCAACGTCTACACAGCGTTTTTTTTTTTACCATTCATTTGAATGGTACTGTACACCGCAGCTAAAACTGCTGCGGGTCCGCAGCGGCCAAAACCGCTGCGGAAACGCAGTGGAATCCGCAGCATGTGCACATACCCTAAGGGGGCTAAGCACAAGCCAGGAGATACTGATTAAATGCTCTTAATTGTTCATCAGTAGGTGTGAGCACCTCTAGAAGCAGAAGTTATGGACATTTGCTGGTTTGGAGAATTCAGATGGTTACACAATGCCAATGAGGCATGACATCAGCAATGATATTAGAGAAGCAAATGTTACTCCCCAGTCATCAAAGGTTATAAATCCATCTCCAATCAATATGGAGTTCATTGTTCTACATGTTTGAATAATGTTTAGAAACATTATTCACAAGTGTAAAACAATCAGGACAGCTGACAATCTTCCAAGGAATGGACGTCCCAGCAAATTCACTCCAAGCTCAGACGCTAAAGACCCCACTTGGCATGTTAATGGTTAGGTTCATGGTAGTACAATTAGAAAGACTGTAGGGGTATGGCTTGTTTGGAAAGGTTGTCAGTACAGGAAAAAGCCTCTGAAAAGAACATTGCAGCACAAATTCCATCCGAACAAACCATAAGAGATCTAGAACAGTGTACTTACAACAAACGAGACCAAAGTGGACATGTTTGGCAATAATGTCCCGCATCATATTTGACAAAAATCAAACCCGGCGTTATCAGCACAAGCACTATATACAGACTGACCAACACATTGCTGGAAAGGTCATTGACTCGAGCATGAACACCTCAGCATAACAAAAAGTTCTAGGGACAAATGTAAGGCCATCTATCCAAAAGATAGTGCTTGGGGGGGGGGGGTACATAGAAATCATGGGGCCCCATAGCAATAGTTTTAACTGGGGCCCCACACCCTAAAAATAAACAATTGTTGGGGTTACAGATGAATATATCTTACAATTTTCCATCCTTTACATAGTAGTTTTTCTCCTGCTGAAGTCCTAAATTCCTCTTTCATTGCCTCCATAAAGTATGATGCCAACAAAAGTGCCCCCCAAACAGCATGATAACCCCATGGTGAATTCCTCCACATGCACAACATAATGTACTCCACCTCAACTCCCAAGGCAAAGTATGGTGACCCCAACACAGTATTATCCCCAACTGTAACCCCCACATAGCCCTCAATACAGTATGAGTACAGAATAATGGCCCACGCTGGCCCTCCAAATAGTATAATGGTCTCCACACCGTATGATGGACCGCATACAAACCTTCACACTCGCCATGGTCCCCCTTAAAGTATAGTGCATTTGTCATGGTCCCCCTTAAAGTATAATGCATTCAGCATGACCCTCCATACAATATAATGCATTCCTCATGGTCCTCCATACAATATAATGCATTCCTCATGGTCCTCCATGTGTGTGGTGTGAAGCACTGCACATCTCAGAGCAGCGGGCGCGCTGAAATGACATCATTGAGCCAGCTGCTCTGAAATGTCATATGCCGAGACAGAATGATGGGGGTTGAGGCGTCCACTTGACACTCCCTCCTCCTCCATCATCATTGCTCGAAGAAGGGAGCGTTAGCAGACGCCTCCACTCCCATCATTTTGTGCGTGCAAGCGCTGACCGGAGAAGGTGTAAGCCCGATGCGGGCTTTGACACCAGGCCACCCTGGCTCTATAGCAGTGGCGTGGCTTATCGCCATTGGTGGTACGACACTGAGCTTGGCTGAAACTGGCTCAAACAGCAAATCTACATCACAGGGACTAAAAAAAGAAAAGGATCGTGGTGCTTCTATGGCAGAATCACAGTCCAGCCCAAAGTAATGTTGTGGCTGGATCCTAAGAGATCACTGTAGTAACAAAATGCCAAATGTTGAGAAGAGCGGACAAAATTTCTTCCAGAATGATGCAAGAGACTGGTAAAGTAATACAGAAATACATTACTGCAGGTTATTGCTGCAAAGGCTGGTTCTACTAGCAACTCATTCACAGAGTGTACTTAGTTTTTCACACACTGCTTCTGCTTTTTGGTCATTTATTATGTCGAGACATGTAAAATCATAAGTGACATAGGGTGTACTTTATTCTGAGCCACCAGATACGGCGGCCACCGGCTGATTTTGCCCGGGAAGGTTTCCTTTGACTGATAACTTCCCTGCTTAACGGCACAAGTCCACCAGAGCCATGACTAGTCAGCTCTGGGGCGCGAGACGAATTACTGACAATTTCACACATATTACAGCACGGTGAGAAATAGTGACAATCTTACCTCCTTCTGTAGTTGGTACAATGGCTGATAAGGTAAATAAGGAATGCGAGTCCAAATATGATGGCAAGAACCTCTCTAAAAGGTAATCCTTAAATAGAAATTGAATAATATAAAGTTACAAACTTTTGGCGCCCATCAGACACACAGCAAGTACACATTACAGCAATACTACTGAATATCTTTGAATAGTTTGTATTAATAAACGCTTTTCCTAGAGGTGAAGACCCACTTCATGCGAGCTCTGTCTGACCTGCTGAAGTTTGGCAGATTATCATCATATTTGCTGGCCTTAAACCCCCCCCCCCCGCCAAGGATTGTCTGGAGTCCTCGGGGGACACAGTGACGAGTCTCCTGGCGGTACGCTGCTTTTGGCGGTAGCCAGAATACTGGGGCCTGAAGACCCTGGCAGATAGAACTTGGCCGGGCGCCATCTCCCCCCTCCCAGCTCCGGATGGCAGCAGAGCTTGGAAAGGACCTCTGGTGAACAAGCGGTGAGTCCGGCGGATACTGCAGCCGTCCTGTGCTGTCCCTCGGCTTCTCCCTCCACACTGAGCTTGCCTTGCTCCCCTGCCCGGCACCTGAAGCGTCCGGGCTGTTTCTGCCTGTGGCCTCCAGCTCCATGTGGGTCAGGTGTTCTCCCCCCACGCGCCCACCTCCCAATCCCTTCTTTCACCATTTACAACTGCCTCACCCACCCGGTGTCTCCTTCTGGGTCCTCTGCGCAGACTGTGGGGATCCCTCTGGCCCGGCTGGCTTCTCTCAGTTTCGGAGGTGGCACTGCTGGACTGTCCCCCTGCTTAGATGTGCCACGTGTTCTGTGTCCCCCCTGGTGCCATCGTGGAGGGACTTTGTGGGGCTGCGGTGAAGCTGTGACACACAGTGACAGGCTGCTTCTGATAATTAGCTGGAGCTCTGTTTACAAAGCTGATGACTCGGTACTTTGCTGCCACCTACTGGCGGTTGAGTAATTGATCAGCACCTTCAACTGCTATATTTTACATTACAATGCCTCTAGCTAATGTAACATCAATTCTGCATTGAACTCTAATAAATCAACCTGCCTGGATTCATTCTATATTATACCCCGAGTCTTCCATCATGACTTAATCCATACACCCCATATTCTGTTAAGAACACCACAAAATATGCTTCCCCTTTGACTTCATTTTCTCTAAAGCTGGACTTAAAATACTGGGATTCTCTACAGCATATAGCCACCCTCATGCCTAAACTACGCAAAACCAACTCAAAGTATTCTAACAATAGGTTCCTCGCACTAACGGATCTGGACGCCATCATGTCTCCCGGACCACATTCCCCATCGGAATCCTCTAATTCCTCTATACCGGATTCAGAGATAATTCCAGCTTCTACAACCAGGATCCCAAATACCCCAACTCCGGACCAATCAGCTTTACTCTCACAGTTCCAGTCTATTTTACATTCAGAATTAATTGTCCAAAATGTCGGACAAGCTATCTGAAGATCTAACTAAAGAGATCAGAGAGCTGGGCTCCCGTACTTCCGACCTGGAAAATAAGATGGACTCAACCCTCACAACTCTTGCCACACACGAAAAATAGAGATGCTCCATGATGAGATCTACACCCTTAACAACAAACTAGAAGATTTTGAAACCCGTGCCCATAGAAGTAACATTTGAATCAGTGGGCTGCCTGAAACAATCACAAATCTCCAATCTACGGCGACAGCTGTGTTTCAAGTACTCCTAACCGTTTTCTCTATTAGGCATCTAGAAATGGACCGTATCCACAGAGCTTTAAGCAATTGTAAGCCAGATGGCCCACCGAGAGACATAATCCTTTAGCTGCATTTCTATAAAACAAAAGAACAACTCCTACAGGTGGCAAGAAAGTCCGCACCTTTGGAATTACAAGGCCATTCCTATGAACTTTTTCCTGATTTGTCCCCTACTACTATCGCCAAAAGATGGGCAATGAAACCGTACCTAGAAATTCTTTGCTCCAAGAACATCAAGTGTTGTTGGGGATTTCCCTTTAAACTGATGTTTACTCCTCTTGAAGTGGTCCATACAGTCCTCTCTCCCCTGAACGTGCTAGCCGCTGCCTCACTAAATTACAGCTCATGGATCCTCCTTCGCCCCCTCCAGCCTCGTCTTCAGTGCATCAACCCAAGGATAGCCGCTCCAGACCGCAGGATCTAACTACTCCCTTTGAGAAAATATACAAACTCTGGTTCTATTTTGAGCTCAAGACAGTTATTAGGCTACGTTAAGGCCCCGTCACACACAGCGAGATCGCCAGCGAGATCACTGATTTTGTGACGCCACAGCGATCTCGCCAGCGACATCGCTGCGTGTGCCATGGATCAGCGACCGGCCCCCCTGATGGGTATCATGATCGCGCTCAAACGTCCTGGGCCATTTTTTGATCGTTGGTCTCCCGCTGGCCAGCACGCATCGCTGCGTGTGGCAGCGAGAGACCAACGATCAGCGACGCTGGTTTCCAAGGTAAACAGCGGGTATCTAAGAGCCGCGCGGCTCTTAGATACCCGCTGTTTACCTTGGATACCAGCTTGCTCGCTGGTCCTGATCTCTGGTGGGTCTGTATGTGACAGCTCACCAGCGATCAGCTATGTCCCAGCGATCCCATCTACGTCGGATCGTTGGTGGGATATCTGGGACATTCATACGTGTAACGGGGCCTTTATACGGTGTCTTCATCGCCCATTGTTTAACTGCTAGCCTGTCATTTTTTTTATGCTTGGGAACTTTGAATGTGCATACACGCCTGAGTTATAGGCATATCTCAAAGACTTCTCTGATAGAGATTTTACATAAGGTTTCTCAGTTTATTTTTTTTTTCCAGAGCGTATAATTCCGATATTCGTTTCTCCAGAAGTATTCGAGTGCTTCAGCTTCTTCCTGAGATCTGGATTGGTAACCGCTCCTCAACTCGATCTCCAGGAAGGATAAGTGACTATGTTTAATATAAATGCAGTCAGTATTTACTCCTTGCATTTGTATTCCTGAGACTTGTTCTAAATTCTATTGTACTGTGGTTGGACCATTAGTATATTATGTTACTTTTTACTTTAAGTACCAACATACCCAATACGGTTACCCTTCTACTAGAGTTGCGATGCTTAATCCCTCTTCCTGGGACGCTAGATCTTGATTTGATCTACTCTTTGGTTAACCCGTACCCCTTTACACATATTATACAAATATTTATACAAGATTCTGGTATTCGTTTAAATACTCCTATAGACAGCCTGTCTGTTAATACATACACCCAGCTCACCCTAACCTCCCTTCTATACCCAATTTTAGTTATTGTACATTATATTGCGTTGTCCCTGATAAATACACATAACCCTACAGTGTTTTTACACACTGCTGCTCAGCCATTGTTAAGGTTATCCGTTTTTTCCCCTATAGGTTCCCCTTATCCTATCCAAATTGTATGGATTGTTCTGTCGATCCAACTTCCCATTCTGGTAACTCGCCCGAGTGAACTCTACCAATACGGTCCATTCCAAAATAATACTCCTACTTTCAATTGCAAACCACCATTAGGAGCTATCAGAGGCATGTCTAACATTTTTTCATCATGCCACTAACAATCATGTCACACAACGTGCGGGGCCTTAATTCTCCGCACAAACGTACTAAGGCCTTACGCTACTACAAATCTCAACAATAAGACGTGGTATGTCTCCAAGAGACACACTTCTCAACTAGCTCCTATCCAAGATTTTTGTCCGCCTCTTACCCGCTCTTCTATTTAGCAAACACCCCAAACAAAACCAAAGGCGTCGCTATCTGTTTCAAGAAGTCCCGTTCCCTTTGTCTTTAAATAATCGGTCGTAAACAAGGAGGGCCGTTACTTAATGGTGACAGGTTCCATTTCAGACGAGCTGGTGACCATTGTATCCTATTTCGCTCCTAACATTCATCAAGCTGTTTTTTATCTTGTTTACTGGACCTAGTCTCCGAACATGCCCAAGGGACTACCCAATTATGTTGTGACTCCAATTGTATACTTAAAGCTAACCTTGATAAGTCTACAGGCCCTCAATCCCTAAGACATCATATTCTTCAATATGAAAATTGCCTCTTCAGAGAAAAAGAGGACTTGAGAACTCTATAACGCCACCTGTTGGTAGTAGCTCTCCTACAAGTCCTCTTTTTCTCTGAAGAGGCAATTTGCATATTATTTTCCCAGAGGAGCATTGCACGGCGAATAAGCCTCCTTACCTTAACAAGCCAGAGCTGGCATGTCACTCTCCACAAGTATAAACCTTACCCCTTAGACCATATTCTTCTGCGAACTCAGCTGCCCTCAACAATCTCTTCTCCCAACACCATTGGGTGGACCTATGGAGAGACCTACACCCCTCAGATAAAAACTATACTTATTTCTCCCCACGCCATTTAGTGTAAACCAGAATTGACCACATTTTTGTTCATCCACCCTTTATTCAAAGTGCGTCAAATATTTCTATTCAATCTACTCCCTGGTCGGATCACACCCTAATCCAATTTACATGCTTCACGTTTCACCCACGACCCCGTTCATTCAACTGGATTCCTCTAAGTGATTAATTGCTCTCTTACCCTGAAATCGCTCAAAGACTGAAACATCACCTCGATGATTATGATTAATCAGCTTCCTTACCAATTTCCCTATGGGAAGCTCATAAAGCAGTGCTAAGAGGCCTCTGTATTCAAGAGGCCTCTCGCAAGAAAAAAAGATAGACGTGCAAGGATAGCCGATTTAGAGAGCAAGGTGTTAGTTTTAGAGTCCCGGAAGAACTCACCCTCTCCTGCTACTTACAAGACCTTTCCCATGCTCGTACAGAACTTGACCCATGTCTTTCTGAGAACACTGACCGTGCCATACGCTGGTCAAGACAACGCGACTACGCCCTTCATAATAAGAACAATTCTAACCTAGCTCGCCGTTTAAAATGCCTACCCCTACCTCGTCTCCCCATACGGTTGCATACAGCTTTGGGCATTACATGCAATCCACAACAGATTACTCATTTGTTTCAACAAAAGCTTAGGCAGCTATACAACGACACTACCACTATAAATTCAGAAGCATTCGATACCTTTTTAGATTCTATTCCTCTTCCAGCCCTTAGTTCTAACATGATTGAGCTCCTAAATCAAGCCATCACTCCTAGTAAAAAAGAAATAGCTATTCAACAGCTGAAACTTATAAAAAACCAAGTCCTGATGGATTTACAGCCCTTTACTATAAGGCTATGTGCACACTTTGCGGACCACTACGTCATCGGGTCATTGTCGCAAGGCATCACTGGGACCGGAAGATGACAGGAGCATCGCTGAGGCTTGGGGACGCTGCGCGGGACGCCGGAAGGTGAGAACAGTACCCAAAGCCTGGAGGACAGTCTCCTCCAGACCCTGAGTGCCATCCGCACATTTTCCGCTTACTTTGCGCATGGTGGGCATAGCCACATGCGGAAAGTAAGCGGAACAACGCATTCCTATGTGTGTGGAATTCCCGCGATTCCGCACAAAGAATGAGCATGCTGCGTATTTTTCCGCAATGCGATTTTGCAGCGGAAAAATACGCAGCATTAGCACAGCATGTGCGGAATGCCATTAAATTCAATGGGCTGCTTATTTTATGCGTTTTTGCGACAAAAATGCAACACTTTAAGGGATGGTAATAAACCAGGGGGAGTCTCTTAATGGCTGCAATATCTATGATACCGAAACTAAACTCCGATCACTTACTCTGGTCTAACTATAGACCAATATCCCTTATTAACATAGACCTTAAGATACTGGCTAAAATCCTATCTCAGCGCTTGAACTCGGGCCTGGGAACTTTAATACATAGAGATCAAGTGGGCTTTGTTCCTTGTAGACAAGCCTCAGCGAATATACGGCGGGTCTCCCATTTGCTGCAGCTCTTACATGGATCCATGCTCTTTACAGCTCCCCATCGGCTTACGTACGCTATAACGGCTTCTCCTCTGTGCTCTTCCCCATTGGAAGAGGTACTTCACAAGGGTGGTCCCTACTATTACTTCTGGCAATCGAACCATTAGCTATTCATCTCCGACTCAATGCTAATATACAGGGTGTAGAAATAGTGTCAGTTTCCCACAAACTATGTTTGCAGACGACATGCTACTTCTCTTATCAACGCCACAGACATCTTTGCCAGCCCTACTTCAAGCCATTAGTAATTTTGAACTTCTCTCTGGTTTACAGGTTAATCAATCAAAATCATTCAACTATTGTTTCACAGCTCCAACATGACTTTCCGTTTCAATGGGCTACCAACCACCTGGATTACCTAGGAGTGAAATTGACAGCCAACCCAGACTCCCTTTTTGCAGCCACTTATCAACAAATGCGCCACAAACTTCGCTTGCTACTCAAGTCATGGGAGAAGTTACATCTCTCCTGGCTTGGCCGTGTGTGTGCACTGAAGATGACCATTCTCCCCAAATTGCTATATTTATTTCAAGTTTTGCCAATCCCTGTCCCTTCATACTACCTCAAAATAGCTCAATGATCAATCAATACTTTTGTCTGGAGGGGTGGAGGTTTAATAGAGCTACCCTCTATCGTCATTGTTTAAGGGGAGGTTTGGGGGGTTCCCAACCTTTCTAAATATTACCCAAGCAGCCCAATTAGGTCAATTAACCCTATACCATGACTATTCTGAACCTCCCCTGTGGCATTCTCTAGAGGCCCCTGAATGTCACCCGGGTACCCTCTATGCATTGTTACGGATCCTCCCAACTCAGCTTAGGCAAATCTCAAACCATATTATAACGTACTCTGTTAAGATTTGGGACTCGCAGAAATATTCCTCGCAGCTAATCTCGCCATTCTTGCCCCTCGCCCCCCTTTGGGGTAATCTTCAGTTCCGCCCAGGTATGGAGTCCATTAGGAACTTCCGTTTATGGGTTGCTGCAGGGATAACCAGAGTCCACCATTTCTTTAACGTTGATGGGATTATTCCATTCTCTGTCCTGAGAGAAAAATATCATTTCCCACCCGGAGAGGTGTTTCGTTATTTGTAATTTAAAAACTGTCACCTCATTACTTAAAAAAAAACAACTAATAAAATATCAACAAAGATGCCGTCAAAATCCACACACACCAGGCACTATATCACTTCTCTACTCATATCAACTCCCCCTCACATAGGCACTGTTTAAACTACACTTGTCGCAGGGAGTCTGATATTGATTCCACTCTAACCGATTCAGAATGGTCTCAAATTTGGTCCTCCTCCACTGGAGGAATATTAAATACCTAATGCTGGAAAATTATAACGCATTGACCAGGTGGTACCTGACCCCAGCCAGAGTGGCTAAGGCAGTTGCTAACTACTCTCCAAATTGCTTTACAGGGTGTAATTCCACGAGATATGTTCCATATATGGCTACGCCCGATTGTACGTAGGTTTTGGATTAGAATATACCACCTGATCTCCTCAATAACAGATATAAATCTAATAAAAAACCCTTGGGAGGCTTTATTCAACAAACGTATCTTCAACATCCCTAAACTCACTCGAGCCCTCATCACATTTATATTCCCGGCAGCCAAACAAACCATACGCATTAGCTTGGAAAAAAAACAAGTCTAGATTTATTGGAGGTTAAAAAAACACCTTTCATTTAAGCAGGGCTGTGGAGTCGGTAAGCCAAACCTGCGACTCCGACTCCTCAATTTCCCTTACACCGACTCCAACTCCCACACATATTGCTTATATTTAAGTGAAACATTTATTGTAGTACAATGTGAACCTCAGACATTTAATCATTTTTATGATCCAATAATCAAGATATTTAGATAGAACAGAATATATATTGGTGTACTACCCGGTTTTCATTCTTTTTGGTACAGATATGGATAAATGGATAGATAGAGCAGATTTCTAATCTGCTTTTGCTATTGAAAACATTATCTATGAGCTCAAAAACCTTTCAGGTGATGCAGTTTTTTAAAAAGATGATCAGCTTTTGCAGCTGAAAAACGTATCCTCAAAAAACACAGGAAAAACGCTGTGTGTGAATGTAGCCTTAGATCAGGAATATAACAGCCATTTATAGGACATTTCATAACTTTCCCAAACTCCTATGAAAAAATATTCAGCACATCCTGCATTGAATTACTGTACCCAATTTATTATATATTTTAGGAGTCGAGTCGGTCCATTTTATACCGACTCCACCAAAATGAGCACCGACTCCGACTCCACGACTCCGACTCCACAGCCCTGCATTTAAGTGCACCTTCCCATCAGTCCCACCCCCACCATCTTCTTTGATTGACAGCTCTGGCATCACTAAGTCAGAGAAGGGTACAGATTGATAGGAAAACAAGGAGGTGGATAGGTGTAGTTAAATGTTCGGCCTCGCCATGATGCAACGAGCGCCTGTTGTTGGTTTGAACAGTTATTCAGGGTTATCTAGGCATTTAATATTGATAACCTACCTTTAGGATAAGTAATTCGTATCAGATAGGTTGAAATCCAACCAACAGAACCCCACTTGCTCAGCCATTTACAGGCGGTTGGCCTGTAAACTTTGGAAGGAGCTGTATGGTAGAGCGTCGTACACTGTGCAGCTGCCACCACACAGTGTAACCTCACCATAACCACTACACCAACGCCTTCTGAAATCACTCCCACTGCCTTATTTCAGCTGTGCATGCCAGGCTGGACCGCACTCCACAGTTACTTATCATGTCTTTCAGCTGGAGCAGACGTGGGCAAAGTGCAGGCCGCGGGACATATCCATTCCTCTGGCTGTCTCAGACTGGCCCGCCGTGGGGCTGGAGACCTGAGGTCCGCGGGCCGCACCGTGTCCTCCCGCCCGCTGTCAGCATTGGTGGAGGAAGGGCCTCAGGCCACTTCCTCCACCAATCAGTGTGAGAAATGGCTGACGCGATGACGTCATGTCATGGCGTCAGCTGTGTACCGCCGGAGAATCAGCGCTCCGCAGGCAGAGGAAGAAGCAGGGCGTCTGGGAACGGGACGAGGTGAGTGAGTAAGTTGTGTTTTTTTTCCATGTGTATAAATATGGGGGGTGACGTGCTGCACGTGGGGGAGGGCTCATGCTGTATATAAGGGGCTGTGGGGGGGTTAAAGCTATATAGTGGGTGTCAGCATACTTAATTCTGCTCAATATTAAGGGATACAATTAATATCAATAAATTAATACTGAGTAGAATTCATTTCAAGCTATTGGTTCGGCCTTCCACAACAGTCATGGTCTCTCATGTGGCCCCTCGGGAAAATTAATTGCCCATCCTTGAGCTGGAGGATACAGGTTATTTTCATTGTAAAAATGTTGGACTTTTTTTTTTAAATAATTGGCCCCTTAAGATTAGTGGATTCTTGGTTAGTGGTTTTCCATCAATACTACATGCCCAACAAACCTCATTAACCCCATAGTGACAGAGCCAATTTGGTACTTAATGACCAATGCCAATTTTTACAATTCTGACCACTGTCACTTTGAGGTTATAGCTCTGGAACATTTAACACATCCCACTGATTCTGAGATTATTTTTTGAGACATATTGTACTTAATGTTAATGGTAAAATTTCTTTGATATGACTTGCATTTATGAAAAAAATGAAAATTTGCTAAAAATTTTGAAAGGTTTGCAATTTTCAAACTTAATTTTTGTGCCCAGAAATCAGAGTCATAACGCACAAAATAGTTAACAACATTACCAACATGTCTAATTTACATCAGCACAATTTTGGAAGCAATTTTTGTGTTCGGACGCTAGAAGGGTTAAAAGTTGACCAACGATTTCTCATTTTTCCAACAAAATTTACAAAACCATTTTTTTTTTTTTAGAGATCACTTCACATTTGGAGTTGGGGGGGGGGGGGTCGGGGGTCAAAATAACACCCAAAAGTGACACCATTCTAAAAACTGCACCCCTCAATGTGAGCAAAATCACATTCAAGAAAGTTTATTAACCCTTCACAAGAACTAAAACAATGAGGAAGAAAAAAAAAAAATTAACATTTTACTTCTTTCACAAAAAATTTACTTTGGAACCAAACTTATTTTCACAAGTGTATCAGGAGAAAATGGACCACAAGATTTGTTGTGTAATTTCTCCTGAGTACACCAATACCCCCTATGTGGGTGAAAGCCACTGTTCGGACACATGGCATGGCTCAGAAAGAGGGGAGCACAGTTTGATTTTTTGAACACAAAATTGCCTGGAATCAATGGCGAGCGCCAGGTCACATTTGGAGACACCCTGATGTACCTAAACAGTGGAACCCCCCCCAATTCTAAAGCCAACACCACCCCAACCCTAGCTATAACTCCAACCATAACCCTATCCCCTAGCTATAACTCCAATCCTATATCCCTAGCCCAACACTAACCCCTGGCTATAACCCAAACCATAGCTATAACCCCAACTGTAACCCTAACGGAAAAAAAGTAAATACTTTTATTTATTTTATTATTTTTACCTAACTAAGGGGATGATCAAGGGGGTTAGATTTACTATTTTTTTTTTTTTATTTTGATCACTGTGATAGACCCTATTACAGTGATCAAAATGAACCAATAGGAGAAATCTCTTATTGTTGATGGGTGCTGCCTGGCAGATCTCGGAAGATGACGCCAAGGGCCAGGGGACGTCGCAGGTACCGCCGAGGAGGCTCGGGGGACCTTATTTCTCTGCTAGATCACATCAGAAGAGAGAGAAATAAATGGGAAATCAGACCCCAGAGAAATGTCGACACTGGGGGTGCGTGTGTGTGTGTGTGTGTGTGCGCTATATACTTATTTCTCCGCGCCAGTAAAAAGCGGCCGCGGTTAGTGTTAAATATACTTTTAAGTTTTGTGTCTGACAGATTTGTGAACAAAGCACTAGGGAATATTTTTTTGTACCCATGATACTGATTGGTATGGTATCACTTGCCTTTCTGCTCAGGAGACACAGGGTTATCCTGTAATCCACTCTTTGACAAATCTCTAGCACTCCTTGTAACCGCGCTAGTTTGGGTGGTACTCTGTGGGGTCACAGTGGGATCCTCACATTCTAGAGAGAAAACAGGTAAACATCAGTGAGGAGAACAAACACGACACATTTCATAATAACAGCACTCATCTGCATCGTCCCACCAGCTCTTGTCCTCACTGACATGAGTGTACTAGTGGAGTCTCACCACATCAGCCCATTCCACTCCAGAAATACTCTGTGCTGCTGGGATCCTGCTTCTACAGCTGTAACAAGCAGTCTGTGATACCCATTAGACCAGCTGCCAAAAATTTTCTTATAATCTCTATTGCATTTGCACTTTACCCACCTACCACTACAGCTACAACATTTGTCTCATAACTATCTGATATGATTAATGCGTAAATGTTACGTATACTGTGCAAGTTTGTATGGATCATAAACTACCTATCTTGTATTGAATTTTTTATATAACGCTCTTCCTCTGGATACTGATCTATACCCATCTGGGTTTGCGCCCCTTGTCTTTACATATATTTAGGCATGGTTTTGTGATCCTACTGTTTATCACCTGATTTAAAATAAAATTGATTTTTTCACTCTCATGTATTGGGACTTTATGGTTGGATTCACTTCTCTCTTCGCAAGCCTGAATCTGGTGAGGGTCATCATATATACAACTCTCTACATTCACTCCTATTTTTGTTATGTTAACTGCCCCCATTCTCCATAGGGGCGATAAACCCAAATATCAGACATCTATGGAATATCCTGCGAATGTGACCTGTATGTCAGACTGTAGGTAGTGAATATGTGTCAGTTAGCGGGTGTATATATTTTTTTTTACAGAATGCCCTGTCACAGGAGGTAGGATGCTGCAGGGATCTCCGATGGGCAAGACATTATAAAGAATTGGCTCTTGTGTTACAGAAAGGAATATTAATCCCTGAACTAAGCAACTTTCTACACTGTCAGCACCACTGCTTGCCGTCAGTAAGTGGAAACATTCCTGGTTACATTTAGATGGAAATTCTGTACACACCTCAGTTGTAACAGGTGGCAGGTGAATGACATGTACTCACCAGTCCATGGGGGATTAGTTTTGGTCCCATTAGGATAAGTACAATCCAGGGTGGTCTCCTTGTTAAACAGAAAGTCCCCACAGAAGATCTCACAACACTCATACGCGGTGTTCTCTCTAGTACATTTTTTTCCATCTAGTTCAAAAGGTTTTCCATAAAGACCGCTGCATTCATGGAAGCAGTCTTGCACCTTCACACACCGGGGGGATGCACCATTTTCTCCTGAAAGTAGAACCAAGTGTAAAAGCCAGGATCTCTCCCCACCTTGGTATAAATGACAGTGGCAAGGGCTGGTGATCTGAAGACCCGACACATTGACGTTCTGCACAAGTACAGGCCACACTACCAATAATCTACCATGGATAGGTGATCACTTGCTGATTGCATGGGGCCAACCACTGGGTCCCCACCAATGCAGAAAATTGGGGGGGGGGCCCTAGTGTTTCTCCTGCAGCCACATAGACAATGAATTTAGTTATAACTTCATAACCAACAACAAATTAAACTAGAAGTGCCCCCATCACAGAGACAAGCAGTAGATTTAGCCATCGCCTGGTGCCACTTGGAGGAGCTCACGGCATAAAGATTTATACAACGGCCATCAAATGGCTATTCAAGTTATTACTTTTGTTATTTTCAACTAAGCACATTTGCAATTTGACTTGCTTTTACTATTTGCCAACATTCTCCTGCTGTAAGAGGGTTTATTTTATATACTGTACAGCTCATTGCCAAGTACATCAATCACCATAGCCTGGCCATGTGAGGCGGAATTCCAGGCTGAAGAGTTAACTCATGAGATACCAGTCCGCTCAATTCTTCCCATTAATTTCTAAAAAACAATTAGCTGCTCAACTTTCTTTTGTTCCTCGCAACCCCTGACTGAGCAGTGGTTATAAGTCCTGCATAATCACAAGCCTCTGGCCCCCATTATACACAGTTTTCAGAACAGCTCTCCTAATCACAGCTCTCACTATCCTGAGCCTTGTGTTTCTTCAGATGTCTTAAAAGAATACAGTAAAGGCTAAGATGTATGCACTGACCACATGAAATTTAACTCTTACCCACAAATGGACGTACCAGTACGTCTTGGCGATAATTCAGGCACATGAGCCATACCTGCACAATTGCTGCCAGCTCAGCTTTACCCCTCGAGCCTGCTTTCACCTTCATGACCGGGCCAAATTTTACAATTCTGACCACTATCACTTTATGAGGTAACAACGCTGGAACGCTTCAACGGATCACACTGATTCAGAGATTTACATTTGTGAAAAAAAATGGAGATTCTCAAACTTTTAATTTTTATGCCCTCAAATCAGAGACCTATGTCATACAAAATAGTTAATAAACATTTCCCACATATCTACTTTATATCAGCACAATTTTGGAAACTTTTTTTTTTTTAAAGAAGATATAAGGGTTAAAAGTTGACCAGTGATTTCTTACTTTTCCAACAAGTTTAGGGACCACCTCACATTTCAAGTGACTTTGAAGGGTCTATATGACAAAAATTACCTAAAAGTGACACCATTCTAAAAACTGCACCCCTCAAGGTGCTCAAAACCACATTCAAGAAGTTTAGTAACCCTTCATGTGTATCAGAGGACTTGAAGCTTTGTGAAAGGAAAAAAAAAAATTAACATTTCATTTTTCACAAAAAAAAAAAATGACTTTAGACCCAAATTTTTATTTTCACAACGGTAACAGGAAAAAAATGGACCTCGACATTTGCTGTGCAATTTCTCCTGAATACGCAGATAACTTATTAGTGGGGGAAATCTACTGTAAGGGTGTGTGCACACACTGCGGATTCTGCTGCGGATTTGGCCCTGCGGATCAGCAGCGGAATTAGCTGCGGTGTACAGTTGCATTATTCCCTATGGGAATACAAAACCGCTGTGCACATGGCTGTGGAATTTTCCACGTGGATTGTGCTGCGGATTCCGCAGCGGTTTGCCATCTCCTCCATTGTGGAGATGATAAACCGCAGGCCAATCCGCAGGTCTCTTGACCTGTGGATTTATCTGCGGATTTTGCAAAATCCGCGCGGATGAATCTGCAGCAGACTCCGCAGCGTGTGCACGTACCCTTAGGGCGCACAGCAGGCTCAGAAGGGAAGGAGTGCCATTTGACTATTTGAATGTAAAAATTGTTGGAATAATTAGAGGACGCCCATGACACATTTGGAGAGCCCATGACGTGACTTAATAGTAGAAACCCCACACCAGTGACCCCATTTTGGAAACCACACCCCTCAAGGATTTTATACAGGGGTATAGTGAGCATTTTGAATCCCCACCTAGGCAACGGAACTTGATAGAATTAGGTCGTCATATTGATTATGTTCTCATTAGCGTTGAGCGCAAGTGCTCGCTACTCCAGTTTGCATTGGGTTCTCAGTTATGTACTGAATATCGAGGGTGCTCGACTGACATGCTCAAGTCCCTGCTCCACATGTTCCGCGGCTGCTAGACACACACACAAAGAGAAAAAAAAAAAAAAAAAAAAGAGCTGGTATCCTATCCGCCAGGGCTGTGAAGTTGGTAAGCCAAACCTGCGACTCCGACATTTCCCTTAGGCTGGAGTCACACTAACCTGCGCAAAATACGGTCAGTATTTTACATGCGTAATACGGATGACAGACCCCTAAACAGTGCTCCGTATGTCATCCGTAATCAAGGTGTGGTCGTGTATTTTGCGCATGTCAGCATCCGTATGTAATCCGTATGGCGAGATTTTCTTGCAGGCTTGCAAAATGGGCATAAAATGGAGCCCTATGACAGTTTTAATAAAGAAATGAAAGAGTAGATATAGACACATTGAATATATATATATATGCATTCTTTCTGTGTGTATATATCTATTCTTTCTTTCTTTATTAAACCTGTCAGTGTGAGTTTACTGTATAGCGCACTGAATTGCCGGCTTTACTAAAAGACACCGGGTGCGTATTTCTCGCAAGTCACATGTGTGGTCCGTGTGTAATCCGTATTTTTTGCGCACCCATAGACTTGCATTGGCGTACTACGGGCGTAGTACGCTGACAATCGCAGCATGCTGCGAGTGGCACGGAGCGTAGGATACGGAGGAGAAATATACGGCTGGTGCGAGTGACCCCATAGAGAATCATTGGTCCGTGTCTAATGCATGCTTTTAGCGCCTCTCACTCTCCCGTATTCCTCGCCAGTGTGACCCCGGCCTTACACAGACTCCGACTCCCACATATATTGCTTATATTTAAGTGAAAAATTTATTGTAGTACAATGTGAACATCAGACATTTAAATCATTTCTATGATCCAATAATCTATTTAGATAGAACATAATATCTATTTATTGGAATACAACTTTAGAACACAAAAAACTGTAATAAATTGTAAATATGTAATACACTGTATAATATCGATTACATATATACAGTACAGTCTATTCAGTAGGACTATGACCTGTGTATCCAACAGACTTCTGCACAACTGATGGTCCCAACCTCATTTATAAGGCAAGAAATCTCACTTATTAAACCTGACAGGGCACACCTGTGAAGTGAAAACCATTTCCGGTGACTACCTCTTGAAGCTCATCAAGAGAATGCCAAGAGCGTGCAAAGCAGAAATCAAAGCAAAAGGTGGCTACTTTGAAGAACCTAGAATATAAGACACACAGTATTTTCAGTTGTTTCACACTTTTTTGTTAATTATATAATTCCACATGTGTTAATTCATAGTTTTGATGCCTTCAGAGTGAAACTACAATTTTCATAGTCATGAGAATAAAGAAAATGCTTCGATTGAGAAGGTCTGTACTAACACACATTATATATATATATTACACACATTCACACACACACTAGGACTTCTCTGCTAAGATAAAGCCTAGATCCTCAGGCTACATTCACACTATGGGCGTAGCCAGGATCAAACCTGGGGGGGCAGAACCTCATACTGTTCTGCAGAATTTCATACTGCACACCTCAGCTGCTGCAGAACCTCATACTGCACACCCCTACACTTGAAAATAAAGCCTGCACCTTAAGAAGATGTGGTGAATGCAGTCTGTTTATTCCAACTATCAATTGATGTTGATGTGTTACTGAAGACGAGCAACATGCCTGTCCTGGGCGTACTTTTGGGCAGCTATGAGGTGTACCTGACTGGTGCTAAAATAAAGGAGTGTTAGTCTGTGTGCTATCCGGCTTTCATTCTTTTTGGTACAGATATGATAGACAGATATGGATAAATGGATATATAGATACAGCAGATTTCTAATCTGCTTTTGCTATTGAAAACATTATCTATGAGCTCAAAAACCTTTCAGGTGATGTCGTTTTTTAAAAAGCTGATCTGCTTTTGAAACTGAAAAATGTATACTCAAAAAACGCAGGAAAAACGTTGTGTGTGAATGTAGCCTTATATCAGGAATAGAACAGTCATTTATAGGACATTTCATAACTTTACCAAATTCCTATGAAAAAATATTCAGCATTGAACTACTGTACCCAATTTATGGAGTTGGAGTCGGTCCATTTTATACCAACTCCACAGCCCTGCTATCCGCGATACTCCGCCGTGAATACCCGAGCACTCAATGCAAACTCGAGTAGCGAGCACTTGCGTTCAAATCACTAAGTTTTTTTTTTTTTTTAAAAACATGGATTTTTGTGAGTACTCACCGTAAAATCCTTTTCTCCGAGACGCTCATTGGGGGACACAGACTGTGGGTGTGTGCTACTGCCGTCTGGAGGCTGACACTAGGCATACAAAAAACAAGTTAGCTCCTCCGCCGCATACACCCTCGCCCCGATAGCGGGCGGAAACCAGTTTAGTGCAAAAGCAGTAGGAGAAAATCTATAAATTAGCCTTAACGCAGAAAATCATATGTCTGAAAAAGGACCACCCTACATTAAATAAGGAATTATACTAATTAAATAAACAAGAGCCAACTGGCTATCAGGGTGGGTGCTGTGTCCCCCAATGAGCATCTCGGAGAAAAGGATTTTACGGTGAGTACTCAAAAAAAAATCCATGTTTCTCCTTCGTCTCATTGGGGGACACATACTGTGGGACGTCCTAAAGCAGTCCCTGGGTGCGAGGACAACTCACCGATCCAAGCCGCATGCCCTCCTGTTTAAAGGTGCGCCACTGCTGCTTGGAGAATTATCCTACCCAGGCTCGCATCCGACGAGGCCCGAGTATGCACATTGTAATGCTTACAAAAAGTGTGCAGGCTGGACCAGGTTGCTGCTTTGAATACCTGCTCTGCCGAAGCCTGGTGCCGAAGCGCCCACTGCCCGAGTAGAGTGCGCCCCTATCCCTGTTGGAATCGGTGCGCCTCTAATACGGTAAGCCTCCTGAATAGTTAGGCGAATCCATCTGGCTATGGTTGACCGTGAGGCTGCGAGACCCTTCCTGCGCCCTTCGGGAATCACAAACAACTAGTCCGTCTGGCGAAAAGGTGCTGTCTTTGACACGTACCTCCTGAGAGCTCTTACCAGATCTAAAGAGTGGAGCGCCCTTTCCACTCTGTGTACTGGCGCTGGACAAAATGAAGGCAGAACAATGTCCTCATTAATATGGAAAGAGGACATGACCTTCGGCAGAAAAGGCGGCGGTGGTCTAAGGACTACTTTATCCTTAAAAAAAGTCAGAAAAGGAGCTCTGCAAGATAGTGCTCCTAACTCCGAGACCCGCCTAATGGAAGTTATGGCTACCAAGAATACAACCTTCCTGGAGAGATATGACAATGAAATTTCCTGTAACGGTTCAAACGGGGCTTCCTGTAGGACACCCAGGACCAGGATAAGGTCCCAGGCGTCTATGGGTGCTCTATAGGGGGGCACCAAATGAGACCCCCTGAATGAACGTCCTGACCTGCATATTGGTAGCGATCTTTTGCTGAAAAAGGACTGACAAGGCAGATATCTGCCTCCTAAGGGAACTCGGCGCCAACCCTGCGTCTAGGCCGGACTGCAGAAAAGCCAGGATGTTGGGGACTGAAAAGGATAATGGCGCAACCCCGTGTTCGACACCAATGAAAGAAAACCTTCCAAGTGTTATGATAAATTCTCGCCGAGGCCGGCTTCCGGGCGCTAACCATTGTCGCAACCACTTCACGCCCAAATCCCGCCTGGGTCAGAATCCAAGATTCAACGGCCATGCCGTCAAAGCCAGGGCCCATGAGTTCGGGTGGCAGATCGGCCCCTGAGACAGTAAGTCTGGGCCGTTCCGGTAGACGCCAAGGCACGTCTGCGAGGAGCTGCACTAGATCCACGTACCATACTCGACGGGGCCAGTCCGGGGCCAGCAGAATTGCCGGGACCCCCTCTGTCTTGATCTTTCTGATGACCCTTGGGAGAAGCGGCAGTGGGGGAAACAGGTATGGGAGCCGAAACTGGCTCCACGGTAGGACCAACGCATCCACCGCGATTGCTCGCGGGTCCTGAGACCGAGCGACAAACGTGCCCACCTTGGCGTTCTCCCTGGACGCCATCAGATCCACGTCTGGAGTCCCCCACCGTTGGCAAATCTGCTGGAAGACCTCGGGGTGAAGGGACCATTCCCCGGCCGCGACACCCTGCCGGCTTAGGAAATCTGCTGCCCAATTTTCCACACCTGGTATGTGAACTGCTGAGATTACCGAGTGGTGCCTCTCGGCCCAACGGAGCACATGCTCTATCTCGCGCATGGTTGCCCTGCTCCGCGTGCCTCCCTGGTGATTCACGTACGCCACTGCTGTGGCGTTGTCTGACTGAACCCGGACTGGGCGTCCTGCTAGCAAGTGCACCGCTCGAATCTCCAACAGGTTGATCGGAAGACGAGCCTCTTGAGGCGACCATTGCCCCTGGGCCGTGTGATGCCGGAAGATTGCCCCCCAGCCGAAAAGACTTGTATCGGTCGTGATCACCAACCAATGATCTGGGGGAAAAGGCTTCCCCTGACGAAGAGAGGAGTCGCGTGTGCACCATTGAAGCGCCCGTCGAACCTGAGAGGGCAAACGGCACTGATGATCGAGGGGGAACGGACTCCCGTCCCAAGCCGCTAAGAGAGCATGCTGCAGGGGATGGAGATGAAATTGAGCAAACGGAATTGCTTCCATCGCCACCACCATCCTTCCTAGAACCCTCATCCCGAACCGGATAGTGTGAGGGCCCGGTTGTTGAAGACTTCATGCTCCCTGCCGGAGCGCCCGAACCTTGTCCTGAGGGAGAATTACCAACCCTCGGGAAGTGTCGAAAATCATCCCCAGGAATAGAATCCTCTGAGCTGGGGTAAGGGATGATTTCTTCCCGTTGATCAACCATCCTAGGCGAGCTAGGGTATCCAGTGTGATGCTGACGTTCTCCTCGCATACCCGAAAGGACGGCCCCTTTACCAAGAGGTCGTCTAAGTACGGCAAAACCACTATGCCCCGAGAATGTAGAACGGCCATGACGACCGCCATCACTTTCTTGAATATCCTGGGGGCTGTGGCCAACCCGAAAGGTAGGGCCACAAATTGAAAATGCCGGCCATCGATTGCAAACCGAAGGAACCTTTGATGCGGGGGAAAAATAGGGATGTGCAGGTAGGCATCCTGGACATCGATCGAGGCCAAATATTCTCCGTGCTCCATGGACAATATGACCGACCGGAGAGATTCCATGCGAAAACGCCTGACCCTGATGAACCTGTTCAGGAGCTTTAAGTCCAGGACCGGCCTTACTGTTCCGTCCTTGGGAACTGCGAACAGATTGGAATAAAATCCTTGGGTCTTCTCGCACTCTGGTACAGGGACAATGACCCCGTTGCGCCGCAACACCTCGATGGCCCCTAGCAATGCCTCTGCCCGGGATTCTGTTTTGGGAAGCCGGGAAAGAAAAAAAATCGTCTTGGCGGATCTTTGCAAACTCTATTTTGTACCCGGAACACACTAATTCTGCCACCCATGCGTCGCGCGCCACCGCGACCCAGACGCGGCAGAACCTGCGCAGACGTCCGCCTACTCTGCTGTCCTCGGGTACTAGATGCCTCGAGTCATTTCGCTGAGGGCTTCTGGGACCTGGCCCCCCTTGATCTGGGCGGGCGGCCCCGCATCCTACCCAGCGGGTTGGTTCTATACGTGACCTGACGCTCCTTGTCTTGGCTATAGCGAGCTGGGGCGGAGGTACTGGCCGCTGCCATCCACCCGGGGGTGCGAAATGCTCGAAAGCGCGCCCGAGGTTGACGAAAAGGCGGCCTAATCTTTTGCTGTGGAAGGAAGCAGCTTTTTCCCCCCTGTAGCATCTGAAATGAGCTTGTCTAATTTCTCCCCAAATAGCCAATTACCCTGAAAAGGCAGGGAAGTCAAAGACTTCTTAGAAATAGAATCAGCCCGCCATAACCTTAACCACAAGGCTCTCCTAATGGCGATTGCATTTGCTGCCACTAGAGCCGCGCCATTAGCCGCATCCAAGGATGCATTAATTAAATAGTCACCCGCCATCGCGATCTGACTTGCTATCTCAGCCACTTCCGTCGGCAAATCTCTATCCTGTAGGACCTTGTTTAAAGAATCTGACCATGACATCATGGCTTTGGCTACCCACGTTGCCGCAAAAGAAGGAAAGAGCGCTGATCCCGATGCCTCATACACCGAGCGACCTAAACCTTCTATGAGTCGATCCGTGGGGTCCTTAATGAAAGAACCGCTAGGTACTGACAACAAGGACCTTGAAGCCAGGCGTGACACTGGGGGATCCACTACCGGAGATTCCGCCCATTTTTTACAAAGTTCCGATGTGAACGGATATCTCGTTTCCAGCGTTTTCTGTCCTGAAAAACGTTTGTCTGGACGTTCCCTATGCCGCTGCACTATATCCTCGAACTCAGGATAAAGTCTTAAAGGACACCTTATGACCTGCGGTTAGGGAGACATCATTGTCAATACCCAGAGTCTGATTGACTGCTTCAATAAGACTGTCTACCGTCTCCAGGTACCCCGGGGTATCCAGGTCCAAGGATTCTTCCCAGTCATCACATGAACTCTGCTCGCTCCCAGAAAATGATGACGGTGAGCGAGATGCCGCACTCACGGATGCTGAGGCACCGGAGGGGCCTGGAGACGCAGTACGTGAGTCTGCCTAGAGTGTGCGGCCCCTGCAGGCCGGAGGCTCTTGTGAGGTGGATGACCCCTCCCAAACAGGCGAGCCGTCGTCTCTACCCCTATCCGGGGCCTGAAGGGTCTCAATCGCCTTCGTGAGCGAAACCATGGACCGAGAGAGTGATAACGCCCATTCTGGGGGGATCCAGACCCCTGGGCTCTGTCGCAGGGGAGGGCTCCTGGGCGCGTTCGGAGTCGCAGGCTTCACATAACAATAGTCTGCGCTCGAGGGAACATAACCCCACAGGAAACGCATGCGGCATAAAGGAACGTGTGCGTTTTTCCTTTTCCAGACATACTGCTGGCGTCGTCCCACACACAAAAAATCCCTTAAAGGTTTGGGGGGGGGGGGGACCCCGTCCTGTAGTGCCCTAGTGTGGCTCCAGGACGGGGTCGCACTTACCCGCTCCTGCGCGTCTCTCCCCGTGCTTCAGTTCGCCTGCCTCACTCCTGGTAGGCTGCGATTCTACGGTTATCGCGGCCTACCCTGCCTTGCCGTCGGGGCCTCAATTTAATCCGGCGCCCGCCCTGGAGATGGGGGGCGGCGCCAGAAATGACGTCACGCGCAGGGCGGCGCTTCCGCCCGCGGCCCAGGCCGAAGCCGCGGGCTAAATTTAGAAACGGTCCGCCCGACCGCTACCCCGGCCGCCCGCCTACCCATGCCCGGCTTGTGACGGGGGGCGGCGCCGGAAATGACATGCGCCCAGTGCGGCACTTCCGCCCGCGGCCCAGGCCGAAGCCGCGGGCTAAATTAGAGCCGGTCCGCCCGCTTGACACGCCGGCAGACCGCTACCTCGGCCATCCGGCTGCAGCTCCCCCCACTTCTCTCGGACCGCGCCAATACCCGGAGGGAGACGAACAAGGTTAGAGGAGCGGAGGGAAGGGGGGAAGCGTGCCCCAGACTTCTCCGAAAACGCTGCCCAGGGCCCTCCACTCGCTCCAGCACATACCTGAGGTACTCTGTTTAAGACGGTGCAGGCACCCTAGCTCCGACCGCCTTGCAGGGTCGAGGAGAGGGACCGTCAGCCGCCATGCAGCACCGCCGTCCCATAAGACACTAAGCAAAAAACTGGTTTCCGCCCGCTATCGGGGCGAGGGTGTATGCGGCGGAGGAGGAGCTAACTTGTTTTTTGTATGCCTAGTGTCAGCCTCCAGACGGCAGTAGCACACACCCACAGTCTGTGTCCCCCAATGAGACGAAGGAGAAAAACAACTTTTGAACACCCCCCCTCCTCCAATTCTAATTCCAAACCCAACACGTCCCTAACCCCAACTGCAAAGAATAGAAAAAAACATAATACTTTCCATTTAACTAAGTGGGTGGCAAAGAGAGATAAGATTTACTATTTTTTTTTCTTTTTGATCACTCAGTTTGATAGGGAATTTTTCCTATTGATTCCTTTTGACCATTGTGATAGACCCTATTGTTGTCAGGTAGATCTCAGTGGGTGCACTATGCTTGCACCTGCCATTTTTTTCCCCCAGGAAGATGCTGCCAGCCAGGGGATGGCAGACGAACCGTGAGGAGGGGGGGGGGCATCATTTCTCTCTTCTCTGCTATGTATATTATGTCTGACGAAAGAGAAAAGATTGAAACACCCGGCACACTTATTTTATTTGTGATCGCTGTTATTCACTGAATAACGGCGATCACGTGTTTGGAAACTGGAAAATCCAGCGCTGATTATGATATCCATCTCTGAGTGGCACTAGAGCCTCATGAGGGAATAAGTGCCTATAGCTGCCGACGTTTTAATGCGTATGGGCGGTCGCTAAGGGCATAAAAATTCAAAGTTCGAAAATTGTGGACTTTTAAAAAATTTTCAAGTTTCATACTTTCATAAATGCAAATCATATTGATATAAATTTACTACCATCATGAAATACAATGAGTCATTAAAAAAAAAACAAACAAAAAAAAACAATCACTGGATATCTAGAAGCTCCAGATTTATTACCAGAACAAAAGTGACGCTGGCCAGAACTGAAAGATTTGGCCTGGTCAAGAAGGTGAAAACTGGCTTTGGTGAGAAGAGGCTAACTGCATTACTGCTATTTACAATATACATATAAAATTATACTCACCAGCAGGGCAGTCGGGTTCAATGGGCGTTGCTGGTCTTGGCGCCTCCTTTCTTCTTGCAATGCCGTCCTCCTTCTTGCTTTGTGTGGATGATGCTTCCCTACGCAGGTGCACTTCTCTGCCCTGACAGGGGCAGAGTAAAATACTGCAGTGAGCATGCGCCAGGGCTCATTGACCTTTCCAGGTGCATGCTCACTGAAGTACTTTGCTCTGTCCTGAACAGGACAGTGAAGTATGCCCGCGCAGGAATGCAATGCCATGGACCCTATATGGATGACGAAGGGATGCGTCATCCACACACAGCAAAGGAGGATGGCATTGAAAAAGAAGGGAGGCGACAGAACGCCTCACAGATTAGCATAATAAAAAGGCATTTTTCTTTTGTTGTAGGCCGGATCGGGGACATATCTACAGGATATTAGTATGCTGTACATGAAGGCTGAAAGGTAGTGGCCGGATCTCACATAGGGAAAACTGGCGACAGGTTCCCTTTAAAGGGAATCTGTCACCCTTTTTTGAGATATCACATAATGATATTCAATTGTGTGTCACATAAGGATTCTCTTAGTACTTTTGCCTCCCCCTGACCCCGCACCTTTCATGCATAAATACCTTTTTTATATCGGCCCAGATGTATCTAAACTGCCACGGTCCGGTCCGATGGGCGGGGCTTATTCAACTGCTCCCTTCTTGTGCATTTCTTCTTGTGTAGAGCAAGACGGGGGGGGGGGGAAACAGTTGAATAAGCCCCGCCCATCGGACCGGACCGTGGCAGTTTACATACATCTGAACCGATATAAACAAGGTATTTATGCATGAAAGGTGCGGGGTCAGGGGGAAGCAAAAGTACTAAGAGAATCCTTATGTAACACACAATTGAATGATATCATTATATGATATCTCAAAAAAGGGGTGACAGATTCTCTTTAAAGTCAACAGGGAAAATACTGCTTGCTGTGCTCACTGTAAGTGCATCTCGCCCTATATGATTTGTCTTGAAGAAAAGCAGACATGAGGCTTTGTATTCCCTTCCCACTGCACATTCCCGTCTATTACCTGGGCATCAGATCATTTGGTAACTTTAGGCTACGCTCCCACAATCAGCTTCTGGTGAGTTTTTTGTTGTGGATTTTCTACACCATTTTTGCACACATTAAGTAAAATCGATTATCTGCATTTTTTGAAAATCTGTAGTATCACAAAAAAAAAAAAAAAAAAATTATGGGAATGCAGCGTTAAGGCTACAACTGTTCAGGTCATTGTGTCTGCTGTCAGCACCTGGAGGCTGAGTGGGTAGCACTGTTGCTTTGCAGAGTTGGGGTCCTCGGTTCAAATCCTACCAACAAATGCAAGGAGTTTGTACAGTCATGGCCAAAAGTTGAGAATGACACAAATATTAATTTTTACTAAGTCTACTGCTTCATTTTTTCTAATGGCAATTTGCATATACTCCAGAATGTTATAAAGAGTGATCAGCTTAACAGCAATTACTTGCAAAGTCAATATTTGCCTAG
The DNA here is from genome assembly GCF_039654945.1 of Dendrobates tinctorius. Lineage (NCBI taxonomy): Eukaryota > Metazoa > Chordata > Amphibia > Anura > Dendrobatidae > Dendrobates > Dendrobates tinctorius. The sequence continues at coordinate 8,853,334 of NW_027361898.1, forward strand.
AAAATGAACTTTATCCGCCAAAACACATTTCAACATCATTGCAGCCCTGCCTTAAAAGGACCAGCTAACATCGTTTCAGTGATTGCTCCATTAACACAGGTGTGGGTGTTGATGAGGACAGGGCTGGAGATCAATCTGTCATGATTAAGTAAGAATGACACCACTGGACACTTTAAAAGAAGGCTGGTGCTTGGCATCATTGTTTCTCTTCTGTTAACCATGGTTATCTCTAAAGAAACACGTGCAGTCATCATTGCACTGCACAAAAATGGCCTAACAGGGAAGAGTATTGCAGCTAGAAAGATTGCACCTCAGTCAACAATCTATCGCATCATCAAGAACTTCAAGGAGAGAGGTTCCCTTGTTGCCAAAAAGGCTCCAGGGCGCCCAAGAAAGACCAGCAAGCGCCAGGACCGTCTCTTAAAAGTGTTTCAGCTGCGGGATCGGGCTACCAGCAGTGCAGAGCTTGCTCAGGAATGGCAGCAGGCAGGTGTGAGGGCATCTGCACGCACTGTGAGGTGGAGACTCTTGGAGCAAGGCCTGGTCTCAAGGAGGGCAGCAAAGAAGCCACTTCTCTCCAGAAAAAACATCATGGACAGACTGATATTCTGCAAGAGGTACAGGGAGTGGACTGCTGAGGACTGGAGTAAAGTCATTTTCTCTGATGAATCCCCTTTTCGATTGTTTGGGACATCTGGAAAACTGCTTATTCGGAGAAGACGAGGTGAGCGCTACCACCAGTCTTGTCTCATGCCAACTGTCGAGCATCCTGAATCCATTCATGTGTGGGGTTGCTTCTCAGCCAAGGGAATGGGCTCTCTCTCAGTCTTGCCTAAAAACACAGCCATGAATAAAGAATGGTACCAGAATGTCCTCCGAGAGCAACTTCTCCCAACCGTCCAAGAGCAGTTTGGCGATAAACAATGCCTTTTTCAACATGATGGAGCACCTTGCCATAAAAGCAAAGGTGATAACTAAATGGCTCAGGGTACAAAACAGAGATTTTGGGACCATGGCCTGGAAAATCTCCAGATCTTAATCCCATTGAGAACTTGTGGTCAATCATCAAGAGACGGGTGGACAAACAAAAACCTTCAAATTCAGACAAAATAAAAGCATTGATTTTGCAAGAATGGACTGCTATCAGTCAGGATTTGATCCAGAAGTTGATTGAGAGCATGCCAGGGAGAATTACTGAGGTCCTGAAGAAGGGTCAACACTGCAAATATTGACTTGCTGCATTAACTCATTCTAACTGTCAATATAACCTTTTGTTACTCATAATATTGTTGCAATTATATTTCTGTATGTGATAAAAACACACACAAAAACCAGAGGGCAGCAGATCATGTGAAAATATAATACAGTATATACTCGAGTATAAGCCGATCCGAGTATAAGCTGACCCCCCTATTTTTGCCACAAAAAACTGGGAAAACTTATTGACTCGTGTATAAGCCGAGGGTGCACAGTGAGTGGCCTCAGTTATCTGCAGTGTGTGGCCCCAGTTATGACGCACAGTGAGTGGCCCCAGCTTTTCTGCAGTGAGTGGCCCCTGTTTTGTTGCTGCTGCCGCTGCCTCCCTTACAAAAAAAAAACAAAACAAAAACCTGCATACTCACCTCAGTCGCTGCCCCCTGCTCATCAGCGTTGCGCTTTGCAGTGACTGTGCAGGCAGAGAGCAATAGCGCCCTCTGACCTGAATGTCACTGCAGAGGACGCAAGACAGCTGAGCGCAGGGACAGGTGAATATGCCTCTCGCCTCCCCCCCCCGTTCATACTCACCAGGTCCTGGCGCTTGTCTCTGCAGCTCCCCTGCTTGTTGTTCCATGTTGTCTGCGCTGCTCTCTTCCTGGTTCAGCGGTCACGTGGTACCCGCTCATTAAATATGCGCATATTTAATGAGCGGGTACCATTTGACAGCTGAAGCAAGAAGAGAGCAGCGCCGACAACATAGAACAAGCAGGGGAGCTGCAGAGAAGGGTGAGTATGATCTGACACCACCGCTCCCCCTCCCCTGCCGATCCCCCCCGGTATATGACTCGTGTATAAGCCGAGAGGGGGACTTTCAGCCCAAAAAAATGGGCTGAAAATCTCGGCTTATACACGAGTATATACGGTATTTGTGTCATTCTCAAAACTTTTGGCCATGACTGTATGTTCTCCTCAGGTCTGCGTGCGTTTCCTACCACAGAGCCATTAAGTAAAACAGGTTACCAGCAGTTTAAAAAAAAAAAAAAAAAACCAGCATAAAATCTCACAAAAAAAACTCATCGTGGGAATGCAGCCTTATAAAGGCTACAACTGTTCAAGTATGTGATAGACACCAGCACAGTCTGAACTGGGGACCAGGCACAGCTGGTAACATCACATAGTGAATGCCCCACCTGCTGGAGAGTGAGAGGAGTAATCATTTTGTCTGTTAACCCTGGGTAGCACACGGTGGCTCAGTGGGTAGCACTATTGCTTAGCAGAGCATGGAGTTTGTATGTTCTCCCCACGTTTGCATGGGTTTCCATATGATACTACAAATACATTCTAATAGGGAATTTAGATTGTGAGCCCCAATAAGTAAAGAGATGATGTCTGTACAGCTGTGGACATAATGGTGTCATATAAAAGTAAAATAAATAAGACAGGCTGCAGCAGTGACATCACATCTATATATGACCACTGCAGACAATCCTTGGGCTCAGCAATAATGTGCTGGCGGAGCAAGATACAGACTGCTTAGCCCAGAAACTGCCTGTAGTAGTTGCGTATATTTCTGAGGTGACTGCTGGAGCCTGTTAGGGTATGTGCAGTGCACACATAGTTTTTAGGTGCTGCGGATTTCTCCCTGCGGATTTTGTAAAATCTTCAGGTAAATTTCAGGTCAAAAGACCTGCGGTTTATCATCTCTACAATGGAGGAGATGGTAAACCGAGGCGGATTTGAAACTGCAGCAAAACCGTGCGGCAAATTCCGCAGCATGTGCACAGCGGAAAACGCAGCAAAATCCGCAACGTGTGCACATAGCCTTTGAGAGGCATCACTGGATCCAGGAAGAACGAACAAGTTTGATTTTATTATTTTTCCCAAAGACTATCAGCATCTAAAAGAAGAGAAAACTATGGTATGGAAATTTCCATGGAGAAAATCAGAGTGCAGCAACTGGTGACACAGATTCATGAGTCATCATTTCACAGGCTCAGATCAGAGGGTAGACAGGTGTGCCTGGTCCCCACTGCGGGAACAGTACTCTCCCCTCAGCGATCCTCAATGGCAGCTCCTCAGTGGGGGTACAACTAATAGGCCTGGAAACCCTCAAGGAATACAAATAGCTGTCAAACAGGACCGTCAGACCCCAAAGATTCTCTAGCGACAAACCTCTCCGTCCTACCAGTCCCAGCCTGGGCAGTCAGGACCTCGGGAGAGCTAACCCGGGAAACAATGTGACGCCAGCACAGCGCACGTACCCGAGATCCCGGCGGCCTGGGTCCCGCACAGCAGCGGGAGAAGTGCAGCGATCACCGGCAGCGTCATCTTCAGCTGTCCGCGGGAAGTTGGGACAGCTGAGCTCAAGACACCAACTTCGCGCCAGTTCGCCAGAGCATGTGACCGCCCTGTAACGTCCTAGAGCAGCCAATCACTGCCTCGTCCGGCCTCCGTGTGACAGCGGGCGGGCTGCTCTGCGGGCCAGACGAGGCGTATGTCTGTGCGCCGTCTATACATGTTCTACCACCACTGCCTAGGCCACAGACTGGCTCACAGGTCCGTGCTATATGCAGACCACTGAGCCCACACACCGCTCTGCACACTCCCTGAGCAGCACACGGTCCAAGTGTTTGGGCGGGCGGATTTGTCTCAACTCATGCTTGTACCCTGGAATTCCTCCTCCACCCAAAAAAATATAAAATTCGAATGAAGCCCCGGACGCTGCCATATACTGCGATGGCACAAAGACTCCACTTGGACACTGTTCTTACTTTCGTGGGGTCTTTTAAGATGAGAACAAGAGCATAACCTACTACTTGTTACCATCTAAAAAGAAAGATTGACATGTCTGGGAAAACCCTCAAGTGTGGTTCATGTGTCACGAAGCCTACAGCCAGATGTGCACCGTGTGGCAGTCTCTCTCAGACACACTCCATTGCAGAAACCACCCAAGGAACCTATCAAAACCCGCTGCAAAGAAGGAACATGTGCATCTCTATGTAAAGACCACTGTGCACAGTCCCGGGACAAGGTCTTTGGTGACCTAGGCAGATGAAGCCGATAGCACCGCTCCTCATCCCCCACGTGAACCCTCAGGGTATGTGCACACGGTGCGGATTTGGCTGCAGATTTTGTGTAATCCACAGGTAAAATGACCTGTGTTTTCCTGCGGATTTGGCCTGTGTTTTTACACTTGCAGATTCCTAGAATGAAATAGGTGTATGGCTAGGTGCACACGGTGCGGATTCTGCTGCGGATCCGCAGCGTTTCTGCAGCTGTGGGTCCGCAGCAGATTTAGGTGCGTTGTACAGTACCATTGTTTTCAATGGTAAACTAGAAAACGCTGTGCACATGCTGCGGATTTTTCCGCGGTTTACAATCCACAGCATGTCAATTCTTTACTGTAGAAACGCTGCAGTTTCACCCCTCATCCATTATGAGGTGTAAAACCACAGGCAAAACCGCAGATAAACCGCAGGACTTTTGTCCTGCGGATTTATCTGCGGTTTTTATTACAAAATCTGCAGAGCCAAAAAACTCGGTATGTGCACACGCTGCAGAACCACAGCAGATCCGCAAGCATTGTACAGTACCATGTTAAACATTGGGATTCCAAAACCTCAGTGCCCACGGTGCTGATTTTTCCATGCAGATTTGCTGCGGTTTTAAATCCGCAGCATGTCAATTCTTTCTGCGGATTCCGCAGCAGTTTGACACCTGTTCCATTGTCCAGGTGTCAAACCACAGGGGAAAACCGCTGGCAAATCCGCAGGAAAACCACAAGTCACTTTACCTGTGGTTTTACCTGCAAATCCACACGGAAAAATCCGCAGGTGAATTCGCACTCTGTGCACTCACCCTTAAAATGCTGCGGAATTGACATGCTACAGAAAATAAATTGCTGCATTTCTGCACTGAATTTTCTGCAGCATGTGCACAGCGGTTTTTGTTTTCCATAGGATAACATGGTACGGTACATCCCATGGAAAACAGCTGCGGAACCACAGGGCCAAATCTGATGCGGATACCCGGCCAAATCCGCAACATGTGCATACCTTGACACTGCCCACTTCATCTCCGATGAGTCAGGTAAGGCCTGTTTCACACTTCCGTTTTTGTGTCCGCCAAACGGATCCGTTTCCGTTTTTTTGACGGAAACTGATGCAAACGGATCCGTTTTTTTAAAAACGGATCCGTTTTTTTGACGGATCCGCGGTAACCGTAATGGAAGTCTATGGGACAAAAAAAACGGATCCTGCAAAAAATGGCGGATCCGTTTTTTTACGGAAAACAACGGATTTTGACGGATTTGAAAAAACGGAAGTGTGAAACAGGCCTAACAAGCTCTGACGACCACTTCCATTAGCATGTACCCTTCTCACCAAATACCATCAAACGTTAAAAAAAAGTTACGTACTTTAGGGATGAGGCTCAACAGAGTGGTTTCAAAGTTAGATATGGAAGCAATCAATGTTTGGGAGCCACTTACACAATACCAGGAACAAATAGTGATAGTCATCCCTGACATCCTATATTTTATATGTCAGAAAAGAACAATTATGGAAACTAATGTAACTTAACTATAATGGGAGATTTGCCCACAGCTGCTATTGCACATGCTCGAGCGGCGCCATCTTGGTGGAGGGCATTTTTTTATTCTTCTCCAGCAACATGGTGCCGCCTGAGCAACAGCAGCTATTGGATCTCTATACAATCTCGATAGCTGCTACTGCGCAGGTGCCATTTTCAAAGTGACTTTTCTTTCCCCTCGCTCAAGTAAATCTGCAAAAGGGATTAAGTGCTCAGTAACCATGCGATTATACTGCAGCGCATGGGCCACGGCTGGCGCCTACCTGCAGAAGCATTTTTTTTTTTTTAAATTCAGTATGTGATGATATACATTATGTAAACTAGGGGGCAGGCAGTGAGGGCGCAGTGACCGGTCAGCAGTCTGCATTATGAATATATAATCAGAGACCCACATACATGAACCCCGCCTTATGACATGAGCATATACCAATAACACAAAACTGAAAATAAAGATTAAAGGGAATCTGTCACCCCTTTTTTCACCTATGAGCTGCCGGCACCGACATCAGGGGCTTATTTACAGCATTCTGTAATGCTGTAGATAAGCCCCCGATGTTACCTGAAAGAAGAAAAAGGAGTTACCATATATACACGCGTATAAGCTGAGATTTTCAGCCCATTTTTTTGGGCTGCAAGTCCCCCTCTCGGCTTATATGCAAGTCATATACCAGGGGGTCAGTGGGGGAGGGGGAGTGTCAGGCCATACTTAACCCCCCCCCCGGGCGTGGTTCCTGCAGCCCCCCTGCTTCTCCCGGTCTCGGGCTCCTTCCTTCTTCCTTCAATGGTCGCGTGGTACCGCTCATTTAAGTCATGAATATGCGCATATTTATGACTAATGAGCGGTACCACATGACCGCTGAAGGAAGGAGCCTGAGACCGGGAGAAGCAGGGGGGGGCTGCAGAGACCGCGCCAGGAGGGGGTAAGTATAAGCTATATTAATCTGTCCCCGGTCCATCGCTGCACGCTGCTGTCCTCTCCTCCGCATCCTCTGTCTGTGATGTTCAGGTCAGAGGGCGCAGTGACGTAGTTAGTGCGCGCCACGCCCTCTGCCTGAACGTCACTGAAAGAGGGACCCGGCAGACAGAGCGACACGCAGCCTTGGAGCAGGGATCAGTAAATATCGCCAGTGCCGGGGTCCTGAGCCAGCTGTGACACCAGCACCTGTCCCCCATCTGCTCAGGATACCGGCATCGGACCCCCAGCGACAAGAGGTATGTCTTTTTTATTTGCAGCGGCAGCAGCATATGGGGGCGTAATCTATGGAGCAGCATATGGGGGCGTAATCCATGGAGCATTTTATGGGGGCATAATCCATGGAGCATCTTATGGGGGCATAATCTATGGAGCATAATCTATGGAATATCTTATGGGGCAGCATATGGGGCATATTATTCTATGGAGCATCTTATGGGGGCATAATCTATGGAGCATAATCTATGGAATATCTTATGGGGCAGCCTATGGGGCATATTATTCTATGGAGCATCTTATGGGGGCATTATTAACCTTCGTGCAGCATTATACGTGGAGTATTTTGTATGGAGCATCTTATGAGACCATCATGAACTGTATGGAGCATTAAATGGGGTGTATTTTGTACAGAGCATCTTATGGGGCCCATCATAGACTGTATGGAGCATTATATGGGGCTCCTGATTCAATATGGATATTCAAAAACATTTAACCTACTGATGTCTCAATTAATTTTACTTCTGTTGGTATCTATTTTTATTTTTGAAATTTACCAGCAGCTGCTGCATTTTCCACCCACCCTAGGCTTATATGCGAGTCAATAAGTTTTCCCAGTATTTTTGTGGCAAATTTAGGGGGAGGGGGGGGGGGGGTCTGCTTATACACAAGTATATATGGTATATTATACTCACCGGGGGGCGGTCCGGTCTTGGTCTGATGGGTGTTGCGGTCCGGCGCCTCCCATCTTCATACGATAACATCCTCTTCTTTGATGCCTGTCGTGGCTCCGGCGAGCATAAAACTGCAGTGCGCAGGCCCTCTCCCGGCGCCTGCACACTGCAGTATTCTGCTCTACACTCAACAGGGCAGAGCAGTGCGTCTGCGCAGGAGCCACAACAGGAAGGAAAGAAGAGGACGGCATAGTATGAAGATGGGAGGCGCCAGACCGCAATACCCATCGGATCGGAGGCCGGGGTGAGTATAATCTAACTTGTTTTTCTTATCTTTCAGGTTACATCAGGGGATTATCTACAGCATTACAGAATGCTGTAGATAAGCCCCCGATGTCGGTGGTCGCAGCTTATACTCAAAAAAAGGGGTGACAGATTCCCTTTAAGAAACAGCCACAAGACAGATTTAATCAAACAAGGTATTATTTTATTCAGTATAATGGCGCTAACCCGACAGTGTCTCCCTTTAAATGAAGAGTGAACAAAGTTTTACTAGGAAGGGTGCACATTAGGAAAAAGTCTAAGAGTGACCCAAATAAAACACTCTGGAATCCTAAATTGAAAAATTCAGATGCCAACTAAACTTTTGGTTTATTTCAGTACATAAATAATTTAAACAATTTAAGTTCCAAGTTGGAGAGGCCACACTTTCTGTAAGGCCCAAGATTCTCACAATGAGTTTGATGTGTTTTTCTATTGGTTTTTGCAGCAAAAATGTGCCCAAAACACATTATATTGATACACCTTTGTGATAATTAAAAATGCATCACAAGAAACACAAAAAGTGGGCGATTTTTTTTCTTTGTCATGGTTGTAAAAAAAAGTGACAACTACAATCAGAAAAAGAAACCAGACTGAAATTCATGTAGACACTTGTGAATTCTAGGATGCATTGGTGACTACTTTGGTTGCCATTTCGTGCTGTGTGCGGTTAGATAAATCTTCGAATATTTTTTTTTTTTACAGTTCTTACCATAATTCAGTAAAATTCCTAAAATATCAGCAGCTTTGCTATGTACAGCAGAGGCGTGTGTGTATTAATGAATATCAAATAAATGATAATTTTACCTGATGCAATGTTGCACACTGCAAATAAAAATTACATTTTATGGCCACGAAAAAAAAACAAGCCCACATATAGTTGATCTCCAATCTTAAAGTGAATCTCTTAGCAGATTTTTGCTATATACCATAATCTGACACCAGCATAATGTATATTTTGGGGCCCTTATTCCAGCAATGTTTATTAACTTAGTTTATTTTAACAGAAATTGTGTGACAAATTATGGGGCCATTTTTATCCATTTCCCAGTGTGAAAATGTAAAATCTGGGGCTAAAAGAAAATGTTTCTGGTAAAAAGGTAATTATGTTTTCTTCACTGCCCAATGGTATAAAATTTTGTGACCCACCTGTGGTATATGATCACTGCACCCCTAGATGAAATTAGAGGTGTAGTTTGTAAAATGGGGTCACACAGGGCAGGGGCTCTGCCAATGTGACATGACATGCTCAAACTATTCCAGCAAAATCTAAACCAAAACTGCGCTTCTTCCCTTCTGAGCTTTGCACTGTGCCTTAAAAGTAGTTTCCAGGACGTCCCCCTGACAGCACCATGGACGTCCTCCACCTCCTTACAGGGACAGGAAAAGCACACGAGAGTTTAAAAGGTTCCGTCCCACCCCATTTCCCTCAGTGTGGGACACACGAGAGGAGGCGCAGCAGTGCTTACCAGGTCCAGGGGGGAGGGAGGGGGGAAAAAAAAAAAAAAAAAAAAAAAAAAAAAAAAAAAAAAAAAAAAAAAAAAAAAATCGGGCGGCCAGTCCAATCCTTCCCCCTGTGAAGACAACCAGGGCCGAAACTCTCCCGTGGGGAGTCTCTCTGCCCCAAAGGCCAGGAGCAGGACGATGCTCCTGGAGGGAGGCTCTCAGCTCCAGTCGTGACCGCCATAGTGGCGAAGGCCGGTCCCGCGCAGACAGCTGGTCGGGTGGGCGCCAGCATCAGGAAGAGGTGGGACTAGCGTCCGGGCAGGCGGAAGTGGCAGGAGCGATTCCCGGCCTACCGCGGAAGGATGCGCGTCACTTCCGGTTATGTCACGCGCCGGGTTTGAATCTCGGCGCACGCTTCAGGAGCCCGGCGTCTCTCTGGAAGCACGGACAACAGGATGGATACCGAACCGGCGAATGGAGGGGTAAGTGGGCCTGGCGCAATTCACCCTCCCCATTCCATCCTCCGCAGCCCAGGACAAAGGGCCTGACTACCCTATCCTTTATCATAGGATAAGGGAACCCCAGCAGCCACTATAGGAGACAGACCGACTTTAGGGCCCAGGTCAGGTCCAATAGAGGCTCATACAGAAGCCCCCATGGCCAGGGTGGGAGAAGCAAAAGCTCCCTTTCTTAGTCAACCTCCAGGTCTAGGTATGGGGGGGAAGACTTCGCCACTTCGCAACAAATTGGTCCCGAGTCGCCCACAATCGGTGGGTCCTCAGAACCATCACGGAGGGCTACAGTATAGAGCTCTACTCACCTCCCCCTGACAGAAATATTGGCCCCACTGTAGTCCCGGCGGACTCTGCAATGTGGGCAGATATACAAGACATGATCAGGTCAGAGGTTATAGTACCGGTTCCTCTGTCAGAAAGGGGAAGGGGACACTACTCCCTGTTCTCCATTGCAAAGCCATCCGGCGAGGCCCAGACTATTATAAATTTAAAGCCTCTGAATGCCTGGGTCAGGTACAAGAGGTTCCGGATGGAATCCATTCGGTCCGCAATACAGCTAATAGACAGACGCTGTCATGTGCACCCTCGACCCGAAGAGTGCATACTATCAGGTACCTATCCATCCCTCATCCCAAAATCTATTAAGATTTGCAGTCAGATTACCAACCCGGACCTGCCACTTCCAGTTCCAATACCTTCCATTTGGGCTGGCTTCGGCCCCCTGAATCTTCACAAAGCTGGTAGCAGAGTTAGTGGCCTTCCTGAGAAGTCAAGGTATCGTCATCATACCGTACTTAGACGACTTCCTCCTGGTGGCAGGATCCGAAGAAGCGCCCATCTGAGACAGGAACCGAGCAACTACTCTAATGGAGTCCCTCGGCTGGGTGATCAACTGGCAAAAGTCAGACCTCAGACCAGAGCGCAGGAAGATCTTCCTTGGGGTTCTCTTAGACTCACAGGACAGGATATCCCTGCTACCAAGATGCAAGCAGAAGACTATTCAAGACAGAGCCAGGGACCTCTTAAAGCATCGCTCCTCCACAGAGGGGCAATGGAGGTTCTGGGTTTAATGACTGCTTGCATTCCGTGTGTCAGATGGGCCCAGTTCCACTCGAGACAGTTACAAAAGCAGATCCTCGCAGTATGGGACAGAAGTCGGTCTTCACGCGACAGACCCATACGGCTGTCAGGACTAGTGAAGCAATTACTATGGTGGTGGACACAGGCCAGAAATCTCCAGGTGTGCGTATTATGGACAACCTCTCCATACGTGGTACTCACCAAAGACGCCAGTACGTGGGGATGGGGAGCCCACGTAAAAGGGAAGATCTTCCAGGGGAGATGGCCTGCAGAAATCTGAAAAAAATCCTCCAACTACAGGGACCTATACGCGGTCTGGGAAGCTCTGCGGCAGAACCGAGCGATCCTGAAGAATCGACACATCCGAGTATTATCCGACAACATAACAGCAGTGTCATTCCTGAAGCACCAAGGAGGGCCCAGGCACCAACCGCTCCAGGCTCTAGCAGGAAGAATATTCTCTTGGGCAGAAAGAACAGTCCTCTCAGTAACAGCAGTCCACCTAGAGGGGTCCCAGAATGTGGTAGCAGACTACCTAAGCAGACAACAGATCTACTCGACAGAGTGGGAACTGGACGAAGAGATTTTTCTTCAACTGTGTCAGCGTTGGAGGACCCCCAGTATAGATCTGTTCGCAAATCGAAGAAACTCAAAGGTCTCCAGATTTTATTCCCTGAACCCGGCAGACCACCCAGAGGGCTTAGATGCCCTGAGCCAGACCTGGGAAGAACCCCTCTCTTACGCGTTCCCACCTCTAGCGCTTATACCGGTGGTACTAAGGAAGATCCGCGAGGACCACGCAAAGGTGATAATGGTGGTTCCATACTGGCCAAGGAGAAGCTGGTTTCCCCTACTAGGAGCTATGGCAGTGGGAAGTCCGGTCGAACTACCTCCGAAGACAGACCTCATCCACCAAGGCCCGATCCACCACCCGAAGCCAGCAAGGCTTCATCTCTCGGCTTGGATCCTGAAAGGAACATCCTGAAGGCAAAGGGCTTATCAGATCAGGTCATATCTACCCTACAGGCCAGCAGGAAGCCGGTTACGTCCACAACATACCGAAATATTTGGAAGAGATTCTGTCTGGACGGTGGCAGGTCCGACCTCGTGGCGGGTACCCCTGACCTCCCTAGTATCTTAAACTTCTAACAGTCAGGGTTTAATAAAGGTCTTAAGCCCAGCACTTTAAAAGTCCAGATTTCAGCCTTAAGCTCCTATTTTGATTACCCGTTAGCTTCTCATCCCTGGGTAGTAAGATTCGTAAAGGCCACGCAGCGTCTTCGCCCCACGATTAGGCAGCTCACCCCGCCTTGGGACCTTGGCCTGGTACTCAGATTCCTATGTAGGAATCCCTACGTCCCCAGTGAGGAAATGACCATCTCAACTCTCATTCGCAGAACGGCCTTCCTTGTAGCCACTCTCATTCGCAGAACAGCCTTCCTTGTAGCCATTACCACGGCCAAGAGAATAGGGGAAATCCAGGCCCTGTCCACTAGAGACCCATATCTCCAGATCAGAGAAGACCATATAATCTTGAGATTAGATCCGGCTTTTATCCCAAAAGTAGCCTCTTGTCAACATATAAACCAGGAGATAGTGTTACCATCCTTCTGTGACAATCCCCGTAATGAGAAGGAGCAGCGTCTTCATTCAGTGGACGTGAGACCAGGGCTGTGGAGTCGGAGTCGTGGAGTCGGAGTCGGAGCTCATTTTGGTGGAGTCGGAGTCGGTATAAAATGGACCGACTCCTAAAATATATAATAAATTGGGTACAGTAGTTCAATGCAGGATGTGCTGAATATTTTTTCATAGGAGTTTGGGAAAGTTATGAAATGTCCTATAAATGGCTGTTATATTCCTGATCTAAGGCTACATTCACACACAGCATTTTTCCTGTGTTTTTTGAGGATACGTTTTTCAGCTGCAAAAGCTGATCATCTTTTTAAAAAAACTGCATCACCTGAAAGGTTTTTGAGCTCATAGATAATGTTTTCAATAGCAAAAGCAGATTAGAAATCTGCTCTATATATCCATATCTGTCTATCCATATCGTATCTGTACCAAAAAGAATGAAAACCGGGTAGTACACCAATATATATTCTGTTCTATCTAAATATCTTGATTATTGGATCATAAAAATGATTAAATGTCTGAGGTTCACATTGTACTACAATAAATTTTTCACTTAAATATAAGCAATATGTGTGGGAGTCGGAGTCGGTGTAAGGGAAATTGAGGAGTCGGAGTCGGAGGTTTGGCTTACCGACTCCACAGCCCTGCGTGAGACGCACGGTTATTGACTATTTAGAGGCCAAGAACAGTTGGCGTAGTGACGCAAATCTATTCGTCCTCTTTGGGGGTAAAAATAGGGGGAAAAAAAGCCTCTAGGGCAACCATCGCCAGATGGATTACCTCAGTAATCTCAGATGCCTACCAGGCTGAAGGCGCAAACCCGCCACATAGATTACAGGCCCACCCTACAAGGGCAGTATCGGTCTCGTGTTCCGAACGGGCGGGAGCCTCGGTTGATCAAATCTGTACAGCAGCAACCTGGGCCAGACTTAATACTTTCTGCAAGCACTACAAGCTTGATATGCTGGCCAGTCAGCAGACCGCATTTGGGAGAAAGGTTCTCCAGGCGGTAGTCCCACCCTAGGGAGGTGCTTTGGTACTCTCCATGGTGCTGTCAGGGGACGTCCTGGAAAATAGGTATTAGACCTACTGGTAATGTTTCCAGGAGTCCATCCTGACAGCACGGGTAGTTCCCTCCCTGTTTGTTAGGTTATGTTATGTCATATATTGTAATATGATTCTATCATTAAAATTTTACGTGCATTATCCACACTGTGGTACTTGTTAAATCACGGAGGGAAATCGGGTGGGACGGAACCTTTTAACCTCTCGTGTGCTTTTCCTGTCCCTGTAAAGCGGAGGAGGACGTCCATGGTGCTGTCAGGATGGACTCCTGGAAACATCATTACCGGTAGGTCTAATACCTATTTTCTACCACGTATGGGGGTATGTCACACTCAGGAGAAATTGCACAACAAATTTTGGGATCCATTTTCTCCTGTTACCCTCGTGAATGTAAAAAAAATGGGGCCAAAATACTTTTTGTAGGAAAAATGTGATTTTTTTATTTTCACGGCTCTACATTATAAACTTTTATGAAGCACCTGGGGGTTTCAGAGTGCTCACCACATATTTGGATACATTCCTTAACCCCTTTCTGACAGTTGACATACTATTTTTTAAATCAAATACTTTTTATTCAAGAAAGCATACAGGATAATATTACATACATAAGTATACATTAGAGTATAAATTATAATACTTTACCCATTTTTTAATAAATGCATATACACCAAACACATCCCTCCCCATAACAAGAACCCCCCCCCCCCCCCCGTCACGCATCTACAATCCTTATCAATGCATTACAATGTTGTACACTTTTTTTTTTTTTTTTATAACCCTAATAACCTATTTTTGACGAGTCCTGCGGAAGCCAGTCCGGGAAAGTCCAACCAGCCAGTTGACGTACTATACCGTCCATGTGCCCCGACACAATTTGACCATGGACGGTTTAGTACATTGTAGCGATCAACTGCGCACGCATTCCGGGAGCAGGCAGAGGGCTGACATCCCCTTTGCATTTCGATCGGAGACCCGCGGGTCCCGATCGCTGCTATAGTAACCCGATGTCGTCAGGACGACATCCAGGTTGCCAAAGCTGAGAAACTTCCTGTCATGCGCAGTGCATGATCAGGAAGTCTCTCAGTGTCAGTGCACTAAGTGCAGCGCTGACAGCTTCTATAGCAGGCAGATGCTGCTTCATATGCATGCTCTAGAAGCGATCAGGCTGCAAAAAATGATTGTCCCATAGTGGGACAAAGTGAAAGAATTAGCATGAAGTAAAAAAGTTTTAAATAATTGTAAAAATATTTAAAAAAAATAAAATAAAAAAATCATTCTATCACTAAATAAATATTTTAATGAAAAAAAAATCTAAACAATAAAAGTACACATATGGTATCGCCGCGTCCGTAATGATCTGACCTATAAAACTGTCCCACTATTAACCCTTTTAGTGAACACCATAAAAAAACAAGGCAAAAAACAATGCTTTATCATTATACCGTCGAATAAAAAGTGGAACACGTGATCAAAAAGACGGATATAAATAAACATAGTACCGCTGAAAACGTCTTCTTGTCCTGCAAAAAATGAGCCGCCATACAGCATCAGCGAAAAAATAATAAAAAAAAGTTATAGCTGTCAGAATAAAGTGATGCGAAAACAATTATTTTTTCTATAAAATAGTTTTTATTATATAACAGCGCCAAAACATTAAAAAAATTATATAAACGAGGTATTGCTGTAATCGTACTGACCCGGAGAATAAGACTGCCTTATCAATTTTACCAAACATGGAAAGGTATAACGCCCCCTTCCCCCCCCAAAAAAAAAAGAAATTCATGAATTGCTGGTTTTTGCTCTGTCTTTTCAAAAATCGAATAGAAGGTGATGAAAAAAGGTCATGTGTCCGAAAATTATACCAATAAAAACGTCAGTTCGTCCCGCAAAAAACAAGACCTCACATAACTCTGTGGGCCAAAATTTGGAAAAATTATAGCTCTCAAAATGTGGTGATGCAAAAACTTTTTTGCAATAAAAAGCGTCTTTTAGCGTATGACAGCAGCCAAACATAAAACCCCGCTATAACGCCTCTTTCACACGTCCTGATATTTCTGGTAGCAGAGATGTCCGTGTGTGTAATACTTGCGGCACACGTGTGGCATCCATATAGCACACGGACGGGCACCAGGGAAGAAGCGATACAGTAAGCGCTGTTCCTCGGCTCCAGGTTTTAAACACAGATCTCATCATTCTCCCCTGCTCTGCCAGCGATCAGTGCAAGTAAGGGAGAATGAGGAGTTACATTTAACCACTTAATGACCGCTGATACGCCTTTTAACGACCCCGGTGTTGAGATCGCCGTTATTAACGGTATAATGGCGACCGCAAAAAAAGTCCGATTTTCCAATTAATTGCTCTCTTCTCTGATGTGATCTTCTTCCGGGAGAAAATGGAGGGCGCATGCGCAGTGCCCCCTGCCGAGATCTGCCAACACCTGGCAACAATAGATTTTTTTTCCCTATTGGTTCATTTTAATCACTGTGATAAGACCCTATCACAGTGATCAAAATAAAAAAAGTAAACCAAACCCCCCTTTATCACCCCCTTAGTTAGGGACAAATAAAAAAAAAAAAAACTTAAAAAAATGTATTTATTTCAATTTTCCCATTAAGGTTAGAGTTGGGCTAAAGTTAGGGTTAAGGTTGGGGCTAAAAATGGGGTTAGAGTTGGGATTAGGGATGTGTTGGGGTTAGGGTTGGAGTTAGAATTGGGGGTTTTCCACTGTTTAGGCACATCAGGGGCTCTCCAAACACGACATGACGTCCGATCTCAATTCCAGCCAATTCTGCGTTGAAAAGGTCAAACGGTGCTACTTCCCTTCCGAGCTCTGCCGTGCGCTCAAACAATGATTTACCCCGATATATGGGGTATCGGCGTACTCAGGACAAATTGCACAACAACTTTTGGGGTCCAATTTCTCCTGTTATTCTTGTGAAAATAAAAAATTGGGGCAAAAACATCATTTTTGTGAAAAAAATGATTTTTTTTATTTTTATGGCTCTACGTTATAAACGTCTGTGAAGCACTTGGGGGTTCAAAGTGCTCACCACACATCTCGATAAGTTCTTAGGGGGTCTAGTTTTCAAAATGGTAACATTTGTGGGGCTTTTCTACTGTTTAGGCACATCAGGGGCTCTCCAAATGCGACATGGTGTCCGATCTTAATTCCAACCAATTTTCCGTTGAGAAAGTAAAATGGCGCTCCTTCCCTTCCGAGCTCTGCCATGTGCCCAAACAGTGGTTTACCTCCACATATGGGTAAGGCTAGCATATGGAGGAGCTGCGGACTTCCTCCGTGAAACTCTGCCCCACCTCCTCCGGTCAGCTCCGCCTCTGTCGGCATGCGGCCCGTGTACCCTATCTTTAGCATTAGGTACGCAGATGCCTCCACATGTATCGTTTTGACGGTGCGGCGACCTGCACCAAACGCAGCATGTTGCAGTCGCTGCACCGTCGAAATGACGCATGCGGAGGCATCCGCATACTTTGGCACGGCCTGCGTACCTAATGCTAAAGATAGGGTACGCAGGCCGCATGCCGACAGATGCAGAGCTGACCGGAAGAGGTGCGGCCGGGGGCGGAGTTTCATGGAGGAAGCCCTCAGCCATCCGCAGCTCCTCCATACACTAGTGTGAAACTGTTGGGGGTTCAAGAGCTCCTGTTACCCTAGGGAAAATAAAAAAAAAATTGGATCTCAATTAAATTTTTTGTGAATAAAAGTTAAATGTTCATTTCTTTTTAAACATTCCAAAAATTCCTGTGAAGCACTTGAAGGGTTAATAAACTTCTTGAATGTGGTTTTAAGCACCTTCAGGGGTGCAGTTTTTGGAATGGTGCTACTTCTGGGTATTTTCTATCATATAGACCCCTCAAAGTGACTTCAAATGTGATGTGGTCCCTAAAAAAAAAAAAAAAAAAAAAAAATGGGTGTTGTAAAAAATAAACCTTTAACCCTTAAACCTTCCTAACAAAAAAAATAATTTGGTTCCAAAATTGTGCTGATGTAAAGTAAAAATGTGGGAAAGGTTATTCATTAAGTACCTTATGTGACATATCTCTGTGATTAAGGGCTTGAAAATAAGTTGGAAAATTGCAAAATTTTCAACATTTTCGTCAAATTTCCGTTTTTTTCACAAATAAAGGCAAGTCATATCAAAGAAATTTTATCACTGTCATGAAGTACAATATGTCACGAGAAACAGTGTCAGAATCGCAGGATCCATGGAAGCGTTCCCGTTCCAGAGTTATTACTTCATAAAGGGACAGTGGTCAAAATTGTAAAATTTGGCCTGGTCATTAACATGCAAAGCACCCTTGGGGGTAAAGGAGTCTAGTTCTCCAAAATATGGTCACTTTTTTTTTTTTCACTGTTTAGGCACACCAGGGGCTCTCCAAACACGACATGGCTTCTGCTCTCAATTCCAGCCATTTTTGAGTTAAAAAAAAAAAAACCTGTGCTCCTTCTCTTCGGGGCCCTGGCATGCGCCCAAACAGTAGCTTTCACCCCTATATGGGGTATCAGCGCACTCAGGAATAATTGCACAACTAATTTTGAGGTTCATATTCTCCTGTTACACTTGAAAATAAAAAAAAAAAATGGGGTGAAAGTAAAATTTGTGAAAAAAGTTAAATGTTTATTTTTTACTTCCACATTCCATTAATTCCTGTAAAGCACCTAAAGGGTTAATAAACTTCTTGAATGTGATTTTGAACACCTTGAGGGTTGCAGTTTTTAGAATGGTGTCACTTTTGGGTATTTTCTGTCATATAGGCCCCTCAAAGTCACTTCAAATGTGAGGTGGTCCCTAAAAAACAATGGTTTTGAAATTACTGGTCAACTTGTAACCCTTCTAATTTCTTAACAAAACAAAATGATGTTTTAAAAATTGTGCTGATGTAAAGTAGATATGTGGGAAATGTTGTTTATTAACCATTTTGTGTGACATAACGCTCTGGCTTAAGGACAAATTTTTTTTGAAATTTTCGCCACATTTACGATATCTTCACAAATAAATGTAAATCGTATTGAACAAGTTTTACCACTATCATGAAGTACAATATGTCACCAAAAAACAACCTCAGAATCAGCAGGATCTGTTGAAGAGTTCAACAGTTACTACCTCATAAAGGGACAGATTTAAAAAATGAGGCCCTATCAATATATACCGTATATACTCGTGTATAAGCAGACCATTGTATAAACCGACCCCCCTAAGTTTGCCACAAAAAACTGGGAAAACTCATTGACTTGCGTATAAACCTAGGGTGGAAAATGCAGCAGCTACTGGTAAATTTCAAAAATAAAAATAGATACCAATAAAAGTAAAATTAATTGAGACATCAGTAGGTTAAATGTTTTTGAATATCCATATTGAATCAGGAGCCCCATATAATGCTCCATACAGTCCATGATGGCTCCATAAGATGCTCCATACAAAATACACCCCATATAGTGCTCCATAAAGGTTAATAATGGCCCCAGAATATGCTGCCCCATAAGATGCTCCATACATTATGCCCCCATAAGATGCGCCATAGAATATGCCCCCATAAGATGCTCCATAGAATAGACCCCCATAAGATGCTCCATAGAATAGACCCCCATAAGATGCTCCATAGAATAGACCCCCATAAGACCATAAGATCTACCATAGAATAGACCCCCATAAGATGGCCCATAGAATATGCCCCCATAAGATGGCCCATAGAATATGCCCCCATAAGATGCCCCATAGAATATGCCCCCATAAGATGCCCCATAGAATATGCCCCCATAAGATGCCCCAGATGCTGCTGCAAAAAAAAATAAATAAATGACATAACTCTCTGTCGCTGCTGGCTCAAGACCCAACACCTGAGATATTCACCTGTCCCGTTCCCACACTGCTCACCGCTGTCTGCCGCGTCGTCTGTCAGTGACGTTCATGCAGAGGGTGCGGTGCGCACTAACCACGTCACAGCGCCCTCTGACCTGAACATCACTGACAGAGGACGTGGTAGGCAGCGGCGAGCAGCGTGGGAACGGGGACAGGTGAATATCCCATATACTCACCCATCACTGGAGCGGTCTGTAGCCCCATTCTCCCACAGTCTCCGGCGTCTGCCTTCAGCGGTCACGTGATACCGCTCATTAAAGACACTTAATATGTGCATATTCAGGTCTTTAATGAGCGGTACCACGTGAACGCTGAAGGCAGGCGTCAGAGACCGTGAAACAAGCAGGGGGGCTGCAGAGACGTGCCGGGATGTCTCAGTATGATCTGACATTCTGGCTCCCCCGCCAACCCCCTGGCGTCTATGACTCGCGTATAAGCCGGGGGGGACAACGACGACTTTCAGCCCCAAAAATTGGGCTGAAAATCTCGGATTATACGCGAGTATATACGGTAATGTAGCTCGGTGCTTAAGCGTTTACAGTAGTACAATGCAGGATGTGCTGTAAATGTTTTCATAAGAATTTGGGAAAGTTATGAAATGTCCTATAAATGTATGTTCTGTTCCTGATCTAAGCATCTCGGCTTTTAGATGAGATGAATCTGTGTTGCCCTTTATGTACATGATCAGTAGTGACCAGTACTGTGGGGTCGTAGAGGAGACGATTCTGTGCTGCACTTTATGTACATACTCAGTAGTGACTAGTGCTGTGGAGTCGGATGAGATTAATCTGTGCTGCACTTTATGTACATGCTCAGTAGTGCAGTAGTGACCAGTGCTGTGGGGTCGTAGATGAGTGGAATCTGTGCTGCCCTTTATGTACATGCTCAGTAGTGACCAGTGCTGTGGGGTTGTAGTTGAGATGAATCTGTGCTGCCCTTTATGTACATGCTCAGTAGTGACCAGTGCTGTGGAGTTGTAGATGAGATGAATCTGTGCTGCCCTTTATGTACATGTCAGTAGTGACCAGTGCTGTGGAGTCGTAGATGAGATGAATCTGTGCTGCCCTTTATGTACATGCTCAGTAGTGACCAGTGCTGTGGAGTCGTAGATGAGATGAATCTGTGCTGCCCTTTATGTACATGCTCAGTAGTGACCAGTGCTGTGGGGTTGTAGATGAGATGAATCTGTGCTGCACTTTATGTACATGCTCATTAGTGAGGCAGTGCTGTGGAGTGGGGTAAATTGAGGAATTGGAGGTTTTTGTACAGCCGCAGCGTTCAATTCGCAGCGTCCAGCTGATACAGCATAGTGGAGGGGATTTTATGTAATCCCGTCTCCACTATGTGTGCGAACACGCACCCGGCGGCCCTGCGTTTTCGGACATGCAGCGCGTCTTTTTAGGCTAAGTTCACACGTAGCAGAAAATTTCTGCTTAAAAACCTGACTCCCTTCCCAGAAACCGTGCGTTTTTTGCGCAGAAAACGCACGGTTTTTATGCGTTTTTTCCCCGCTCGTTTTCAAAACGCTTAGAACTAATCAGAAAAGTAGAAAAATCTGCGAAATTAATGAGCATGCTGCGTTTACCGGGATGCATTTTTTCGTGGTAAAAACGCTTCGATATGCACAAAAAGTGCAAAATGCATAGAAATTAATGGGAAGCGTATTTTTAGCGGTTTTATTGGAAAAACACTAAAAATACCGCTAAAAAAAAAACGCTGTGTATGAACACAGCCTTAGACTGCAGCATGTCTGTTTACCTTGCGGCGACGCTCCGTCGCTGCAAGGTAAATAACACAGTCCTATGTATAGGGTGCACAATTCCAGATGTGTTCAATGAACACATCCGGAATCACCGTGTGTACAGAAGGGGGCGGCGCTTTGGTTGGAGCGGGGTTTCCACTCCGTCCAAAGCATCGACAATCCGGACCGTGGAGATGTACCTTTAGGCCACTTTCACATGTTCAGTATTTTCCATCAGTATCTGTAAGCCAAAACCAGGAGAGGGTGATAAATACAGAAGTGGTGACGTGTTTCTATTATACTTTTCCTCTGATTGTTCCACTCCTGGTTTTGGCTTACAAATACGGGAGATAAAATACTGACCAAATACTGAACATGTGAACGTGGTCTCAGGCTGTGAGCCCACAATGACTTTTTGATACTACGTATTTTCACTGCAATAAAAACGCAACATCTTAGGCCTGTTTCACACTTCAGTTTTTTCTGTCAGTCTAAGGCTGAGTTCACACGTGGTGTTTTTTTCGCGTTTCTGCGGCGGTTTTAACCTCACGATTTTGCCGCGAAAAATAAGCATCCCATGCATTCCTATGGGATTCCGCAATGCTGTACTAATGCTGCGGTTTTTACCGCGGCGGAATCGCTTTGCGGTAAAAACCGCAGCATGTTCATTAATTTGCGGAATCGCGGCGATCCCGCACCCATAGGAATGCATTGTTCCGCTTACTTTCCGCATGTGGCTGTGCACACCATGCGGAAAGTAAGCAGAACATTTGCGGATGGTACCCACTGTCCGGAGGAGAGGAGACTGTCCTCCGGGCTTTGGGTACCATATCCCTGCAAAAATTAGAATTTAAAAATATTGTTATTCTCACCCTCCGACGTCCCGCGCAGTCTTCCTGCTTCTCTTCACGCTCTCGTTCCCAGTAGTCCTTTGCGAAAATGCCCGTGATGGCGTCCGTTCTCGCGGGATCGCAAAGGATTACTGGGAACGGATGCGCGGGACGTCGGAGGGTAAGAATAACACTATTTTTTTTTTTTTTTTTTTACATTCTCTCTTTTACTATTGATGCCGCATAGGCGGCCTCAGTAGTAAAAAGTTGGTCACACTTGTCAAACACTATGTTTGACGAGTGTGACCAACCTGTCAATCAGTTCTCCAAGCGATGCTACAGATCGCTTGGAGAACGCTAGCATTTTGCAAGCTAAATACGCTTGCAAAATGCTAGTTTTTCCGCGGGAATTTAAAATGCGATTTTCCCGCGGACTGGAATTCCGGAATTCTCGCGGTAATTTCCGCGAGAGTTCCGGTACGTGTGCACTTAGCCTCAGTCTGCCAAAATAGCGGAAAACGGATCTGCAGGCGGACAAAAACGGGGGACAGCGGATCGGCGGATGTACGGATCCGCTGATGGTAAAAATTTCAAGGAACCGCGGCAGGAAAAAAAAATAAAATAATAATACCGGTCATCTCGCGCGATGATGAGGCTGGAGATAGAGAGAATTTTCAACCAGCAGCGACACTTGATTCAGGGTTAAAGGCAAAAATGCGGATGTTGACTGCAAAAAAACGTTGCATGGTCCGTTCGGTGATCTCTGCGGACGCCAAAATTTTGGCGGATCCGCAGAAATACGGATGCAACGGACAGTCATCAGTCAAAATCTGCCGATAATGAAAGTCAATGGGGAAAAAAACGGATCCGCAAGGAAAATTGGCGGATCCGTTTTTTTTTTTTTTCTTCACAAAACGGCGGATCTTGACCGATTGTGAAAAACTGATGTGTGAAACAGGCCTTACAGTTCCAACGAAGTGGATGGGATTTATAGAAATCTCAAGCCTATGATGCAAATTTTTTAACTCAGCGTAAACTGACCTGCAGTGCGTGTTTTCAGTCTACAACATGACATTTTCTTTTGCAGGTATGCTGAGATTTATGTGTAGATTTTCCCCATAGACTTGTATTAGATGAAAAAAATCTGCAGGTAAGAAAAATAAAACTTAAAAAAATAAATAATTTTTTTTTTTAATGAACCCTTTAACGACCATTTCAGTTTTTGAATTTCCATTTTTTTTGCTCCCCTTCTTCCCAGAGCCAAAACTTTTTTATTTTTCTGTCAATATGGTCATGTGAGGGCTTGGTTTTTGTTGCACGAAATGTACTTTTGAATGGCCCCATTGGTTTAAATATATCGAGTACTGGAAAACGAGAAAAAAATTTCAAGTGCGGTGAAATTACAAAAAAATTGCAGTGCTAGGTTCACTAAATGCTGAACCTGACCTGCTATTATTCTCCAGGTGATTATGAGTTCACAGACACCAAACATCTATAGTTTCTTTTTTATATAAGTGGTAGAAAAAAATAAAAAAAAATAAAAAATGGCTCTATTTTTCGTAATCTCCGGTTGGGTGAGGGCTTATTTTTTATGCTCCGAGCTGACGTTTTTATTGATACCATTTTGGTGCACATACGATCTTTTGATCGCCTGTTATTACATTTTATTGGAATGTAGCAGCGACCAAAAAACCTAATTCTGGTTTTACCTTTTTTTCTCGTTGCACAGTTTAGCAATCGGGTTAATTCTTTTTTTATATCGATAGATCTGGCGATTCCAAATATGTATATATTTGATTTTTTTTTTATTTTGAATGGGGCGATTTGAACTTTTATATTTTTATTTTTTTAATATTTTTAGAAACTTTTTTCCACTTTTTGCATGCTTCAATAGTCTCCATGGGAGACTAGAATCTGGAGTACTTTGATCGCTTCTGCTACACACAGGCGATGAATTAGAAGTTCTCACTTGCTGTGAGTGCCAATCACGGGGTGGCGCTCATAGCAATCTGGCAATGACAACCATAGAGGTCTGCTGCACACCTTTGGTTGTCATGCCAACCCATCGGTGACCCAAGTGGCGGGATCACAGATGGGCAGGATTAGTGACGCGCTTCCGGTAAGCGCAAGTTACCGTATTTTTCGCTTTATAAGACGCACTTTTGTTCCCCCAAATTTTGGGGGAAAGTAGGGGGTGCGTCTTATAATCCGAATATACGGGGGAGGGGGTGTATATATATATATGTACTGCAGGGTCCAGGGGAGGTGGGGGCAGCTTTGGAGCGGTGCTGTGAGCTGGTAAAAGCTGCCGAAGGGAGCCTTTGATCTCCTGCTCCCGCTCATATAATATGCACTGCCGCTGTCCATCACCATGGTGCTGAAACCGCACCACGGTGACTGGCTGGGGGAGCGGTGCATATTATAGCTGCCTGCGCCCTCCTTTGATCGCACATGATCCCCTGTGTTAGATATCGCCCCCATGCTGCTGCCCATAGTAAAATAAAAAACTCTTTCCTTACCTCCTCCAGCGCTGATCTCCCGGTGTCTCTGCTGCTGCTGTCATCAGCACTCTGCTGTGCTGATCACATGACCGGCTCTGAGAACCAGGAAGTGGAGGAGGAGCTCAACCACACTGAGGGAGACATGAGGAGGGACAGCGCTGAGAAGGTAAGGAAAGAGTTTATTTTACTAAAAGCAGCAGCATGGAGGCGATATCTAACACAGGGTGATGTGTGCCAGCCACAGGGGGGCCAGTGTGCCAGCCACAGGGGGGCCAGTGTGCCAGCCACAGGGGGGCCAGTGTGCCAGCCACAGGGGGGCTATATTCAATATAAGGTGGCCATATCCAGATTAAGGGGGCTAATTTTAGGGTGGGGGGGCTATGAGGGACATATACCCTATATGATTTGTTAGACGGACACTGGCATTATAAGACGGACCCCATTTATTAAAAAATTCTCTATTCCTTCACATTTGGGGGTGCGTCTTATAATCAGGTGCGTCTTATAAAGCGAAAAATACGGTAAATGCCGCTGTCAAGAGATTGACAGCGGCATTTAACCCCTTCACGACTGGAGCTTTTTTCGGTTTTGTGTTTTCATTTTTTGTTACCCTTCTTCTCAGAGCCATAACTTTTATTTTTCCGTCAATATGGCTGTGTGAGGGCTTGTTTGAGGGACGAGTTGAACGGCATCATTGGTTTTACCATGTCGTGTACTAGAAACTGGGAAGACAAATTCCAATTGCGGTGAAACTGGAAAAAAAAAAAAAAAAAAAAAAAAAAAAAAAAAAAAGTACAATCCCACACTTGTTTTTTTGTTTGGCTTTTTTTTTTTTTTTTACTAGGTTCACTAACTGCCCTTATGATTCTCCAGGTCATTATGAGTTCAAAGACACCAAACATGTCTAGGTTCTTTTTTTATCTAAGTGGAAAAAAAAAAAAAAAAAAAAAAAAAAAACCACAAAACTTTGTAAATAAAAAAAATTGCGCCATTTTCAGATACCTGTAGCGTCTCCATTTTTAGTGATCTTGGGTTGAGCGAGGGATTTTTTTTTTGTGTTCCGAGCTGACATTTTTAATGATACCATTTTAATGCAATGTCGTGGCGACCAAAAAAAGTAATTCTGGAGTCATGACTTTTTTTCTCATTACGCCGTTCAGCGATCGGGTTAATCCTTTTCTTTATTGATAGACCAGGCGACTCTGAACGTGGCGATAACAAATATGTGTATGTTTGATTTTTTTATTTTGAATGAGGTAAAAAATAGGGGGGTGATTTGAACTTTTATATTTTTAAAATCTTTTTTTTTTCCCTTCTACTTTTGGCATGCTTCAAGCTGCCATAACCTGATCAGCTCTGCTACACAGAGGCGATAAGATCGCCTCTATATAGCAGAATTACTCACTTGCTATAAACGCCGTCCACGGCGTGGCGCTCACAGCAAGCCGGCACTGAAAACCATAGAGGTCTCCGAGAGACCTCTGGTTGTCATGTCAGCGAACCTGTGACCTGCGATCACGTGAAAGGGGTCACGGGTGGTCGGGTTTCA
The DNA here is from genome assembly GCF_039654945.1 of Dendrobates tinctorius. NCBI lineage: Eukaryota > Metazoa > Chordata > Amphibia > Anura > Dendrobatidae > Dendrobates > Dendrobates tinctorius. The sequence continues at coordinate 8,879,543 of NW_027361898.1, forward strand.
GGCCCGATGGCTGGAAGAGCGCGTTAAATGCCACTGTCAGCATTTGACAGCAGCAATAATGGGTTAATATTCAAAACAGCTGACATGTCCCAGGAAAGATCTGGGAGCACCACCGGAGCCCAGATCAAAGGGAGGGAGTCAGACGTTGGTGTACTAATACTTCTGACATCGGAAAGGGGTTAACTAGTTAAAAGCCACGGGTGGAATGCGATTCCAGCCGTGGCTGTTGCAGGCACATGTCAGCTGTACAGATCAGCTGTCATGTGCCTGGAAAGGTGTGGGCTCAGCGCCGGAGCCCGCACCAAACAGAGGGAGTCCGGCATGGGCGTACTACTATGCCTAATGTCGGAAAGTGGTTAATCCCCATTTGACTATCAAAGATTTGCCAAAGCCAAAAATTAGGATGTATCATAAACAAAGCAGCTTTATTTATAGCATAACACACCCAAAAAAAGTAAAAAAAAAAAAAAAATGCACTAAAAAAACCCCCACAAGTAACCTGATTCATTTAAATCAGGGGTGGGGAACCTCCCGACTAGCGCCCAATGCTCTCCCATCCACATGTCCCAGAAGAGGAGATGCTGCCAGAGAGTCAGCGATCTCTGTGAGTGTGTGCCTGCAGCTCTGTGCCTCCCTGGGTATCTGTGCCCTCCAGCTATGTGCCCCCAGCTATACTTCCACATGTGATCTCTGCCCCCCACCTATATCTACCCCATGATCTGTGCCCTCCAGCTATGTTTCCACATGTGATCTGTGCCCCCCACCTATATATACCCCCTGTGATCTGTGCCCTCCAGCTATGTTTCCACATGTGATCTGTGCCCCCCACCTATATATACCCCCTGTGATCTGTGCCCTCCAGCTATGTTTCCACATGTGATCTGTGCCCCCACCTATATATACCCCCTGTGATCTGTGCCCTCCATCTATGTGCCCCCCCAGCTGTTTCCCCATGTGATATCTATGCCCCCTGTGATCTGTGCCCTCCAGCTATGTGCCCCCCCGTGATCTCTGCGCCCCCAGCTATGTGCACCCCTGTGATATCTGTGGCTCCCAGCTTTGTGCCCCATGTTATCTATGTGCCCATCTGCTATGTACCCCCTGTGATCTGTCACCCAAAGCTATGTGCACCCCTGTGATCTTCGTGTCACCCCAGTGATCTGTCCCCCCCGGTGATCTATGAGCCTCCATAACGATCCCTGTCCCCCCAGTGCTATATATCCCCCCACAGCTGCTGCATATCTCACCACCTGTGATATATATAGCCCCCAGTGATGGAGAAGCAGCTCCAGCCATCACATTAAGGGTGAGTTACCGTAATTAATTGTTTGACTAAATATACCGGGGTAATTTTCAGGCTATGTACTCACGTATGCAGAAAATTTCTGTATGAAAACCGGATTCCTTCCCAGAAAATGCTCGTTTTTTTCCACGCGTCCCCAGTCTCATAGAAAATAGCTAGAAATGCGGATTTTTACGCAAAATTAATGAGCATGCTGCGTTTGTTACCGCAATGCGTTTTTTTCGTGGAAAAAAACGCATCAATATGCACAAAAAGTGCGGAATTCATTAAAATGAATGGGATGCTTCTTTTAAGCATTTTTAAAGCATTTTTGCTGGTAAAAAATGCGAAAATAACACTTACGTGGGTACACAGCCTCAAGGTGATCATTTTTATGTGGCCCTCGAATGATGGTAGAAATTTCCAAATGGCCCCCGGATGGAAAAAGGTTCCCCACCCCTGATTTAAATTAAAAGGTGCAGAAATACTACACAAAATCAGCAGCATTAACCCCTTCACTTCATACATGTACATCAAAATTAGTGTCCCTTGCCTTTGAAGTGAGCTTGCATGCTGAGCCCTGCACTTGATGGCTGATTTAATCAAGCAGTGGTCAACCAGCATCTGTTAAAATGGTTAAATCCTGCAGTCAATCAATGACTGAGGGCTGTAACATGTGTTAGCAAGAAGCGCGTCATTGAGCCCACCCATGGGCGCCCGTCTTATGATCGTGGGGAACCGATGAGTTATCATGACAACCGGAGGTCTGCAGAAGACCTCATTCCTGTCATTACCAGCCTATTGTGAATGCCGCCTCGTAGCCAGCATTCATAGGCGATCGTAATTTCTGCTATACATAGCAATGTGGAAGCTCTGCTATGTATAGCACAAAGGATCGTGATGATCGCAGCTTCAGGTCTCTGATGGAACTATTGAAAAAAATAAAGTAGAAAAAAAAAAAATATAGTTGAAGGAGAGACTTGGAAGACACTTGTCAGTCACGGTCAGCAGGCTGGGAGAAGCTGCTGGGGACTAGTGAACAGCTTTGCTCGGTCCTCAGCAGCTCTTAAAAGCATGTTTTGCTCTGAAACGCTGCAGCTTTACACAGACAAACATGTCTGGCTGGGACACTACATCTGGTGCCGATACAGGCTGCACAAACCCTTTAACCCCTTAGTGACGGGGCCAATTTTTTAAACTCTGACCAATGTCACTTTATATGGTGATAACTCTGGAACGCTTCAACAAATCCCAGTGACTTTGAGAATGTTTTTTGTGGCATATTAAAAGAAACAAAACAGGGCGCATCCACTGTGTGAAACCTTTAAAACACAATTGTAATGGTGAAGCAAGGAGAGACTCACCTGATAGGGTTGTGAAACTTTGGTCACAACACCTACAAACGCATGAAACAGCTGCTGCAGTCTGCACAGGGTCCAAGGACTTGTAAGTGAAGATGGCTTTAAGGTGCAATGATACACTGCGCTGCTGTAGGTGTAATTCAAGGAAATTTATTGGTGCCTACGCGTTTCCTGAGCTGTCCCAGCTCATTTCATCAGGGCATGATACAAGCAAATGAAATGCAGGAGTTTATATACAATCCAATGTGGGAATAAAAAAAAAAAAAAAAAAGGGGCAGGACAAGTAACTGTCACATCAGCAAGGCAATAGTATAAAACACATTAAAATAATTGTATTTTAATAGAATATATTAAAACAGCATATAATAAGAATACATACTCAAGAACAATAAAAAAGAAAGGTGGTATTTGATGGGGAATTTTTCTTGAGTGATGGGATGTGAGAAAGTGATAGTCTGATGTGCAATGTTGTGACAGCAACTACATTTAGAGTGATGACATTTATAGATGCCAGGGGATAAGGAATTGTTCTGCTTGTGAGATGGAATAGTGAGCCTGCTGGGTGCCAATGTGTTTTTTAAGGATTTAGCCTTCCTGAAGGTTATAGCAGGTTTCTCAGGAATGATTTTGTTTAAAATGGGGTCTCTTTTGACAATATGCCACAGACCCTCCATGATGTTCCTGATAGACTTGTGTTTCACATCCCATCACTCAAGAAAAATTCCCCATCAAATACCACCTCACTTGTCTGTCCTCACACGTCATCTATATCATTACATGCACTTGTCCCAAAATCTACGTTGGACGTACCACCCAGGCACTTCATTGTCGGTTAAATTCCCACTGACATAATATTAAAATTGGCTTTCAGAAGCATGGTCTGTCACGTCACTTTGACCTTATACATGGTCGTGACATCAAGAAACTATTTACCCCATTGAACAGATACCAGACAATACACCAAACCGAATCCAGACACTTAATAGGAAAGAGGTGTACTGGATTTACAAATTAAAATCTCTGGAACCCTTTGGACTAAATATTGTTTCTGATGTCTTTTATTAAAAGTCCATTTTGTTTTTTGGAGATTTTTGTCCCCGTCTCCCATGCATACTGAACCCTCCATTGGGATGCTTAGCCTGACCATCATGTTTTATCCTTCCATTCCACACATTTGTTTCACACAGAAAGCTCTCTCTATTAAATGTAGTATTCTCTTCAAGCTTCTGACACTTCCTTGAAGCTCGTGTTAGCGCCATCTAGTGTCTCTTTATAATACTACAACCCCCCTTTTTTTACATAGTTACCATGTTTTTATGATTTAAGATATTTAATATTAAAACACTACTGCACTTTATTTCAACATTTTTTTTTCTTTTTTACAATCTGTATTTTTTTTTTTTTTTTTTTTTTTAATATAAGTGCCCTTAATCAATTTTTTTTTAAAATCCGTTATTCAGGGTACATCTCTTTGGATTTACTCTTTATTCTGGAAGTGAATGGATTGATCTTAACATTGATCTGAAAAATCATACCCCATTCCTCACTAGTCACCATGGTCATGTGGATTAAAACACCATACACTCAACTTTGGAACTGTGTTCTAGACTCCTTGAGGATGGTTTTAACTACTTTTTTATTGGACCCCGTGATCCCCCGTGTCTATTTTAAAAGAAATATATACATTTTCTTTTTTATTGTTCTTGAGTATGAATTCTTATTACTGTATATACTCGAGTATAAGCCAACCCGAGTATAAGCCGACCCCCCTAATTTTGCCACAAAAAACTGGGAAAACTTATTGACTCAAGTATAAGCCTAGGGTGGGAAATGCTCCATAGATTATTCCCCCATATGCTGACACCATAAGAAGCTCCTTAGATTATTCCCCCTTATGCTGCCCCCATAAGAAGCTCCTTAGATTATGCCCCCATAAGAAGCTCCATAGATGATTCCCCCATGTGCTGCCGCTGCATGTAAGAATAAAAAAAAAAAAAGACATACCTCTCCGTCGCTGGGTGTCAGATTCTCACCTGTCCTGCGTCCATGGCTGCTCACCGCTATCTGCCACGTCAGTCAGTCAGTGACGTTCAGACTGCAGGGGGCGCGGCGCACACTAACCACGTCACCGCTGTCTGAAGTCACTGACCGATGGCAGACAGCAGCAAGCAGCCATGGACGCAGGACAGGTGAGTATCGCTATACTTACCCATCCTGACGCTGTCTCTTGAGCCCCCAGCTTCTCCGCGCTCTCTCTTCCTGCGTTCAGCGGTCACGTGATACCGCTCATTAAAACTCATGAATATGCGCATATTCATGAGTTTTAATGAGCGGCACCACGTGACCGCTGAAGGCAGGAAGAGAGAGCACGGGGAGAAGCTGGGGGCTCAAGAGACAGCGCCAGGACGGGTAAGTATGACCTGACACCCCCGCTAGCCATCCGACCCCCCGGTGTATATGACTCGAATATAAGCCGAGAGGAAGACTTTCAGCCCAAAAAATTGGGCTGAAAATCTCAGCTTATATTCGAGTATATATGGTATATGCTGTTTTAATATATTCTATTAAAATACAATTATTTTAATGTGTTTTATACCATTGCCTTGCTGATGTGGCAGTTACTTGTCCTGCCCCCTTTTTTTTTTTCCCCACATTGGATTGTACATAAACTCCTGCATTTCATTTGCTTGTATCACGCCCTGATGAAGTGAGCTGGGACAGCTCAGGAAACGCATAGGCACCAATAAATTTCCTTGAATCATACCTACAGCAGCGCAGTGTATCATTGCACCTTAAAGCTATCTTTACTTTTGTGGCATATTATAATTTATGATAATGGGAAATTTAGGGTGATATTTTTTTATAAATAAACACAAAACATATCAGCAACTTGACAAAAGTGTAAAAAAAAATTGCAATTTTCAATATTTGAAGGATTATCCCTTTAATCCAGATCGTCATGCCACACAAACATTAATAAATAACATTTCCCACATGTCTGCCTTACATCAGCACCATTTTTAAAACGCTAATTTATTTTGTTAGCCTTTTAGGAGGTTTTAAAATGTAGCAATAATTTTTCATTTTTTCAAGGAAATTTACAAAATTTATTTTTTTTAGGGACCTATCCAGGTTTGAAGTGACTTTGGGGGTGCTATATATTGGAAAACCCCAAACGTGATACCATTTTAAAAACAGCATCCCCTGACGAATTGAAAATTTCTGTCAGATAGTTTATTAACCCTTCAGGTGATATTCAAGAATTAATGCAAAGTGGCACGACAGAAACGGAAGAGTATTTTTACTACCTAAATGTAAGAGTATTTTTACTACTCCCTTCGCTAACTTCTGAACTGACCGCTATAGCCGGGAGACTCTAAGACCACTATTTGGCCATGAACTGCTATGGCAAACATCAGGACCACACAATCAGCTGCTGCATTGTCACCTGTATGGAGATGCTATTCTCTTAGGTCTCAGGTCAGTAAAAAGACGTATTGGCTGTCATTAAGGGGTTAAAGGGGGTTGCCCAGGCTTGGGATAAAAATCTGTAGTGAATGTGACTGCCTTTGTCAAATCATGACTGGGAGCAGTGTGGCTGCTGCCATGTAAGCACATATTTACTATTTGCACGTGCAGACTTAATACGATTGTTGTCTTTCAATAGAAAAGAATTGAGAGAAGCCGAAAAACTGTAGTTGACACATAACTGCAAGTTGTATACCTGCGGTCACATGACTGCCTGCTCACAATAGCAATACTGGGGCCATTATTACTGTTCTGTCTCCGACATCCGATTTAGTACCTGCTTCTAAATGTTTTCAGTGTTTCTGGCTCCATCTAGTGACCAGAGTCATAACCGCAGTGTTATTGTGTGTTTTACTTTCACTTTGCTATTTCCCTCCGTTTGTAATGCATTCTGGTAAGGTTGCAATGCACCCTGGTAGCCTTTTGCAAAAGATTATGGTTAGTTCAGCCCCCATTTTCCCTCTAGTCCACCATTTTCCTTTTGCCTACATTCAGGAAGCATTCTCATTTCTCTTCTCCCCTTGTGACAGCATTGCTGGTATGTACTTACCGTATATACTCATGTATAAGCCTAGATTTTCAGCCCATTTTTTTGGGCTGAAAGTCCCCCCCTCTCAGCTTACACACGAGTCATATACCGGGGGCGGGATCGGCGGGGATGTCAGATCATACTCGCCCATCTCTGCAGCACCCCTGCTTGTTCCATGTTGTCGGCGCTGCTCTCTTCCTGCTTCAGCAGTTAAATGGTACCCGCTCATTAAATATGTGCATATTTAATGAGTGGGTACCACGTGACCGCTGAAGCAGGAAGAGAGCAGCGCCGATAACATAAAACAAGCAGGGGAGCTGCAGAGACAAGCGCCAGGACCAGGTGAATATGACCGGGGGGGCATAGTCACCTGTCCCTGCGCTCTGCTGTCTTGCATCATCTGCAGTGACATTCAGGTCAGAGGGCGCGATCGTGCCCTCTGCCTGCACAGTCACTGCAGAACCCGCAACGCTGATGAGCAGGGGGCAGCGACGGAGATGAGTATACAGGTTTTTTTTTGTAACGGAGGCAGCGGCAGCAATATGATGGGGCCACTCATTGTGCAGCATATCTGGGGCCACACACTGTGCAGCATTATCTGGGGCCACACACTGTGCACCCTCGGCTTATACGCGAGTCAATAAGTTTTCCCAGTTTTTTATGACAAAATTAGAGGGGTCGGCTTATACATGAGTATATACGGTATGTTTCCAGTATCTAATTCCTGTCTCATATTAGCCTGCTTAGTTAGTTCTCCCCTGTTTAGCTATTAGTGCAGATGATGTATTATGTATATATGAAAACCTGATGAACCCAGGATTGTATGCATATGTTTTGTTTGTAGTTTCACCGCGCCAATATACCATCACGTTCAATAAAGCACAGATTCAACCTACAGTCTCATTATTGGACCCCGGTATAGCGTTTTCGCTTTCTGTATAAGCTACATGAATTATGCTTCATTTAGTGAGGACAGAACAATTACTGTAAATGGGGGGCCTTGTGATATTAAATGATAATATAGGTAGAACTCAGCACTTGAGAGGTATACAAAAAGAATTACACTTTACTCACAATCCAAGTGATTATGCAAGTCATCCAATCCATTAGCCCAATGTGAATAAAATTTAATTCTTGTTGCATACATCTCGAGTGTCCTACTTACAGTATATATTTTCTATTATGGATTGGAACCATACTCTGGCACCTCTTCACAGTTCTGGAGCCCCATATACTGTTGGTGGCAGAGGGTGCAGTTACCCAGAGCTACCACCTCTCCTAACTGTATTGGTATATCGTTAAAGAGAACCTGTCACCAGGAATAATGCTGTTAACCAGCAGATATGGAGTTAATCTGCAGGTTAGCAGCGTTATAATGCTGCCGGGTGCCTGCAGGCAGCTGAATGCAGAGGGGAGAAAATCTTTATTCTCCCAGCCAGCATTAGGTATTTAGTCATAGGGGTGGATGCTGCACTGGTTCACTCACTGGTCTGAGTATACAGAGCGGCCGCTGTAACCGCGCCCCCGGCCCTGACTGACAGGCGGCCACAATGTAGAGCTAAGATGATACACTGGCCAAGGCAACGTCGCACGCACAGGACTTTAGAGTCCCATCGCGTTGACGTCATTGAGCAACACCAAGACCCTGACGTCCTAAGTGACGTCAGCGCTAGTCACTGAGGCTGCGCAAGCTCCCCGCCTGACCCTCGGTGAGCTTGATAGCATGGGAAAATGTTCAGAAAATTTCCCACGCTAATGAGTTCATGTCCATTCAGGCGGGGAGGCTGCGCAGGCAGCTTTTCTTCCATTACTCTGTGGTTTACAGGCCAGTGCGGTAGCATTAGCATCGCTCCCGGTTGTAAACTATTTAACCCCTTGAGATGGATTGCAGCGTAGGACATGACTGTATGGCGGATAGCCATGGGATATAGTTGCTTTTTTATTTTTTGCAGGACAACAAGGGTGTCATGATCTCAGTGCGGGTTTGACTCGCACATGTGGGGTTAATGTCTGGAACCAGTGCTGATGACTGGCATTTCTGGGGTTAAAGGTTGTGATCCGGTGCAGGCTTACCTGCACACCTGGGGCTGTGATTGTGGCCTCTCCCTGGTTCTGGGAGAGGCTTCTTATAGCCTCAGGACACTCCCATCCCTGTCAGTTATACTCTTGCCCTTGGCATAGTGTGGTGACCCCTGAGTGTGTTTTTGCTGTGTTCTGGTTGCTTGATAATCTGTGTATGACTCGGTCTGTTCTCTGGATATTGCTTTGGATTCTGCTTGGTACCTTCTATGTCTGTTTGGTTTTGACTGCCGCTTGGCCCCGACTATCCGCTCTGTCTCATCCTTGGTACGTTACGGCTATCTCTGTGTATGAACCCCGTTTTGCCTGATTCTGAGTAATTCTGTATAGTGTCTTTCCATCTCACTAAGCAGGACGCTAAGCCCCGCCCCCTTGCAGTCACATGACCGTAGGTCCCATGTCTGCTTGCTAAACATCAGCACCCACAGGTCCTGTGCATCGGTACTTTCTGGCTGTACCTGACCCCGGTACCCCTACAGTGCGGGTGAGTCCCTGCTCAGCGGAGGCTGCACGCCGGCGCTGACAGGATCCTGACACTCAGGACACGCGCACTGGCTCAGTGAGCAAGTACAGTGCGGTGTTCCTGACAAAGGGCTTCGACTGGATTGGGAGATTAATAAAGATGGAAAAAATGTGTTTAATTATTTCATTAAAAGTCTTAATTCTTAATGTCTGTGTTTTTGTAATCCTTTCAGACTAGTGGATTAATAATGGTTAGGTGGCTTATTGACACCTCTCCATTATTAACCAGGCTTAATGTCACTTTACAATAGCAAGGTGACATTAACCCCTTATTACGCCACATGCCACCCATTACAGGGCAATGGGAAGAGACAGGCTAAGTGCCGGAATAGGCGTATCTTACAGATGAGCCTTTTCTGGGGTGGCTGGAGCAGATTTTTTCAACCGGGCTGGGGGGGGGCAATAACCATGGTTACTCTCTAGGCTATTAATATCTGCCCTAAGTCACTGGCAAAGTAAAATTGCACGGGAGTCCACGCCAGTTTTTTCCGTGATTTATTTCTTCAATTTAATACCTACAGCTCCAAAATTTTACACACACTAATAACATTATTAGTGAGGGATATATAAATCTAAAGGATATACAATGGTTTACTGTATGTAAGCCAGGTCTCATATCCTGTCGGGTTCTGTAATGATTGAATTATCGGCAATTCTGCTAACTAGTTCCCTATGATATATGGGGTAGAACTTTCAAGTGGGGCCCCCCCAATGCCAAAATACACGCACACCTCCGCACACTTTGTACACGCGCGCGGCTCCGCCCCGTACACGCGCGCGGCTCCGCCCCGTACACACACAGGGTGACTGGCATATAAGGGAGCTCTCTGACCATACACATGGTGACTGGCAAAACAAAAAAAAAAAAAAACCCTGAAAAAGTACCTTGAAAAAAAAAAAAAAATCAACAAAAACTAAGCAAAACCTGCTTTTTTGAGGAAAGTTTCTTACTGCCAAGAGAGCAGGTTTTGTCTTAGGCTAGTTTCACATAAGCGTTTTTTAGTGCGCAATAGACTCGCATACAAAAAACGCATCATGGGTTTTGTATGCGTTCACTTTTTTTAGGCACATGCGTTTTATCCAGTTTCTAGCCATGTTAAAGGGGTTGTCCGTGCTTTTCACATAATCTCAGTGCATGTCTGGGCTGCAGAATGCTGACAATAAGTAATTCACCTTCTGTGGCCAGTTTGCAGCGTTTGCTAAATATCTGCTCTTGCTTGTAAGAAAAACGTCCGGGGGGGGGGGGGGGGGGGGGGGGTGTTCTGGCACTGAAATGAGAACTGGTCGTTTCCTCCTCACTAGTTTCACTTTCCATAGATCACAGTTCAGCGTGTGTCTGGGGGAGGAGCAGCTGGGTGGTTCTGCTCTCTGCACTGAGGCTGCTAGAGGGGGAGAATTTGTTACTGTGTGAGGAGGGCTTGTTCATGTGGTTGGGGAGGGCCTGTAGCTATGGAGGGTGGGGTTGTTGCTATAGAGGGCCGGTTTTTAGTAGAGTAGGAGGAAACGACCAGTTCTCATTTCAAAGCCAGAACACACCCCCCCTGGACGTTTTTCATAGAAGCAAGACAAGAGATCATATCTTGGGAACCGTGCAGACTGGCCACAGAAGGGAAATTACTTATTGTCAGCATTCTGCAGCCCAGATATGTACTGAGATTATGTGAAAAGCCCGGACAACCCCTTTAGCTCTTAAAACGCAAGCGATTTTAAACGCAGGTGTGCACATGTCCATGTGCACGCCTGCGTTCCCAGACTGTAATGTGATTTTTTTTTTGCGCATTGCGTGCGCATGCATTTTTTTGAGACAGGTCGGATGGACCAAAAATGCAACAGGTTGTGTCCGGTGCGCCTAGGCGCACACTACAAAATACGCATGCGCACAAAAATGCATACGAACGCTTGCATACGCTAGACCATGCGCCCGCCATGTTAAAGATAGGGGCGTAGGACGCATGCGCATGGATGCGTACGAAGCGCAGCTCTAAAAAACTCTAGTGTGAAATCAGCCTTGGAGGGGGGGGGGGGGGGAACCGTAACGTGTGAACATAGTCTAAAACTGTTTTCTACACCACGTTCACATGTTCAGTATTTGGTCAGTATCTGTATTACACTCTTGGTTTTGGCTTATAGAAGACAGTCTGCAGGAACCACCACGCTCCTTGTCTTGGAGACCGGCCACCGCCGACAAATCTCAGAAGTGGCCGTCAACATAAGCAATGTGCAGTAATCTATAACAATAAATTTAATCATCCAAGATCTATTATTTAAAGCAGGGGTCCCCAACCGCCGGTCCGCGGCCCAGCACCAGGCCGCTGCAGTGCCCTTGCCGGTCCGCGGACACAAGGGGAGCCAGGGGCGGTGCAGCAGCTGATTCTCTTAGCCGCGGTCAGTGGCGTAGCGTGGGGGGGCTGTCCGCCCCAGGCGGCACGTGTGTGGGGGCGGCGCGCAGCAATTCCTAGATTGCCCTCATGTGTAGCGGCGGCCAGGGAACGATCCAAGCAGCTCCGCTGACTGCAAGAGGGAATAGCAGGAGCGGCGCTGCAAGGACCCGTCCAGCTTCCTGCCCGCCGCCCGAGCTTCCTGTCTCTGACTGACACAGAGAGGAGCGCGCCTCTGAATGACGTATGACTCAGCGGCCGCTGCTGTGTCAGAGCGAGGAAGTGCGGGCAATGCTGCGGACAGGTGAGAGGAGAGAGGTGGTGTCTGTGTATTTATAATGTGTGTGTATGTATGTATGTATGTATGTATGTATGTATGTATGTATAGGTTAGCCTGGCCCTGGAGGAGAAGACCGTGATGTGGAGAGAAGGCCATGATGCCTGGGGTGATGGGAGAAGGTCATGAGGGGGTAATGGGAGAAGGCCATGATGGGGGTGATGGAGAGACGGCAGTGATGGGGGTGATGGAGAAGGCAATGATGGGGAGAAGGGAGTGATGGGGTGAAGGCAGTGATGGGGTGATGGAGCAGGCAAGGATGGGGGTGATGGAGAAGGCAATGATGGGAGTGAAGGGGTGATGGAGCAGGCAATGATGGGAGTGATGGGGAGAAGGCAGTGATGGAGCAGGCAGTGATGGGGAGAAGGCAATGATGGGAGTGATGGGGTGACGGAGCAGGCAATGATGGGTGCTCTTCGGTTGCTTCCGCATTATCAACGACCAAAGGGGCAGCAAATTTTTCGACCGCCCCGGGCGCCACAAAGAGTTGCTACGCCACTGGCCGCGGTCCCTGTCGGCGGCTTCATCCAGCGCTGAGCGGTCACGTGCTACCGCTCATTTAAGGTCATGAATATTGACGCCACTCATCTCCCATAGGCGTGGCGTCCATATTCATGGACCTTAATGAGCGGTAGCACGTGACCACTCCACACAGGAAGAAGCTGAAGCGCCGCGAGATGCAGGGACGAGCAGCGACGGGAAGGAAGTTCAGCGACAGCGACGTGAGGGGTAAGTATGATGGGGGAGCCATAAATACATGGGAGGGAGAGTGGGAGCAGAGCCATAAATACATGGGAGGGAGAGTGGGAGCAGAGCCATAAATACATGGGAGGGAGAGTGGGAGCAGAGCCATAAATACATGGGAGGGAGAGTGGGAGCGGAGCCATGTATACAGGATGGGAGGGTGGGAGCGGAGCCATGTATACAAGGATGGGAGCATGTGAGCAGAGCCATGTATACAAGGATGGGACAGGGGAGCCATGCATACAACAGGGGGAGCCATGCATACAACAGGGGAAGCCACACAGAGCTGGACAGAACAGGGGGAACAACTTATTTTTAACATTTATTAATGACCTTGTAGGGGGCATAGAGAGTAGAATTTCAATATTTGCAGATGACACTAAACTCTGCAGGGTAATCAATACAGAGGAGGACAATTTTATATTACAGGAGGATTTATGTAAACTAGAAGCTTGGGCTGATAAATGGCAAATGAGCTTTAATGGGGATAAATGTAAGGTCATGCACTTGGGTAGAACGAACAAGATGTATAATTATGTGCTTAATTGTAAAACACTGGGCAAAACTGTCATTGAAAAAGACCTGGGTGTATGGGTGGACGATAAACTCACATTTAGCGGCCAGTGTCAGGCAGCTGCTGCAAAGGCAAATAAAATAATGGGATGCATTAAAAGAGGCATAGATGCTCATGAGGAGAACATAATTTTACCTCTATATAAGTCACTAGTGCGACCACACTTAGAATACTGTGTAAAGTTCTGGTCTCCGGTGTATAAGAAAGACATAGCTGAACTGGAGCAGGTGCAGAGAAGAGAGACCAAGGTTATTAGGGAACTGGGGGGTCTGCAATACCAAGACAGGTTATTACACTTGGGGTTATTTAGTTTGGAGAATCGAAGGTAGGGGTGATCTTATTACAATGTATAAATATATGCGGGGACGGTACAAAGACCTTTCTAATGATCTTTATACTCAGACCTGTGACGGGGACAAGGGGGCATCCTCTACGTCTGGAGGAAAGAAGGTTTAAGCATAAGACGCGGATTCTTTACTGTAAGAGCAGTGAGACTATGGAACTCTCTGCCATATGATGTTGTAATGAGTGATTCCCTACTAAAATGTACGACGGGACTGGATGCCTTTCTTGAAAAGTATAATATTACAGGGTATATACACTAGTCTCCTTAATATTGCGTTGATCCAGGGAGCTAGTCTGATTGCCGTATGTGGAGTCGGGAAGGAATTTTTTTCCCCAATGTGAAGCTTACTGTTTGCCACATGGGTTTTTTTTGCCTTCCTCTGGATCAACATGTTAGGGCAAGTTAGGACAGGATATGGGTTGAACTAGATGGACTTAAAGTCTCCCTTCAACCTTAATAACTATGTTACATACATTTTCTGATTAGAAAATAATCAGCATGTACAGTACTCCAGTACAATTTTTCTAAATGCTCCATTTCCTTGTAGGTTCCAATCATCTTTAGCAGTGACGGTCATCAGAAGAAGTAGCCCAGTGCTCCCACTGAACCAGAGAAACAAGCCAGGTGCTCTCACTCATTCAAAACCTATGGTGAGTTGAGTCACATTATAAATGTTATAATTAAATGATAAGTATGCACTGCTAAACTACAACCGTGTCCATAGCCCTTATGACCAAAGCCCCACCCCTGCCACACCTCCAGGCAGCAACGAGAAAGTGCAAAAAAAAAAAAGATTTTTTTGCAGCACTTTAGTAAATAAAATTAACTTTACTAAACGTGTACTGCAGACAAAGTGCCCGTGTAAGGGTATGTGCACACGGTGCAGATTCTGCTGCGTTGTACAGTACCTTTATTTCCTATGTAAGCTAAAAAACGCAGTGCACATGCTGCAGATTTTTCCACGCGGTTTTGCTGCGGTTTTCAAAACGCAGCATGTCAATTCTTTACTGCAGAAACGCTGCAGTTCTACACCTCATCCATTATGAGGTCTTCTGTCCTGCGGTTTTCTCTCCAAAATCCGCACACCCAAAAAACTACGTGTGCACATAGCCTAACCCGCACAGAAAAAGCAGCAAAAAGGTCAAAGAACACAGAATTTCCACTGAAAGAAGCAGAAAAAAAAAGCGATTTGTGAACACTTCCTAAGTGTTAGGAAAAAAACGCCCCAGGCAAGCAACTCCTGTGCTGCTGCAGAACCTCTTGGATTAATGACACACTAGGGATGAGATCAGGACTTCCACTGACACGTGCTCCTGCACTCACCTCCCTGCCGTCTGTGTCGCCTCCATCCCCCTCCAGCCTTCCATCACC
Source organism: Dendrobates tinctorius (assembly GCF_039654945.1). Taxonomy (NCBI): domain Eukaryota; kingdom Metazoa; phylum Chordata; class Amphibia; order Anura; family Dendrobatidae; genus Dendrobates; species Dendrobates tinctorius. The sequence goes on from NW_027361898.1 coordinate 8,894,594, forward strand.
AGCAGCAGGGAGCTCCTCTCCTCCACATGCACCAGATCAGAGACGTTTCGCGGCAATTTTGGAACGTCACATGACCTTGCGGGTCTTTTCCCGCGCTGACACATTGTACCGTTTCTGCTCCAGTCCACACAGGGAGCTGTTGGCGGCGGTGGGTGGTGTGCGGGCCTTTCTCGTTTTTATAGTGACATAACCGGCGGTGTCAGGACGGTGGACGCTCACTGTGTGTGACCTGTGAGGACGGACGGTGAGAGTTTGAATCCCCCGCCATCATTTCATTGTAGGAAGGAAGTGGTGACAGGAGGGAGGAAGGAGAGGCAACGGGGACTGATGGGAGTGTTCTTCGGAGTATTATTTTGCCTGTCCCTTCATGACCCCTGTGAACAGTGATTTTATGGTAGGAGACCCCACTCTGACCGGACACAGGGTAACTGGCGTATAAGGGGGCTCTCTGGCCAGACACAGGGTGACTGGCATATAAGGGGGCTCTCTGACCGTACACAGGGTGACTAGCACATAAGGGGGGGCTCTTTGGACGGACACAGGATGACTGGCGTATAAAAGGGCTCTCTGGCCAGACACAGGGTGACGTGTTTAAGGGGGCTCTCTGGCCGTACACATGGTGACTGGCGTATAAGGGGGCTTTCTGGCTAGACACTTGGTAACTGGCTTGTAAGGGGGCTCTCTGACCGGACACAGGGTGACTGGCGTAAAAAAGGGCTCTCTGGCCTTACACATGGTGACTGGCGTATAAGGGGGCTCTCTGGCCGGACACAGGGTGACTGGCATATAAGGGGGCTCTCTGGCCGGACACAGGGTGACTGGCATATAAGGGGGCTCTCTGGCCGTTCACATGGTGACTGGCGTATAAGGGGGCTCTCTGGCCGGACACAGGGTGACTGGCATATAAGGGGGCTCTCTGGCCGTTCACATGGTGACTGGCGTATAAGGGGCTCTCTGGCCGTACACATGGTGACTGGCGTATAAGGGGGCTTTCTGGCTAGACACTTGGTAACTGGCTTGTAAGGGGGCTCTCTGACCGGACACAGGGTGACTGGCGTAAAAAAGGGCTCTCTGGCCTTACACATGGTGACTGGCGTATAAGGGGGCTCTCTGGCCGGACACAGGGTGACTGGCATATAAGGGGGCTCTCTGGCCGTTCACATGGTGACTGGCGTATAAGGGGGCTCTCTGGCCGTTCACATGGTGACTGACGTATAAGGGGGCTCTCTGGCCGGACACAGGGTGACTGGCATATAAGGGGGCTCTCTGGCCGTACACATGGTGACTGGCATATAAAAGGGCTCTCTGGTCAGAAACAGGGTGACTGGTGTTTGAGGGGGCTCTCTGACCACCAGACACGGTGACTGGCATAGAAGGGGGCTCTCTGGCCTTACACGGGGTGACTGGCATATAAGGAGGCTCTCTGGCCTTACACAGGGTGACTGGCATATAAGGGGGCTCTCTGGCTGTACTCAGGGTGACTGGCATATAAGGGAGCTCTTTGACCATACACAGGGTGAGTAGCATATAAGGGGGCTCTCTGGCCGGACACAGGGTGTCTTGCATATAAGGAGGCTCTCTGTACACATCGTGACTGGCGTATAAGGAGCTCTCTGGCCGGACACAGGGTGACTGGCATATAAAAGGGCCCTCTGGCCGGCACATGGTGACTGGCGAATAAGGGGGCTCTTTGGACGAACACAGGATGACTGGTGTTTAAGGGGGCTCCCTGGCCGGACACATGGTGACTGGCGTATAAGAGGGCTTTCTGGCTAGACACAAGGTGACTTGCGTATAAGGGGGCTTTCTGTCCGTACACAGGGTGACTGGCGTATAAGGGGGCTCTCTGGCCGTACACAGGGTGACTTGTGTATGAGGGAGCTCTCTGACTGGACACAGGGTGACTAGCAAATAAGGGGGCTCTCTGGCCTTACCTATGGAGACTGGCGTATAAGGGAGCTTTCTGGCTAGACACTTGGTAACTGGCTGGCGTATAAAAGGGCTCTCTGGCCGTATACATGGTGACTGGCGTATAAGGGGGCTCTCTGGCCGTATACATGGTGACTGGCGTATAAGGGGGCTCTCTGGCCTTACACATGGTGACTGGCGTATAAGGGGGCTCTCTGGCCGGACACATGGTGACTGGGGTGTAAGGGGGGCTCTCTGGCCAGACACATGGTGACTGGGGTGTAAGGGGGGCTCTCTGGCCGGACACATGATGACGGGTATAACGGGGGCTCTCTGGTCGGACACAGGATGACTGGCATATAAGGGGGCTCTCTGCCCGGACACGGTGACTAGCATATAAGGGGGCTGTCTGGCCTTACACATGGTGACTGGCGTATAAGGGGGCTCTCTGGCCGGACGCAGGGTGACTGGCGTATAAGGGGGCTCTCTGGCCGTACACATGGTGACTGGCGTATAAGAGGGCTTTCTGGCTAGACACTTGGTGACTGGCGTATAAGAGGGCTTTCTGGCCAGACACTTGGTAACTGGCGTATAAGAGGACTCTCTGACTGGACACAGGGTGACTGGCGTATAAAAGGGCTCTCTGTCTGTACACCTCGTGACTGGCGTATAAGGGGCTCTCTGGCTGGACACAGGGTGACTGGCATATAAAAGGGCTCTCTGGTCAGAAACAGGGTGACTGGTGTTTGAGGGGGCTCTCTGACCACCAGACACGGTGACTGGCATATAAGGGGGCTCTCTTGCCTTACATGGGGTGACCGGCATATAAGGGGGCTCTCTGGCTGTACTCAGGGTGACTGGCATATAAGGGAGCTCTTTGACCATACACAGGGTGAGAAGCATATAAGGGGGCTCTCTGGCCGGACACAGGGTGTCTTGCATATAAGGAGGCTCTCTGTACACATCGTGACTGGCGTATAAGGAGCTCTCTGGCCGGACACAGGGTGACTGGCATATAAAAGGGCCCTCTGGCCGGCACATGGTGACTGGCGAATAAGGGGGCTCTTTGGACGAACACAGGATGACTGGTGTTTAAGGGGGCTCCCTGGCCGGACACATGGTGACTGGCGTATAAGAGGGCTTTCTGGCTAGACACAAGGTGACTTGCGTATAAGGGGGCTTTCTGTCCGTACACAGGGTGACTGGCGTATAAGGGGGCTCTCTGGCCGTACACAGGGTGACTTGTGTATGAGGGAGCTCTCTGACTGGACACAGGGTGACTAGCATATAAGGGGGCTCTCTGGCCGTACCTATGGTGACTGGCGTATAAGGGAGCTTTCTGGCTAGACACTTGGTAACTGGCTTATAAGGGGGCTCTCTGTCTGGACACAGGGTGACTGGCGTATAAAAGGGCTCTCTGGCCAGACACGGTGACTGACATATAAGGGGGGGGCTTTCTGACCGTACACAGGGTGACTGGCGTATAAGGGGGCTCTCTGGCCGTACACAAGGTGACTTGTGTATGAGGGCGCTCTCTGACTGGACACAGGGTGACTAGCATATAAGGGGGCTCTCTGGCCGGACAGAGGGAGACTGGCATAAAAGGGGGCTCTCTGCCCGGACACAGGGTGACTGGTGCATAAGGGGGGGCTCTTTGGACGGAAACAGGATGACTTGCGTATAAGGGGGCTCTCTGACCAGACACAAGGTGACTGGTGTTTAAGGGGGCTCTCTGACCGGACACAGGGTGACTGGCGTATAAAAGGGCTCTCTGGCCAGACACAGGGTGACTGGCATCAAAAGGGGCTCTCTGGCCGTATACATGGTGACATGCGTATAAGGGGGCTCTCTGGCCTTACGCATGGTGACTGGCGTATAAGGGGGCTCTCTGGCCGGACACATGGTGACTGGGGTGTAAGGGGGGCTCTCTGGCCAGACACATGGTGACTGGGGTGTAAGGGGGGCTCTCTGGCCGGACACATCATGACTGGGGTATAACGTGGGCTCTCTGGTCGGACACAGGATGACTGGCATATAAGGGGGCTCTCTGCCCGGACACGGTGACTAGCATATAAGGGGGCTGTCTGGCCTTACACATGGTGACTGGCGTATAAGGGGGCTCTCTGGCCGGACGCAGGGTGACTGGCGTATAAGGGGGCTCTCTGGCCGTACACATGGTGACTGGCGTATAAGAGGGCTTTCTGGCTAGACACTTGGTAACTGGCGTATAAGAGGACTCTCTGACCGGACACAGGGTAACTGGCGTATAAGAGGGCTCTCTGACTGGACACAAGGTGACTGGCGTATAAAAGTGCTCTTTGTCTGTACACCTCGTGACTGGCGTATAAGGGGCCCTCTGGCCGGACACAGGGTGACTGGCATAGAAAAGGGCTCTCTGGTTAGACACAGGGTGACTGGCGTATAGAGGGCTCTCTGACCACCAGACACGGTGACTGGCATATAAGGGGGCTCTCTGGCCTTACACAGGGTGACTGGCATATAAGGGGGCTCTCTGGCTGTACACAGGGTGACTGGCATATAAGGGGGCTCTGTCTGTACACATCGTGACTGGCGTATAAGGGGCTCTCTGGCCGGACACAGGGTGACTGGCATATAAAAGGGCCCTCTGGCCGTACACAGGGTGACTGGTGTATGAGGGGGCTCTCTGACCACCAGACACGGTGACTGGCATATAAGGGGGCTCTCTGGCCTTACACAGGGTGACTGGCATATAAGGGGGCTCTCTGGCTGTACACAGGGTGACTGGCATATAAGGGGGCTCTGTCTGTACACATCGTGACTGGCGTATAAGGGGCTCTCTGGCCGGACACAGGGTGACTGGCATATAAAAGGGCCCTCTGGCCGGACACAGTGTGACTGGTGTATGAGGGGGCTCTCTGACCACCAGACATGGTGACTGGCATATAAGGGGGCTCTCTGGCCGTACACAGGGTGACAGGCATATAAGGGGGCTTTCTGGCTGTACACAGGGTGACTGGCATATAAGGGGGCTCTTTGGCCGTACACATGGTGACTGGCATATAAGGGGGCTCTCTGGCTGGACGCAGGGTGACTTGCATATAAGGGGGCTTTCTGTCTGTACATATCGTGACTGGTGTATAAGGGGCTCTCTGGCCGGACACAGGGTGACTGGCATATAAAAGGGCTCTCTGGCCGGACACAGTGACTGGCGTATGAGGGTGCTCTCTGACCACCAGACACGGTGACTGGCATATTAGGGAGGTCTCTGACTGGGCACAGGGTGACTGGCATATATGGGGCTCTCTGACCAGATACATGGTGACTGGCGTATAAGGGGACTCTCTGGCCCGACACTGTGTGACTGGCCTATAAGGGAGGTATCTGGACACAGGGTGACTGGTATATAAAGGGTCGCTCTGACTGGACATAATGAATAACATATATGGGGGCTCTCTGACCGGACACATGGTGACTGGCATATATGGGGGCTCTCTGGCCTGACACAGGTTGACTGGCCTATAAGGGAGGTCTCTGGACACAGGATGACTGGCATATATGGGGCTTTCTGACTGAATACATGGTGACTGGCGTATGTAGGGACTCTCTGACCGGACCATTTTTTCCCTACAGGAGTGTTTGATTTATTTTTTCCCCCAGAAGAGTGTTGGTTATTATTTTTCTAAAGAGTGCTTTGGATTGTTTTTACTGGAAGAGTAGGTTTTTTTTACTTTTTCCCAGAGAAGTGTCTTTTTTTTCTTTCCTTTTTTTTTCCAGAAAGAATGTTTTTTTCTCCCTTCTCTAGAATGTTTTTCTTTTTTTTCAGCCTTTTGATTAGACAGTGCTTAGTTTGGAGCAGGTTCCTTCAAGACCTTTGGTGAGTATGGCTATCTTTGCATCTATGCAATTCACATAGGATCTTATAGGGCCACATCATTATTAGCTCACTATTATGGTATTGCTGGTGTTGAGCAAATATTCTTTTACCACCATGGGTGAAATAGTGTAACATATGTTGACAAGCTTATTTACATCTTTTTGTCATTATGGTGATATGTCTGTATTAGTAGAGACTCGTATACATTGAATGTATGGTTGTTGTACACTCACTGGCCACTTTATTAGGTACACCATGCTAGTAACGGGTTGGACCCCCTTTTGCCTTCAGAACTGCCTCAATTCTTCGTGGCAGAGATTCAACAAGGTGCTGGAAGCATTCCTCAGAGATTTTGGACCATATTGACATGATGGCATCACACAGTTGGCGCAGATTTGTCGGCTGCACATCCCTGATGCGAATCTCCCGTTCCACCACATCCCAAAGATGCTCTATTGGATTGAGATCTGGTGACTGAGGAGGCCATTTGAGTACAGTGAACTCATTGTCATGTTCAAGAAACCAATCTGAGATGATTCGAGCTTTATGACATGGCGCATTATCCTGCTGAAAGTAGCCATCAGATGTTGGGTACATTGTGGTCATAAAGGGATGGACATGGTCAGCAACAATACTCAGGTAGGCTGTGGCGTTGCAACGATGCTCAATTGGTACCAAGGGGCCCAAAGAGTGCCAAGAAAAAATTCCCCACACCATGACACCACCACCACCAGCCTGAACCGTTGATACAAGGCAGGATGGATCCATGCTTTCATGTTGTTTACGCCAAATTCTGACCCTACCATCCGAATGTCGCAGCAGAAATCGAGACTCATCAGACCAGGCAACGTTTTTCCAATCTTCTACTGTCCAATTTCGATGAGCTTGTGCAAATTGTAGCCTCAGTTTCCTGTTCTTAGCTGAGAGGAGTGGTACCCGGTGTGGTCTTCTGCTGCTGTAGCCCATCTGCCTCAAAGTTCGACGCACTGTGCGTTCAGAGATGCTCTTCTGCCTACCTTGGTTGTAACGGGTGGCAATTTGAGTCACTGTTGCCTTTCTATCAGCTCGAACCAGTCTGCCCATTCTCCTCTGACCTCTGGCATCAACAAGGCATTTCCGGCCACAGAACTGCCGCTCACTGGATTTTTTTTCTTTTTCGGACCATTCTCTTTAAACCCTAGAGATGGTTGTGCGTGAAAATCCCAGTAGATCAGCAGTTTCTGAAATACTCAGACCAGCCCTTCTGGCACCAACAATCATGCCACGTTCAAAGGCACTCAAATCACCTTTCTTCCCCATACTGATGCTCGGTTTGAACTGCAGGAGATTGTCTTGACCATGTCTACATGCCTAAATGCACTGAGTTGCCGCCATGTGATTGGCTGATTAGAAATTAAGTCTTAACACACAGTTGGACAGGTGTACCTAATAAAGTGGCCAGTGAGTGTATAGTAATTGTTATATTTTTGCCAAATTCAATGACTTCTATGCAGATTATTTTGATTGTCAACATATGTCCGTTATATGTACTACCCAGTTTATCACTGATTTTAGTGTTTTAAATGTTTTTAATGTGTGTGCATTTTTTGTTACAATAAAGCTTTTTTCACTTTATCTCTATTTGGTGTGTGCGCCCTGGTGTGCTGTCTTTTTCCTTTTGTTCAGGTTCCTTCAAGAGACGCATCACAGATGTTACCTGCACTTCCGTTTGTTTCCCCACCAGTTGTTTAAAACCTCTGAACAGCAAAGTAATGTTATATACAATTGCTTCTCACTAAATTAGAATATCATGAAAACGTTTATTTCAGTTCTTCAATACAAAAAGTGAAACTCATATGGAGTCGTTACAGAGTGATCTATTTATTTCACATGTTTATTTCTGTTAATGTTGATGATATATGGCTTACAGCCAATCAAAACCCAAAAGTCATTATCTCAGTAAGGCTAGTTTCACACTAGCGTTTTTGAGCGCAGCGACGGCCTGCGCACGGCCGCCGCTAAGCCACGCCCCCTGCCGCGCCTCTGCCGGTAGCTCCGCCTACCGGCGCATGACGCTGCATGTGCCCTGCGTCCTCTATCTTTATCACTGGGGGCGCAGGCCGTGCGCAGTATGCGTTTGGCGGCGCATGCGCCTTTTTGACGGTGCGCCGGCGCAACCAAACTGCAGCACGTTGCGTTTGGCACAGGTCGACACACCGTCAAAAGGACGCATGCGCCGCCAAACACATACTGCGCATGGCCTGCGCCCCCAGTGATAAAGATAGAGGACGCAGGGCACATGCAGCGTCATGCGCCGGTAGGCGGAGCTACCGGCGGAGGCGGGGGCGGGGCTTAGCGGCGGCCGTGCGCAGGCCGTCGCTGCACTCAAAAACGCTAGTGTGAAACTAGCCTAAATGAGAATACTTCATAACACCTGCTTGAAAAATGATTTTAAAATCTGAAATGTTGACCTACTGAAATGTATGTTTGGTAAATGCACACAATACTTGGTTGGGGCTCCTTTGGCATCAATTACTGCATCAATGTGGCATGGCATGGAGGCGATAAGCCTGTGGCGCAGCTGAAGTGTTATGGAAGCCCAGGTTGCTTTGATAGCAGCCTTCACCTCATCAGCGTTGTTGGGTCTGTTGTCTCTCATCTTCCTCTTGACAATACCCCATAGATTCTAACCCTTAATGGGGTTAAGGTCAGGCGAGTTTGCTGGTCAATCAAGCACAGTGATATGGTTGTTTGTAAACCAGGTATTGGTACTTTTATCAGTGTGGACAGGTGCCAAGTCCTGCTGGAAAATGACATTTCCATCTCCAAAAAGCTTGTTGGCAGAGGGAGGCATGAAGTGCTCTAAAATTTATTTGTAGATGGCTGGGCTGAGTTTAGTCTTGATAAAACACAGTGGACCTACACCAGCAGATGACATGGCTCCCCAAACCATCACAGATTGTGGAAACTTCACACTAAACCTCAAGCAGCTTGGATTGTGTTCCTCTCCACTCTTCCTCCTGACTCTGGGACCTTGATTTCCAAGTGGAATTAGCCGGATTACTTACCAATAATACTCTTTTATGGAGTCCTCGACAGCACCCACCTAGGAATAGGAAACCTACAGAAATTAAAGAGGTGGCCCCCCTCGCTCCCTCAGTTGGATTACAGAGAATGACAGGAACCGCCAAACAAGATTTAGGCTGCATTTACACAACGCGTTTTTTGTGTTTTCACGGCGGTTTTAAACGCTAGATTTTGCCGTGAAAACGCAAAAAATAAGCATCCCATGCAATCCTATGGGATTTCGCAATGCTGTGCTAATGCTGCGTTTTTTTCCGCGGCGAAATCACTTCGCGGTAATAAACGCAGCATGCTCATTAATTTAGCAGAATCGGGGTGATTCCGCCCAAATAGGAATGCATTGTTCTGCTTACTTTCCGCATGTGGCTGTGCCCACCATGCGAGAAGTAAGCAGAACATTTGCGTATGGTACCCACGGTCCGGAGGAGAGGAGACTGTCCTCCGGGCTGTGGGTATCATATCCCTGTAAAAAATAGAATTTAAAATACAAAATATTGTTATTCTCACCTTCCGGCGTCCCGCGCAGCCTTCCCGCCTCTCTCCACGCTCCCGGCATGATCCGGGCCCAGTAATCCTTTGCGAGAATGACCGCGATGACGTTGCAGTCTCGCGGGAGCGCGACGTCTTGCAGTCATTCGCGCAAAGGATTACTGGGACCGGAAGATGCCGGGAGCGTGGAGAGAGGCGGGAAGGCTGCGCGGGACGCTGGAAGGTGAGAATAACAATATTATTTTTTTGGGGGGTTATTATTTATTGCATCCTATCTTTTACTACTGATGCTGCATAGGCAGCATCAGTAGTAAAAGGTTGGTCACACTTGTCAAACACTGTGTTTGACGAGTGTGACCAACCTGTCAATCAGTTCTCCAAGCGATGCTCCAGATCGCTTGGAAAACGCTAGCATTCTGCAAGCTAATTACGCTTGCAAATCGCTAGTTTTTCCGCGGGAAAATCGCATTTTAAATTCCGGAATTCTCGCGGTAACTTCCGCAGGAATTCCGCTACGTGTGAACTTAGTCCTTTGTCATAGCAGGATATCTCAACACACATAATACTTTACATCTATCTGTATAGCTGCAAGTACATATACATACACCATCACCCCCAAAGTGAACTATGTACATCAATATAATACTAAGGGAGGGAAATGAGTGGGTCCTGTCGTGGACTCCATAAAAGATTATTACCGTTAAGTAATCCGGCTTTTTCTCCTCGCCACAACAGCACCCTCTGACAGAGTTTCAGAGAACCATCACCTGGGAGTGACCACCGTGTTGAGGACAGATCTCCCGAAAACGAAGTCAGAGGATGATGATAAATCAAGCCTATAGTGACTATAGAATGTAGATGGTGAAGACCATGTTGCGCCCTCATATATGAGATCAATTGGGACGTCTGCCTTCTCAGCCCAGGAGGATGCCATAACCCCTGCCGAATGTGCCTTTATCCCATCCAGAGAACTTTCACCTTTTGTTGAGTAGGCCAGACATTGTATCTCTGATCCATCAGGACAAGGTGCTTTTCGTGACTCCAGACCCCTTTGTGTGACCCTGAAAGGACACAAACAGACCCCTGCTCTGCCTTCTGGGACGAGTTCTGTCTATGTAACTTAGGACAGCTCTCCTCACGTCTAAGGTGTGAAATCTCTCTTCCTCCGGAGTGGAGGGATTATCAAAAATGGAGGGAAGAAAGATTTCCTGACTTCTATGAAATCTGGCCACTACCTTAGGGAGGTACGAAGGGTCTGGCTTCAAAACTATCCTATCCTGAAACAGGAAAGGAGGGTCAATTGATAGAGCCTGAAAGTCGCTCACTCTCCTAGCAGACATTAAAGAAACTAACAGGGCCGTTTAAACTAAATATGTTTTAATGAAGCTGAATCTAAGGTTTCAAATGGGGGCCCTATCAGGGCATGAAGGACCAGGTTTAAGTCCCAAGGTGGTAATCGGGCAATGTGTACCAGGTTGCTACATTGACATGCTGAAATAAATCGTACAACCCACCTATCCTCTGCAATATTCTGACCGTACAGGGCTGAAATCTGGACTTTTAGGGTATTAACTGAAAGACCCAGCTCCCAACCCCTGTGCAGGAATTCAAGAATGGTGGTAATAGGCACCTCATTAGAGAAGGTCCCCGAATTAAATTCAAAGAACTTCCTCCACACCCTACTATAAATTCTTGTTGTGGATTCCTTCCTACTCTGCAGAAGGGTATCAAGTTACTAGAGAACCCCCATAGCCTTAGTAACTGCCTCTCAAGTTTCATGCCGTCAAGTCACCTGAGGATGGAGGAATGGACCCTGAGATAGCAGGTCCGGATCTGATGGGAGGATACAGGGGTCGGAGAAGGACATGGCGCTGAGCCATGAAAACCAAGGCTTCGTGGGCCAATACGGGGCGATGAGGATCGCCCTCTCCTCCCTGATCTTCCTGGTGGCCAATGTGAGTACCACCATCGGGGGAATCGCATATGCCAGATGGAAAGGCCACAGGGACTGTCGGGAACCGACCCATCTGCTTTGTACAGTGAGGCAAACCTCCTGACCTGCCTGCTGGCTCTGATAGTGAATAGGTCTGTGTGACGGGAGTATTCTCCAGAGCAAGGAGGGACAACAGGCCTGGGAATAATCCAACAGATTTATTGACCAAAAAACAGGAACAACACGAAGGTAATTTGCAGAGTCCCAAAATAAGTCCACAGGAAACTGATTCGGGGGCACCTCCCGACAATCCTTGTGCCAGATCACAAAACCATAGTCCTTTAAGAGTCCCAGAAATCCACCACGATCACACAGAGGCCGAAGCTTCCTCAGACAGCCTCGCCCTTCTCTTTTAGCATCCAACTCACATCTGATCTTAAAGCAAGAATGTATTGTCAGGGCTCCTGGGATCAGTCCATCTGAAGGGGGGTAGGGGTCACACCTACTATTCAATGGTTTGGTCCATCAGAAGATTCTAGAAATGTAAGGGCTCCACTTAGTCTACAGGATGTGTATTGTAGGTTATCTTCTGCTTAGGAAAACAATAGCCAAAGTTCCACTAGCTGTTGACACAAGCCTAAATTAGATTATGGTCCAGGTACATCACAAGACATTGCAAGTATTGGGGGAAGGAGACATGGTTAATTTACAGCAAATGAACCAGAGGAAAGTTAAATGACATATTATACAAAATACAGGACAGGGCAAGACTGCAAATCATGACAATCCCTTCCCCTCCCAATTTGTGTACGTACTAGGGACCTCTACAGGTCACTGGTTAAGTACACACAGGCATGGCTGACAGGACTCAGGGCTCCTCCTGCCTGGACAGTCCATCGGCATTTTGGTGTTGGCTGCCTCTTCTATACTGTATGGTAAAGTTATAGGGCTGCAGTGCCAGGCTCCATCGTAGTAAGCGTCCATTGTCCCCAGAGACTCTGTTCAGCCAGGTGAGGGGATTGTGATCAGTAATGACAGTGAATTCTCGTCCATACAGATACGGCCTTAGTTTCCTAAGGGCCCACACTACAGCCAGACATTCTTTTTCAACAGTTGCATAGGCCACTTCTCGGTCCAGCAGTTTCCGGCTGAGGTAGGCAATGGGGTGCTCGTCCCCAGCTGCATTCACCTGGCTGAGGACAGCTCCCAGTCCATAAGCAGAGGCGTCCGTCTGCACAATGAATCTCCTCTTGTAGTCTGGAGCAGCCAGAACAGGGTCACAGACCAGAGCGTCCTTCAGCTGGTTAAAAGCCTCATCACAGGCTGGAGTCCAGATCACCAGCCGGGGCATCGTTTTCTTGGTCAGGTCGGTAAGAGGCTTGGCCACAGTGCTGAAATGCGAAACAAATTTTCGGTAATAACTGGCAGTGCCCAAAAAAGCCATAACTTGTTTCTTAGTTTGGGGTACAGGCCAGTCTCTAATAGCCTGGATTTTGGCAGGTTCGGGACGGAGCTTCCCTCCTCCTACTCTATGCCCTAGGTACTGGACTTCACCCATCCCCAATTGGCATTTATCTGGTCGAATGGTTAGGCCTGCTGCAAGAAGCAGGTCAAGAATAACGGCTACTTGGTTCAGATGTTCCTCCCACGTCTGGCTGAAGATGGCGATATCATCCAAGTAGGCACAAGCAAAGTCACCACATCCCCGGAGGATCTGGTCCACCATTCTCTGGAAGGTGGCCGGGGCATTCTTCATTCCAAAGGGCATATTTAGGAATTCATACAGACCAAAGGGGGTTATAAAAGCGGACCGTTCTCTCCCCTCCTCCGTCAGAGGGATTTGCCAGTATCCCTTACTGAGATCAAAGATAGTGACATATCGGGATCCAGCCAGTCGGTCTAGAAGTTCGTCAATACGAGGCATTGGGTAAGGATCACTGACAGTATGGTCGTTTAGTCGTCGATAGTCCACACAAAATCGAGTACTCCCATCCTTCTTGGGTACTAACACCACAGGAGAGGCCCAAGGGCTATGGGAGGCCTGGATTACCCCAAGCTGTAGCATCTCCTCCAGTTCGTGCTGCATGGTGTTTCGAACTGATTCAGGTACCCGGTAAGGAGCCTGTTGTATGGGACGGATGCCCTGAGTGTCCACATGATGTTGGGTGACGGTGGTTCGACCTGGTTGGGATGAGAAAGCAGCACGTCTCTGTTGAAGCACTCCCAGCATCTGTTTTTTCTGTAAGGAATCCAGGTGATCTCCCAGAGGAACCTGTTCCACAGTGGATGGGGCTCTCGCTGCTTCCACAAGATCAGGTAGGGAGTCCTCATCCTCTTGACCGTCCTCTGAAGCTAGCCGACAGCTTGCTATCATTGGAAGGGTCCGGTCATGGTACTCCTTAATCATATTCACATGGACAGTCTTTTGTCTTAGCCCCTGATCATCTAAAGCAAGAAGGTAATTGGTGTCATTCAGTTTTCTGAGAACCCGGAAGGGACCCTCCCATGTTGTCTGCAGTTTATTCTGCCGATGGGGAACAATCATTAAGACCTGTTGTCCTTCTACAAACTCCCGGTAGCGTGCTTTACGGTCATACCATGTCTTCTGTCTGGTTTGAGCCATCCGCACATGACTCTGGGCAAAACTAGCAAGTTGGGCCAGGGTTTCTCGCAGCTTTAGGACATAAGGGACCACAGGGGCCCCTGTATCTTCAACTTGCCCCTCCCAGTATTCCTTGAGCAGGGTTAAGGGTCCTCGGACCTTTCTTCCAAAGAGTAGTTCAAAGGGGGAGAACCCAGTGGACTCCTGGGGAACTTCCCGATAGGCAAACAAGAGATGGGGTAGGTACTTCTCCCAGTTTGAATCTCTGTCAGTGAAGGCCCTCAGCATATTTTTCAGAGTGCCATTAAATCGTTCACAAAGTCCATTTGTTTGGGGATGATACGGGGTCGTGCGGATCGCTCGTACTCCACAGGTGCGCCACAGACACTGGACCAGCTCTGACATGAACTGGGAGCCTTGGTCCGACAAGATCTCACTGGGAAATCCTACTCTGGTGAAAATGGTAACCAGGGCCTCGGCCACCTTGGCTGCAGAAATACTTGACAAGGCCACCGCTTCTGGATATCGGGTGGCATAGTCCACAACAGTGAGAATGTACTGCTTTCCAGATTTACTTGGTTTAGCCAGAGGTCCAATGATATCAACAGCTACTCTTTGAAAGGGTTCTTCTATTATAGGGAGCGGTTGCAGGGGTGCCTTTGGGTGATCTCCGGGTCGCCCTCTACGCTGACATATGTCGCAAGTTCGGCAGAAATGCGCCACTGCTTGGGAAATCCCAGGCCAATAGAAAGATTGAGTCAATCGCCTCTCGGTGCGGGTTTTGCCTTGATGGCCAGCAGTAGGAATATCATGAGCAAGGTGTAATAGGGGAATTCTGTATTTCTGAGGAACAATCAGCTGTTTGCTATAAGTCCAGGGCTTATCTAGGGAGTCGGCATTGGTAACCCGATACAGAAGTCCATTTTCTCTGATAATTCTTTCTCCATTCTCCCCTAGCTGCCCTATTTCAGCTCGAGCTCTAAAACTAGCTAGGGTGGGGTCAGTCTCCACTTCTTGTCTAAACTGAACTTTATCCCAGGTAACATTCATATTATCCCCACAAGAAGAATCACTCACCGGCTGTGACGGCAGTTCTGGTGGCCTCATTTCCATGGATGGGTTGTACACGTCCACATTTGCTGCTCTCTTGGCTTGACTTCGGGTTACCGCACCGACAAAGTGGCAATGAAGATTCCCCACATCATTTCCTAGAAGAACGTCTGCAGGGAGGCCGCTCATCACACCGACCATGCATTGTTTGGCCCCAAAGCCATAATCCAGGGTCACACTCGCTCTTGGAATATATCTCTGGGTACCTCCAGCCAATTCAATGGCAATTCCTGGTCCCTTTTGAATTGCTTCTGGTTGAATTACTCGGGGATCGGCTATGGTGAGAAAAGCCCCAGTGTCACGGAAGCCAACAACTTTTTGACCATCCAGCACGACCTCCTGTAGATGTTTGTGCTGAAGATCAGAAGAACAGGTGGCTGGGGCTCGCACCCCATAGACTCCTGGTAGGGAAGCCAGGATATCAGAGTCACTTGGCAAGTCATCAGGCACTGAATCCATCTCTTCTCCAGGTGAGGGGGTCTGTAGATAATGAACAGGCAAAGGCGGTCTGTAGGTGTTCTGCCTCCGTACACCTGGACATTGGAATTGCATATGCCCGGGCTGCCCACATCCATAGCATCTGCGCTCTGGGATTCTTCCTCCACGTCGTAGTCCCAAAGGTGGAGCAGGAGTAATGCGAGGCACAGTCACACGAAGGTCACCATGAGTTGATGGTCTAGTGGGATGGTGAATATTGGAGGCAGAAGGACCAGGGGCCGCCAGCGTTGGGGGGCTGGTAGTGTTTTTCTCCCTGAGTAGTAATTTTTTCCACTGAGGCTTGATGGTGAGAGCCTCATCAGCTAGAGCTGCAGCTTCCTCCACTGTTGCTGGTCTCCTTTCACGCACCCATTCCCGGATCTCAGCGGGGCACTTAAAATAAAACTGCTCTTTTAGGATGACCTGCAGGAACGTTTCCCAGGTTATTGCCTCCTCTGCCTCCAGCCAGCGATGACATATATGTTTGAGTTTGTGAGCATACATCTTGAAGGACACTTCCTCATCACAGGCTAAAGTACGGAACTGAGTCCTGTAAGTGTCTGGGGTCACAACATAATGTTCTAGAATAGTCTGTTTAATCTCCGCATACTCACAGTTCAACCGAGGGTCCATAGCTCTATAGGCTGCGGCAGCTCCACCCTCTAAGAGCCCCACAAGATGTCGGACGCGCTCCCATTCCGGGACTTCCATTAATCGACACTGATGCTCAAAGTCCAGGAAGAAGCCCTCAATGTCACCGGAAGCCTCATTAAAGGGCTTGAAGTCTTTGCGGGACACTCTGGAGAGTTCCCTCATGGGGGATGCTGTGGGTACAGTCTGTCTGGAGCTTCTCGCTGCCTCCAAAGCGATCTCCCTCTCCAGTCATTTCGATGGCGTGGGTTCGAATCCCACCGCTGCCACCAGTTTGTGACGGGAGTATTCTCCAGAGCAAGGAGGGACAACAGGCCTGGGAATAATCCAACAGATTTATTGACCAAAAAACAGGAACAACACGAAGGTAATTTGCAGAGTCCCAAAATAAGTCCACAGGAAACTGATTCGGGGGCACCTCCCGACAATCCTTGTGCCAGATCACAAAACCATAGTCCTTTAAGAGTCCCAGAAATCCACCACGATCACACAGAGGCCGAAGCTTCCTCAGACAGCCTCGCCCTTCTCTTTTAGCATCCAACTCACATCTGATCTTAAAGCAAGAATGTATTGTCAGGGCTCCTGGGATCAGTCCATCTGAAGGGGGGTAGGGGTCACACCTACTATTCAATGGTTTGGTCCATCAGAAGATTCTAGAAATGTAAGGGCTCCACTTAGTCTACAGGATGTGTATTGTAGGTTATCTTCTGCTTAGGAAAACAATAGCCAAAGTTCCACTAGCTGTTGACACAAGCCTAAATTAGATTATGGTCCAGGTACATCACAAGACATTGCAAGTATTGGGGGAAGGAGACATGGTTAATTTACAGCAAATGAACCAGAGGAAAGTTAAATGACATATTATACAAAATACAGGACAGGGCAAGACTGCAAATCATGACAGTCTGTCTCTGAAAGTCCCCATAAGTCCACTATCTTTCTGAAGATGTGATGACTGAGCGACCATTTTCCCTGATTCAAGGTATGCCGACTGAGGAAATCCGCTTTGAAATTGTCCACTCCTCTGATGTGCAGGGCTGTTAGGGACAAGAGATGGGACTCTGCCAGCTCGAGGATTATCTGCGTAGTGTAGACATCAGAGTCCTTGTGACGAATGTGACATTGTCCGACATGACCCTCACGTGAGATCTGTGTAGCTGTGGTAGAAATTCATGTAATGCATGACTGATAGCTTTTAATTCTCTGAAATTAGAGGAGTCGTTTATTTAATGTATGGACCATTGTCCCTGGACTGTGCTATCGTGTAAATAAGCTCCCCATCCAAAGGGACTAGCATACGTGGTAACCACCCTCAAAGCTCTCAACACCCACGGGACCCCATTAGCGAGATGACCTATATCTAACCAAAATGATAGGGAGTTAACTACCGGCAATGACAACTTTATCTTGAGGTTTGAGGTTGAAGCTACCGTGGTGTCTACCTTAGACCAAGTTGTGAGGTCGTCGTCATCAAAGAGGTATCTTCTCTTTGAGTTTGAAGGAAGGAACCCTCTCTGTCCTTGCTTCCCCCATTCCTTTCTGACCACATCCTTTACTGCAGCTATTATGGGAAATGTTCGCCTCTTCCTCAGAGAGGCCCACGAACATAACCTCTTGCTTGGTCCTAGCCTCTTTTCCATCCGTAATCCCCATGGTCCCTCGAACTGCCTTCACTAGATTGTCGACATTATCCACAGGGAAACATGAACGACCTTCTTCATCCGAAGATGATGACACCCCAGAGGAATCGGTAGATCTAACTCCTTGTCAGAACACAGACTAGAAACTGGAGAAGCTTCCCTCATGCTGGACCTATGTTTTCCAGCTTTATCCGAGCTCTTGAGGCCCTGGAGCTCCTGCCTAATCATGAGCCTTATATCACTCGCTCTGACGGATGACTTTTCCTCCAGAGTCTGATTAATACCGGCTTGACAAAGCCTCTTAGGTTAGTTATCGGGAAGAGGCTGGGAACACAGAGCACATTCTCTATGTTTAGACTTTGCCGACTTTTTAACCTGAGGGGCACACAGAAAGAAGGGGCATTTAACTTAATAGGTAGAGTTCTGTAACACTCACCCAGTGAAGCTTGTTAGCCGGTACCGATTTCTGAGGCGGGGTCACAGCATGAGACGAAGACTTCACAGACTTCCTACTATCTTGCGTGGAGTCACCCTCTCGGGAGAGTCCACTGCTGCTCCTGCTTTTACTGTGCCCCTGCACCTCTCCCTCCTGGGGGTGCACTATGGAATCTCCTGGGGAGGACATCATGGCACACCAGCTCAGCTGCACCACATTCTCTTTATTAATCCGCGCTGGTGTCTCCCCAGCCTCTCCCTCCTGGAAGCCAACCTCCCACTTCCAGGTCAGGAGCGCACTTTAATTTCTTTTTTTTTTTCTTTCTTCCCGCGCATGCGCTGGCGTCATGCCAAATCCACCGGCTCCCCCCCCGGAAGCTCTCCAATTACTTCCTGGGCAGGAGTGCTTACAGGCCACTTCACACTCGCGGCCCGGTTAAACTGATGCCACGCCGATCCTGGCCTAATGGAAGAGCCGGGTGGCCAATGCCCGCACCCCGCTCCTCCTGGATGAGTGCTCCCACACACTGCGTTCCCACGTGAGCCAGGGCGGCCTATTGCAGATCCCAGCCTCACGCCATCCATCCCCAGACGAGGGGTGAGCTGACCAGCAGGACTCCCCAGACGCTGCTTCTGGCACTGCAGCTCCTGCTATTCTCACGGACACCGCACAGGCAGCTTCCTAGCCCAGGTATCCTCTTCTTCATCCAGGTTCCCGTAGAAGCAGGAAACAAACTGAGGGAGCGAGGGGAGGCGCCCTTCTTATTTCTGTAGGTTTCCTTTTCCTAGGGGCAGATCCCCTCACTCAGTGGGTACTGTCGTGGCGAGAAGAAAGCACAATTTACTTTCATCTGAAAACAGCACCTTGGACCACTGAGCAACAGTCCAGTTCTTTTTCTCCTTGGCCCAGGTAAGATGCTTCTGTCGTTGTCTATTTGTCATGAGTGGCTTGACACAAGGAATGCGACACTTGTAGCCCATGTCCTGGATACGTCTGTGTGTGGTGGCTCTTCAAGCAATAACTCTAGCAGCAGTCCACTCTTGGTGAATGTCCCCCAAATTTTTGAATGGCCTTTTCTTAACAATCCTTTCAAGGCTGCGGTTATCCCGTTTGCTTCTGCACCTTTTTCTGCCACACGTTTTCCTTCCACTCAACGTTCCATTAATATGCTTGGATACAGCACTCTGTGAACAGCCAGCTTCTTTAGCAATAACCTTTTTTGGCTTACCCTCCTTGTTGAGTGAGTTAATGACTGCCTTCTGGACATCTGTCAAGTCAGCAGTCTTCCCCATGATTGTGGAGCCTACTGAAACAGATTAAGGGACTTTGTTAAACGCTTAGGAAGCCTTTGTGGGTGTGTTTTGTTAATTATTCTAATTTACCGAGATAACGACTTTTGGGTTTTCATTGGCTGTAAGCCATAATCATCAACATTAACAGAAATAAACACATGAAATAGATCACTCTGTGTGTAATGACTCTATATAAGTTTCACTTTTTTATGGAAGAACTGAAATAAATAAACTTTTTGATGATATTCTAATTTAGTGAAAAGCACTTGTAGATGAGTGTTGAGTCTTTCAAGTGTTCCTTGAGCGACTTTTCTGTGGAGCCTTTTGTAATTCATCGTCGTTAATAAGCTCCTCTGTGTGCACATTAGGGTGACCGGATCTCATATGGGGGGGAAAAAATGTCAGAATCTTGTTCGTCTGGACCCCACAAAACGATTCCCCTTTCCAGATATTGAGAGAGCCAAAATTTGAGCTCGATCAAACGACGTTAACCCGTGCCGCTCGTCGCTCAAAGTTTGAAAAAATCCAAATTGAGGTATTTTAAGATTTAGGTATTTTGCATAGTCTGTTAGACTATAAAGAATGTGTCAACAACATTGCAGAAATAGCCCTGACCAAATTTTCGAACCATTTGTGGTATTTGAATGCAGAGTTGGTGGGATTATCATTTTTTGATCCCACCATTACAGACAATGAAAAGTTGTTAATGGCTAATAAATTGCTCAGTAGCACAGATGAACCATCAGAGAACCTACATGAGTTGATGATTTTACATAGTTATCTAATCTATTCTAGAGCTTTTGTTAAAGTAGTTTTTGAAACCTCAGAATATAATGCTCGGCATTTGCTTACAACTTGCAGGACATATTGCTTTTGTTCTTCATCTTTTGTCAGAAGGTCGTTAAAGTCGGTTACTTCCTACCTCTTTTAATTTTTCTTTCCTAACTTTTGGATTTACAACCCTAGCGTGCTCTGATGGTTCATCTGTGCTACTGAGCAATTTATTAGCCATTAACAACTTTTCATTGTCTGTAATGGTGGGATCAAAAAACGATAATCCCACCAACTCTGCATTCAGATACCACAAATGGTTCGAAAATTTGGTCAGGGCTAGTTCTGCAATGTTGTTGTCACATTCTTTATAGTCTAACAGACTATGCAAAATACCTAAATCTTAAAATACCTCAATTTGGATTTTTTCAAACTTTGAGCGACGAGCGGCACGGGTTAACGTCGTTTGATCGAGCTCAAATTTTGGCTATCTCAATATCTGGAAAGGGGAATCGTTTTGTGGGGTCCAGACAGACAAAATTCCGACATTGATTTTTTGCGGTCACCCTAGTGCACATTGCCTTACTTCTGTGATGGAGTTATTTTATAGCATTGTTCAAGTCCCATAGAGACCACAAAAGAAAATAGAAAAGACTCTGCCCTCAGGGACGATGTGGTTAATATGCGTCTTTTGCAAAACTTTATCATTGTGGCACATTTCAGTCCAGTTGCAGAAGAACAATTTGTTTGGAGGCCACTGTCTGAACACAGCCATAAATTTATTCTAATTTCTGGTAGTATTTGACTGTTATTTATTTGCACTTTATTCTTTTGATTTCTGCCTTTTTAAAGTCTATTTTGTGTTCTGTTTTTTTCTCTTTTTATGTTTGCCATGGTAGCCAGAATTTAGGATTTCTGTCCACTATGTAATTATTATTAGGGGGGCATAGGACTTTTTAGTCACCAAAAT
This sequence comes from Dendrobates tinctorius, assembly GCF_039654945.1. Classification (NCBI taxonomy): domain Eukaryota; kingdom Metazoa; phylum Chordata; class Amphibia; order Anura; family Dendrobatidae; genus Dendrobates; species Dendrobates tinctorius. Next base: position 8,915,792 of record NW_027361898.1, read on the forward strand.
GACCAAAAAAAAGTCAATTCTATCACAGAAGGCACCTGCAGAGACCTATTAGAGAGCTAACCATTTGAATTTGCCTTTTTTTAAATTTGTAAAAATAGTGAAAAAACGTCATTGATAAATCTATGGACCAAAAAAAAATAGTTGCGCCCTCTCCTGGAGAGACTAGGTTACTGCAATGATTAATATTAATACTATCAGATCTATCTCCTTTATTAAACAATAAAATATAGTGTATTTAACCCATACTATGCAAGGCCCCCTCCCACGCGCGCGCACACACACTTAAAAAAAAAATAATAAAACTGAAACTTGGAGAAATGGCAAATCTCTTGAGTTCTGGTGAAATCTTTTTGGATATCTGTGATTCTGGCAGGGACTGAGGCATTGAGAGGACAAAGAGTGACACTGGAGGGTTGTGGACTGGGGCTCCGTTTCCCTGGAGGACCAAGTATATCCATGTGTTAAACAGACAGCTCATTGATTTTATTGTAATGCGTCATTTCACATGTGTGAGCGCCACACAGAAATACCTGATAAGGAAATACAGTAATCTTCATAATTAAAGCAGCTCATGTAATAAAACACAAAAAATCCCACAAGATGTTACTGCACTTTTAGACCTTTAGAGATTGTGAATTTTTTTCCATTTCAAAACGCATAACTTTTCTGTTTCCATTAATACAGCTTTTAGGGGAAGAAATATATTTCAATCACACACACTTTTTTCTTATTAAAACTTTCAAGGGAAAACAAAAACAAGTGGCTGGGTAAAATAAACATATGGAACTCAAAGGGGTTATTATGCAACTTTTGTTCTAAGAAGAAAAAAAAAGGGAAAAAGCAAGGAAAAAAAAAATCTATACACTGCTACTATATGTGATATGCAATTCACATGGGAAGCAGGTGCCAATGATGGAAAGAGGATCCTGCTCTGGAGCTCTTCACCTGGTCATCTGAATTCCAGCTTTCCACATGTTCACTAGATGCAACGACTGCATGTTGTTCTGCAACGCTCCAATTTAGAAATGCAAATCCTCACTTGTCTCTCTAGATTATGAATGGACACATTACAAGACCCCACAAACACCTCCCCCATCTCAGCTTACTCGATCTTGGTGACAATGATTTGCTACAAGTGGAAAAACGGCGCTGTAAATTTTAGGGTACGTTCCCACGGTCAGTAATCGGCAGCACTTTGTACGCAGCACGTCTGCCACGTCCAAAGTGCTGCCGGCTTTTGAACGTGAGTTTTCTCACAAAATGTTACCATTTGACAGGATATGTGGAAAAAGTGTGATCACTGGGGGTCCAGCCAGGATAACTTTCTCCATCAGTACCATTTTGCACACATGACTTTGGGAGCCCTGTTTTGAGGTTCAGTAGAGGCCCAAACTCAGAGTGGACACATAAAGCTAGGAGACAAATGTACTACAGTAAGTAGGGAAACAACTTTAATGCTTATTATTACGCTATGTGTACATGGAGTCTATTTGTAGTTTTTCGGAGCAGAAATTGAGAACCTCCATGGTTTTGAAGGGGATTTGGAGAGTTTATGCTCCAAAACCTTTTAAAAAAAAAAAACATGTGCACATATTATACAGGTATGATGGCTCTGGGGCAAATGGAAGATTGCAATCTATAGGTTGTTGGATAAGGAAGCTGGGACACAAAGCCGTCCTTTCAGGTAAACAAGCCAGTCCCGATTTCTTCATAGTGATGTAAGGCTGGAGTTTCATAGCCGGCTCTGTCATTACTGAGGGAGGGACATGAGCGCTCACACTTCCTGATAGACCGAGGCTCCTACATACACCTGCGTCTACCTGAATCTGGCTCCATTCTCTCCTATATCCTGGTTGTACTGGCCTTGAAGAAGATGCCCTACAAGGATCTGATTAAATGCTGGCACCAAGGAGTCCTGGCCACGGAGAAGAAAGACTGGGACTCTGCCTTGAAGAGTTTCACCAGCATCGAGGATCCTCCTTCCAAAATCTGGTTTAATATTGGATATATTCATGTCCTGAGTGAAGACTTCCTGAGTGCTCTACAGGTGTGGCCTCAAAAATCTGACCTCACAAAGGGATCAGTATAGGGAACATTCATCATTGTTGTTTCTCCAGGATTCTAGTGTAACTTGCTCTTTTTAGTGGTTTCAGTAGTTGTTAGATTTCCCAGACAAGTTTGCTTAGACTGGTTCATGGAATTAGACTTTTTCCAAATGTTGCCTTCGTTTATATGTGGTGTATGTCACTTTAGTCCCTGCCCGGCACAAGGTTTCTGCCGAATTTTACTTTAGCACAGTTGAGGATTAACATGACCTTTGACATGAATGTGTGACGTTTTAGAGGATTTTTGACTTTTTGCAATAAAATGTCACAGAAAAGGGTTAAAGACAAAAAACTAACACTTTTTTTTATTTAGCGATTAAAATTATAAAATATGCATGAGGTTCATAAATTTGGCCCCAAAATAGTCCTCAAATATCACAAGACTTATAATGTCTTTAGTAAATTGCAATTGATTAATCTAGGCCATTGTTTCTTAGGAAATAGTTACTGCTCGACTATGGCTGCTATATAGGGTGTGTGATCTCTGAAAGGCATGCCACTGCCAGTGGCCAAGATTTCCTGGGCACCCCCTAATCCCACTTTTGGTGTATAGCAGCATTCTGTAGTTTAACTGGACAGTGTTGTTTGTACAGTATATAGTATCTCTATCATTATAATACACAGGTACTATATAGCATTATTATATTTGGATATTATGATAGTTACTTGTACAGTGTATCCTTATATTCTATAGATACCAAATTGTAGATAATGACTGCATGGAAGTCACTTTTCCTTGTCTTGTATTTGATGTTTTTTTACCAAAATTCTTCAAAATGGTTCTTATGTTTTATGAGTTTTGTGCAACATCAAAAATACTTTTTAGTTTTGTATTTTACCTATTATTGGTGCCTTTTTTTAGAGCAAGAATTCACTTTTAGCTAAAATGAACAAAATAAAAATACAGATGTACATAAAATCACTCCAGCGGGGGACTGTGATATATATGTGCAAAAAATGTAACAGCTTTTTAAAAAGTATCAGTTGACGAATCAGCTAGAAACATCTGTTAATTACAAACCACATCTGTCTATATATCTATCCCATATCTATCTATTAGCTATCTATTATCTATCTGTCATCTATCTATTATCTATCTATTTGTCTATCATCTCTCTATTATCTATCTACCTATCTATTCGTCTATCATCTCTCTATTATCTATCTATCTATAACGCTTACAAAAAAAGTTCAAATTAAAAGAAGAATTTGGTTCAAATAAAAAACAACCAAAATTAGATAAAAAAGGCACAAATGCAATAATGAATTAAGCCAATTATTTTTTGCAAAACATTTTGTTTTTGCCATGTTTAATAAGTTGGTGGGGAGAGGTCGTGGTTAGCAATGCAAATAGGTCTAAGTTAAATTTACAAACTGCAATGGCAAAAAGTCTCACTCTTTTAGGGGGATGCCGTAAAATTGGAGAATCGTTTGTAGACAGACATATTCGATGTAAAAATTATTTATCAATCATGTAACAAGCAAAATTTTTGCCATAATATATTCACCCCAAAGTATATGAAGATTCTGGAAATGTACATAAAACTAGAGAGTAAATTTGCATTAGAGCTGGAGGTACAAGGCTTCCTGGTACCTGTGGTGCCACGTACCTGCAGGAGATGGAGTGAGTATGGTGGATTGGCATTTTATGACTAGCAATGAATAGAATTATGAGGAGTGGTATATAAGGTATTATTGTCACCCTGGGACAAGGAAGTCAAATGCATTACACATATTTCTGACCTCTGAAGTCGGTGATCCTGTTCATGATTCAGCGAATGATTATAAAAATACTGATAACGCAGTAATGTTCAGTGAGCTGTACTTTGTGCTGTTCCTCTGTAATTCTTCCTGGAAACTTCAAGATGTGTTGATATGATGTGTCCCTACACCCTAGTAGCGGGACCAATTTGGGTACAGTAATAGAATACAGCATCTGCGGGTATGTAACCCCTAATATATTAATAAGCACTGTAATATTTAACCTCTCACTACCTGCAGGCGTACAGTCAGTGTGTAACTAAGGACCCATGTCTGGCCGTTGGTTTCTTCCAGAGAAGCTATGTGCATTTTAAGCTGAAGTGGTAAGAGATTCCATTTGGGGGTATGTAAAAAAAAAAAATCCTAGAGAATTTCACTATTGGCAATTTTCTATTAGGAAATATGGCCTCTTTATGGATAGGCTGATGGTAAGGCGATTGGGGATGCGAAGTTTAACAACCTTGTGGTTTCTTGGGTAAATGTTGGTGCAGTCAAGGGTTTGATTTCTTATACCGATGCCCCTCCTGGTGCACACTGCTGATTTTGATCTGTGACTCAGTAATTGATTTTGGTCTGTGTTTGGATTACTGTGTAATGTGAATTCTTTTCGCCAGGTATGAGAAGGCCTTAGCTGACTGCCACTTGGCGATGGCCCAGCTCAGGAACAACAGTGTTATAGATTACAAGCAGCTGGGTCTGAACCACCTGCTCTACACCTGGGAGGTATGAAGACATCTCAAGAGATGACATTGATTAACAATGCCAAGGCTGACCTCTAGGGGCAGCACTGAGACAGCTGTAATAGACTCTTTAATCCTGTTGTGTTTGGTGTAGGTGCTGTATAACACTGCGGTTATACTCTGCTACCTGGGGAAATGGGAGAGTGCTCAGCAGAAGATAAATGAGGCTGTCATTTGGCTGCCAGGGGATATTAGGAATGCCAAGCTAGATGCCGCACAGGATCAAATTCGGGTAAGTAAATAAACCAGATAGATATATATTGCCTAATAAATAGGTACTTCCAAAAAATACATAGATACCCAAAAAGAAAATGGAAGCTTTTCACCATAAAAAACAATTTTTATTTTAATAGGTATATGCAACAATGTAAATGTGGGGAATCACAAATACAAAAAAATGCTGCAGAAAATATCTTATGACATACATAGACAAAATATATTCATTGCACAGTTTGGCATATGAAGGCCAAGATAAATAATATTTATAGTATAAGGTGCAAAAAAGCCTCCTAGTTAAATATTTTTGGGCCTAAGAAATGGTAACCAATGGTTGTAGAAAGAAATTTTTCCTTTAAGATGGTATATAAAGTGCAAATACATAAGTCAGGGAAAGTCTCATAAATCAATAAAGTATTTGTGCAACAATGAAAGAAGTAAAGTGCTTGTGCAATAATACAAATCCCCAGACAAAAAAGTCCATTAAGGGGTTAATTTCCATAACTCAGGGACATTAATGTAATACTCAAATGCAGTGCTAGTAATGCCCAGAGGTATCCAATGTTAGAATGGCTGAGACTTTAATCCCCAATAAAAAATGCTAATGCTACAACAAAACGGGTTATTCAAGGAAATAAGGTGCTAAAAAAGAGAGTCTTTGTCTATACCTTATAGCAGCAGGCACCCCAACGCGCGGTTCACACTTGGCTATATCCAGGGGACTTCCTGTGTATAGTTATGCCATGTGTATGCGCTTTCCCCACCCTCTCCTAGAGAGAGCATGTGAGTCTTGCTTTCCCAGCTGTCTCCTAGACAGGGCAAGGGACTCCTGCTTGCCCCACCCTCTCATAGAGACAGCATGTGAGTCCTGCTTGCCTCACCCTCTCCTAGAGAGAGCATGTGAGTCCTGCTTGCCTCACCCTCTCCTAGAGAGAGCATGCAAGTCCTGCTTTTCCCGCCCTCTCCTAGAGAGAGGATGTGAGTCCTGCCTTCTCTGCCCTCGACAGAGCATGTTAGTCATGCTTTCCCGGCCCTCTCCTAGACAGGGCAAGTAATTCCTGCTTGCCCCACCCACTCCTAGAGAGAGCATGTGAGTCCTGCTTGCCCCACCCTTTCCTAGACAACGCAAAGGAGTCCTGCATGCTCCACCCTCTCCTAGAGAGAACGTGGGAGTCCTGCTTTCCCCATCCTCTCCTAGAGAGAGCATAGGAGTTCTGCTTTCCCCACCCTCCTAGAAAAAGCATGTGAGTCCTTCTTGCCTCACCCTCTCCTGGAGAAAACCTAATGATTTTTATTTTGCATTTACAGTGTTCATCCATTTGATATGCATTTGATATGAGGGCTGGGTAAAGAGGACTCCCATGCTTATATACTTATTGTGTTTGTAGACAAGGTGCCTATACATCTCATACTGTGCAAAGTTTTCTGTCCTGGGATCCTTAGTATCCAGACTCCTTCTGCTCTTGGTATAATGATATTTTTACATGTTGCATCCTAGAGCCGATCTCACCATGGATTGTGCATTCTTCCTACAGAGTCAACAACTGCTACAGCCGATCCCCATGCCAGACGGGAAATTCTTCAGGCCTCGAAAGCAGCAAGTGGAACGGCTTAATTCTATAGATTTCCTGGGTAAACCCAAGGTGAGCAAAGAGCGTTTCGCATAAACTGACTCAACCCCCGGTCTATAAATATCAGCAACTAAACTTGTCAGCAAGCATCTATAACTCAGCAGGGTCCAGAAAAAGTATTATTTAGCTTCATAATAATAAGAATAATCTTTATATAGCGCCAACATATTCCGCAGCGCTTTACAGTTTAACAGTTCCAAAACACAAGTCATAAGTAACAACGTTAACTACAATAATTAAAGCAAAATAAGACGACCCTGCTCGTGAGACCCTAGCATACATAGTTCACCCTTGTATGATTTGGACAGTCTGTTATGTAAATGGTCTCCATGTAACACTACAGTTCCTTTGCACTGTCCATCTTTTTATTGCAAATCCTTACTTAATTTCCAAAGTTTCTACCCAGGTCATCTCATCTGTGGTTCCCAATGACCAGTATAGTGGGTTTGAGCCCCTCCGTCCTCAGGTAAGTTCTTATTGAAAGACCTATATTCTAAAATGAAATGGACAATATCGAGAACCTGATTTCTGGATTATGAGACCATTACTGCATTAGATAATCTGCTTTTCGTTACAAAATAATTAACTTTTTCGAAATGTCTCCTCTGCTGCAGAAGCCGGGATATTACCTGCCATGCCCGTAAGTTCTTCATCTTCTTCTCCTTAATGCAAATAATTAAGCATTTTCCCAGCACTAGGGACCTAACCTGTAACCTGTGACCCTCACAGACGTGGGGATGCTGGATACCACCGCGTTATGGTCCATTATTATCCTGAAAATACTGGAGAGGTGGCCGTGAAAGCCAATAACATCGTCTACGTACTGCACAAACATGGAGATTGGGCAACTGTCATCCATGATGGGCAAGTAGGTGCCTTGTATACAGAAACTCTCGTTGTATCCCTGTATTAGCCCAACATAATTTCTCTTTTTGCTTCCTTCTCATAGAAAATTCTCATTCCAAAGAACATTTTGGAACTGGTGGACGCACCTAAAGCCGATATGAAGGTAAGTACAGCACCTTCTTTTTCTTTAAAGGGGTTGTCGGGCTATGAATTTGTTTCTAAGGGTTTTAGTAAAGATTTCATTTATGTATTTTTCAACAGAAAATTAATAATGGGATTCCCCTACCCCCCATGAAGATGCCGCCCACTAGACCCAATGCAAAGACTGTTGGTGAGCAATGTGAAGGATTTACTTGGAATAGTTGTACTTTTTTGGGAAAAAATCTGAAACATTTGTTGTAGACAACTACTTCTAGGCACTGTATAGCCCTGGATTGGTAGTGGGATAGTAAATTGCACTGGTGTGAGCTCTTGTGACTAGCCCTGTGAACTTGTTTGAAAGCCAAAGACCTAAGAGAAACATGTACACTTCAAGAAGGGGCACAAGCTGTTTGCATGCTACATTTCAGATGCTCTATCAATGGCACTTGAGAGTCTATTTATTGAATGCAAATCCCTCTTTAAAAAGATATTCCCATCATTATAAAGTGACACTTTGTAATTAGCAAGGGTCCCACCTCGGGCTGAATGTCTTAATGGCAGATGCCTTTTAAAATGCAATGATTGACTCATAGATTATAGGTGCGACTGACCAATAGGCTTTTGAAATTCATGGATATATTGAATCAGAATCAGGCCATAGCAGTGTAACAAGCATCTCTGACCATATAGGAGGTCTGAAATCTTGGGAAATAGTGCTAATTTATTGTCTATTCTAGGTAATATGCTATCATCTCAGCATTTACCACTACTGCAGATGACGGATCCATCGGTACCCAATCAGGTATCACATGTTCTGGAGATGAAATAGTCACACTTTAGTATTGTTTGTTTCGAGCTTTGCTAAAATTACCCCTCGTATTTTAGAACCCGAAAAGAGAAGATCCATATTCTGAAGAAGAACAAGTGTTGACCACAATGGTCCAAGAGGAAGACGAGATGAAGAGTGTTCCTTCTCTAGAAAATCAAATAGTGGAGGCATCTGTCCATCCAGGACCAGTGGAGATGACTGCACCCACAGGAATCACGGAAGCCGCCCCTTACAGACCCCTTCAGAGGGTAGAAATGGTTGTCACACTGCAAAGTTGTGCACCGGTCACGCAAGAAGTCGAAAAGGTGAAGAGTCATGTCAGTATCTTTACTTGGGAGAGAGATAGTTTTAGGTTTACATATAAATGATACAAGCAGGTGGGAAAACTGCTCGTATGTGTATCTTCTAACCGTCTCATGGTTACTTGAGGTAATTATGTATATACAGAACCACCCGTAACTATAGGATGTGTTTGATATTGCATCTTAAGGGGGTTTTACAGATAGCGATATCGCTAGCAATATCGCTAAAACGTCACTGGTTTTGTGACGTTATAGCGATATCGCTATGTGTGATACTTACCTCCGACCGGCTCCCCCGCTGTCCATCGCTGATCGCGCAGCTCCATTTCTCGTCGTCTGCTTCCTGCTGAGACTTCCTGCTGTGTGAGACGAGCGACGCTGGACGCGGGCGGGAGGACGCCAGGATCGCTGTGTGTGAAAGGTGAGTATCGTGCGCTGCGTCGCTGCTGCATCGCTGTGAGATCTTTCTGTATGAAAGCTCACTAGCGATCATTTAGCGATGCACCAACGATCCTGACCGGGTTGGATCGCTGGTCGGATCGCTGGTGCATCACTAAATGTAAAAGGGCCTTTAGTCTTTCACTTGAGTAGAAGCTCAAAACCAGTCACAGCTCATGGATAAGAGTGGCGCTGTTTCAGATAAAATAGCCAAGATTTTTTTTCTACTCTTTAAAACTAGATGAAAAAAATGCATTGTCTTTTGGAAATCCTGCAGAGTTTTAACTTTTAAGGGGGTTTTACACTAAGCGATATCGCTAGCAATATCGCTAAAACGTCACTGGTTTTGTGACGTTATAGCGATATTGCTAGTGATATCGCTATGTGTGATACTTACCTCCGACCGGCTCCCCCGCTGTCCATCGCTGATGGCGCGGCTCCATTTCTCGTCGTCAGCTTCCTGCTGGGGCTTCCTGCTGTGACGACGAGCGACGCGTGGATGCGGGAGGGAGGACGTCAGGATCGCTGTGTGTGAAAGGTGAGTATCGTGCACTGCGTCGCTGCTGCATCGCTGTGAGATCTGCCTGTGTGACAGCTCACTAGCGATCATTTAGCGATGCACCAGCGATCCTGACCGGGTCATATCGCTGGTGCATCGCTAAATGTAAAAAGGCCTTTAGGATCGAGCTCTCCTTTATCTACAATAAATTTACCCCAGTGTAACGATTGTTGTTTTTTTTTTTTTGAGACAGGAAATAACAGAAATTGACAAAGGTAACATGGAAGACGAGATGTCTGCACCATTAGAGAAGGATGTCATCACAATACTGGTGCACACAGAGTTCACTGTTGATCTATCAGTGAGCAAGAACATCACTTACCAGGAGTTACAGCGCCTTCTCAGGGACAAACTGCAACAGCAAGGGGAGAAGATGAAAATTGAACTTAGGTACGACAATAAGGCGTTCTTCTGTTTTATTTATTTACACCGTATGTACATTACTGATCCTGAGTTACATCCTGTATTATACTCCAGAGCTGCACTCACTATTCTGCTGGTGCAGTCACTGTGTACACACATTACATTACTGATCCTGCGTTGTATCCTGAATTATACTCCAGAGCTGCACTCACTATTCTGCTGGTGCAGTCGTTGTGTACATATAGTACATTACTGATCCTGTACGAAACCTGAGTTACATTCTGCATTATACTCCAGAGCTGCACTCGCTATTCTAGTGCAGTCTTTGTATACATACATTACATTACTGATCCTGTACTGATCCTGAGTTACAGTGCCTTGCGAAAGTATTCGGCTCCCTGGAACTTTTCAGCCTTTTCCCACATATCATGCTACAAACATAAAGATACCAAATGTAAATTTTTGGTGAAGAATCAACAACAAGTGGGACACAATTGTGAAGTTGAACTAAATTTATTGGTTATTTTAAATTTTTGTGGAAATTCAAAAACTGAAAAGTGGGGCGTGCAATATTATTTGGCCCCTTTACTTTCAGTGCAGCAAACTCACTCCAGAAGTTCATTGTGGATCTCTGAATGATCCAATGTTGTCCTAAATGACTAATGATGATAGATATAATCCACCTGTGTGTAATCAAGTCTCAGTATAAATGCACCTGCTCTGTGACAGTCTCAGGGTTCTGTTTGAAGCACAGAGAGCATCATGAAGACCAGGGAACACAACAGGCAGGTCTGTGATACTGTTGTGGAGAAATTTAAAGCCAGATTTGGATACAAAATGATTTCCAAAACTTTAAACATCCCAAGGAGCACTGTGCAAGCGATCATATTAAAATGGAAGGAGTATCATACCACTGCAAATCTACCAAGACCCGGCCGTCCCTGTAAACTTTCATCTCAAACAAGAAGAGAGAAGAGTGATCAGAGATGCAGCCAAGAGGCCCATGATCACTCTGGATGAACTGCAGAGATCTATAGCTGAGGTGGGACAGTCTGTCCATAGGATAACAATCAGTGATACACTGCACAAATCTGGCCTTTATGGAAGAGTGACAAGAAGAAAGCCATTTCTCAAAGATATCCATAAAAAGTGTTGTTTGCAACAAGCCACCTGGGAGACACACCAAACATGTGGAAGAAGGTGCTCTGGTCAGATGAAACCATAATCGAACTTTTTGGCAACAATGCCAAACGATATGTTTGGCGTAAAGGCAACACAGCTCATCACCCTGAACACACCATCCCCACTGTCAAACGTGGTGGTGGCAGTATCATGGTTTCGGCCTGCTTTTCTTCAGCAGGAACAGGGAAGATGGTTAAAATTGATGGCAAGATGGATGGAGCCAAATACAGGACCATTCTAGAAGAAAACCTGTTGGAGTCTGCAAAAGATCTGAGACTGGGACGGAGATTTGTCCTCCAACAAGACAATGATCCCAAACAAAAAGCAAAATCTATAATGGAATGGTTCACAAATAATCATATCCAGGTGGTAGAATGGCCAAGTCAAAGTCCAGACCTGAATCCAATCGAGAATCTGTGGAAAGAGCTGAAAACTGCTGTTCACAAACGATCTCCATCACACCTCACTGAGCTCGAGCTGTTTGCCAAGGAAGAATGGGTAAGAATTTCAGTCTCTCGATGTACAAAACTGATAGAGACATACCCAAAGCGACTTGCAGCTGTAATAGCAGCAAAAGGTGGCGCAACAAAGTATTAAGTTAAAGGGGCCGAATAATATTGCACGCCCCACTTTTCAGCTTTTGAATTTCCACAAAAATTTAAAATAACCAATAAATTTCGTTTAACTTTGCAATTGTGCCCCACTTGTTGATTCTTCACCAAAAATTTACATTTGGTATCTTTATGTTTGAAGCATGATATGTGGGAAAAAGGTTGAAAAGTTCCAGGGAGCCGAATACTTTCCCAAGGCACTCTACATCCTGTATTATACCCCAGAGCTGCACTCACTATTCTGCTGGTGCAGTCACTGTGTACATACATTACATTACTGATCCTGTACTGATCCTGAGTTACATCCTGTATTATACTTCAGAGCTGCACTCACTATTCTCCTGGTGCAGCTACTGTGTACATGCATTACTGATCCTGAGTTACATCCTGTATTATACTCCAGAGCTGCACTCACTATTCTGCTCGTGCAGTCACTGTGTACACACATTACATTACTCATCCTGTACTGTTCCTGAGTTACATCCTGTATTATACTCCAGAGCTGCAGTCACTGGAGACTGACAACAAGCTTTTTGTCAGATACACCCCTTTACAAATTAAGGTGATCTCCTAATAATCTATGATTATCTTGGTGTAAAGACTTTCCAGACTAAATATCGCAATAGCAAGCCCTATGGAGACACTGAACAAGCAGGTAATGCTGGTCTGCTGAATTGTGATTTCAGCTCAGGATATAAATACCAGTCTAATTATCCCATGTAAATATATTTAGAGATTTGCTGGGTAACAGTAGACAAGCAGTAACTTTGGGTGTCTCCTCCTCCATAGTACGTATGGCTGTATATCATTGATAATGTATCGATCAGTTACAGGGATAGCGAGAGTAAACGGTTAACGTTGGTGAAGGATGACGGAGACCTACCAGGGATGTGGACACAAGCGGACAACAAGCGACTGATGCTGTGCTGTAAGGTAAGTACGTCTGGACATCACTCTGTGAAGGATTGTTAAACATTACTGCTTTCTTCTGAAAACTATGCCCCATCCGTCCTCGGGTTGTGTGTGGTACTGCAGTCCAGATTCATTTACTATGATGTTCAGCTGCAATATCAGACACAATCTATTGACTTTAGTAGCGTTGTTTTTGAAGAAAAATAAATTTAACAAGCTAAGCCGGTACAACCCTTTTAGCTTGTATGTATAAAGAGTACTGAGACTGCTCCTTTGTGCAGGACTCCTGCTGTGTGGGGAGGCCCATCCTATTTCGCATGAAGGCCATCTATACTTATACGGCGGAGGGACCTGAAGACCTACCCTTTAAGCAGGGTGATTTCATTGATATCTTCTCTGAAGGTAACACTTTCCTTCCCATGATTTTGCTTTACATTGTTTCTTTAAAGTGGCTTTGTAAGAGTGCAGAAACAGCACCACTCAGGTCCGTAGGCTGTGAATGGTATTACAAGAGAATGGTCATCACTTCCATAATGCTCCAGGACCTTGTACACATTTCCTTCTCAATGTCAACCCCTGCTGAGCAATCCATTTTTTGGATGACCACTTTACAAGACAAAGTGGTAGAGTCTGATCACTATGCCATAGGCAAGGGGGTGAAACAACACCACTATACCATACGCACAGGGTTGAAGTATGACCACTATACCAGGTTGCCTGACCCACCTATGAATGATGGGATTAGTTGGGAGGTTAGTGGGGCTTCCAGGTGATGTTATGGATCTTATCTAGGTGTTTCCTGGAATTTATATCTCACTACATTTTTGTCCCTGATAGTAAATGAAGAATGGTTGGAGGGTCACTGCAATGGCAGCATCGGGATATTTCCAAGATGTTTTGCCACCAAAGTCAGCGAGCAGGACACATCCTAATGGCAGAGGAGAGCAAGTAGTCGCCATTGTATGTCCGGAGAGGGCACAGAGGTCCTTGTTTATTCACAATAGGACAAAGAATGACAGTTATCTGATATAATCTGGGGGTCACCGGATACTGGAGGTCACGGTCATGCAGGTCTGCAGTCTGCGCAATCTGTAGTTACCTTCATTTCTCTTGTTATATATAAAGCAGTGATTCTTGATACCTTGTACATATATTATTTATGGACGGAACTATTTTTTTTTTTTGTTATTACGTCTATTTGTTATATTTTATATTATCCATTAAAATGACTGTTTCAATTAGTTCTGTGAAAGTTTTTTTTGTGATCTCATGTCTTTCATTATACTTAATGTATATAATTATTTTTGTACAGCTGGTATAACCTGGGCATCTTCTGTATATAATTATATATGTACAGCTGGTATAACCTGGGCATCTCCTGTATATAATTATATATGTACAGCTGGTATAACCTGGGCATCTTCTGTATATAATTATATATGTACAGCAGGTATAACCTGGGCATCTTCTGTATATAATTATATATGTAAAGCTGGTATAACCTGGGCATCTTCTGTATATAATTATATATGTACAGCCGGTATAACCTGAGCATCTCCTGTATATAATTATACATGTATAGCTGGTATAACCTGGGCATATTCTGTATATAATTATACATGTACAGCTGGTATAACCTGGGCATCTTCTGTATATAATTATATATGTACAGCTGGTATAACCTGAGCATCTCCTGTATATAATTATAAATGTACAGCCGGTATAACCTGGGCATCTCCTGTATATAATTATATATGTACAGCTGGTATAACCTGGGCATCTTCTGTATATAATTATATATGTACAGCTGGTATAACCTGGGCATCTTCTGTATATAATTATATATGTACAGCTGGTATAACCTGAGCATCTCCTGTATATAATTATATATGTACAGCTGGTATAACCTGGGCATCTTCTGTATATAATTATATATGTTATATATGTACAGCTGGTATAACCTGGGCATCTTCTGTATATAATTATATATGTACAGCTGGTATAACCTGGGCATCTCCTGTATATAATTATATATGTACAGCTGGTATAACCTGGGCATCTTCTGTATATAATTATATATGTACAGCAGGTATAACCTGGGCATCTTCTGTATATAATTATATATGTAAAGCTGGTATAACCTGGGCATCTTCTGTATATAATTATATATGTACAGCCGGTATAACCTGAGCATCTCCTGTATATAATTATACATGTACAGCTGGTATAACCTGGGCATCTTCTGTATATAATAATTATATAAGTACAGCAGGTATAACCTGGGCATCTTCTGTATATAATTATATATGTACAGCTGGTATAACCTGAACATCTCCTGTATATAATTATAAATGTACAGCCGGTATAACCTGGGCATCTCCAGTATATAATTATATATGTACAGCTGGTATAACCTGGGCATCTTCTGTATATAATTATATATGTTATATATGTACAGCTGGTATAACCTGGGCATCTCCTCTATATAATTATATATGTACAGCCGTTATAACCTGGGCATCTCCTCTATATAATAATACATGTACAGCTGATATATAATTATATACAGGAGATGTCCATGTTATATGTACAGCTGGTATAACCTGGGCATCTCCAGTATATAATTATTATTTGTACAGCCGTTGTAACCTGGGCATCTCCTGTATATAATACATGTACAGCTGGTATAACCTGGGCATCTCCTGTATATAATAATACATGTACAGCTGGTATAGTTTATATCTCTTGTATATAGTGATATGGAGCATGCCAGTATAACTTGGGCTAAGAAATTTCACATTAATTTTAATCTAAATTGATAATGTGTAAGTTATTGTTAATGTCAATAATGTTATCAGAAATGGAACAAATTGTATATAAAATCCTATGTCAAGCACAGATTAAGATAAGATCCTATAAAATGATGTGCATTAAAGACAATAATGATATTATAGTATATTAAATCAAAATTTTATTAAGTATACAAAATATAAAAACAAAATCAAATTAGCTGAATGAAACTGAGCATGTTTTAAATAATATTACATCATAAATTTCATACAGAAATATAATCAAGTATTCAAGTAAAATTGCCCCCCCAAAAAAGTAAAATGATTTACTGCAAAGCACTACGATAGCACAAATATCACAATCAAAGTTAGTAGACAAAAATATGCACCAAAATGGAATCCATAGATATATCTAATAACTAATACTAAAGTGCAAAAAAATCCCTTTTTTATTTTTATAATATATATAAATGTGAGGGAAACAATAAAAAGTGCTACAGTGCAAAAACAACTTATGAAAGCATAATATAAAGTGCTGTAGCGCAAAGAGTTAATTAACAACACTATAAAAAGTGCAACAGTGCAAGTAACCAATTTAACAAAGACACTATGGAAAGCACTTTTTTTTTTTACATTTATAATATAATGTTATTTAAAACATGCTCCATTTCATTCAGCTAATTTTATTTTGTTTTTATATTTTGTAAATTTTATTAAGTATTGATTTAATATACTATAATTTCATTGTCTTTAATGCACATCTTTTTATGGGATCTTATGTCAGTAATGTGCTTGTCTTTATAAGAAAGTATTTATAAATCGTTGTATTATCTTGGTTAGCCACTAGGGAGAAACATTGCTCTTCATCTCCACAGATCACCCCTACACTGCTCAGATATTTTATAGTGGCGCTAAATGTTTGTTGTTTTTTTTGGTGTTTTTTAGTTTTATTTTTGAGCTTGGAAAGGGGATTATTTTTTTTTTTTTTTTTTTTCTCAATTTGTTTAAAACTTCTTTTAGTCCACTTAGGGGATCATTTGATCACTTATACTGCATAGTGCAATGGACTAGGCTTTATTGGAGGACTCATGTGATGATATTGGGGCCATTAGGGGTGGGGCACAATAACAAGGGCGCTATATAAATTATTCCTATTACATTGCCATATGGAATATAAACCATTCATTGTATTTAGAGTCCAGTTTTATTGCAGAACACCTGTCATAAAACACATATATACAGTATATACCTTCCATGTGATAAGTGCATTACATTTGTACTCTTGCCCAGGTCTTATAGCACTTGCTGGTGTCGTCTGAGCCTCTTGAATGCAGCACTGTATCCTTTACTATTGAGGCCTCAGGTGAAAGCTTGTATACAATGTATTGTAATATCCCTAATTGCACCATCTGTACACAGTACGAAGAACTGGACAACTATTTCCCATATAGCGTTTCCCTGTTTCCATATGAGGTCATATAAATTATTTATTGAACGTCTCTGGGGTCAGTAATGGTCACACCGGCCACATGCCATCTCAAGTCCACCAGGCCTGTTCTGCACACGCGTTCCGGCAGAAGCAATGTAGCGGAGCGGCCACCAGAGCCGCTGCCAGGCTCAGCACGATGAAGAAGATTGCTGCCACCCACATGTTGTATTCATGAGCCTTAAATAGAGAAGGTTCCTCCGAGGGGATCATATTGGTCAGGTTCAGCATGTATCCCAAAGTCCAGCCCACGTCTGCATTGCCAGCCTGAATGAACGAAAAACATAAAAGCCTGTATCAGACAAGACATTACGACTGGTCCTCTCTGGATCCCCCACACATGCACAAGGCAGTCCTGTTAGTGCTCAAGTAGGGGGTCTAGGCATAATATATACTGTATATTATGCATACATATATACTGTAATATGCAACACATAATACATATCACCAGTGAATAAACTGCATACACATTAAAAAAAAGTGTATGTACATCTACATATATACTGCTTATTCACTGCTGGTCTATGTTATTTCATTGCTGGTATAAATTTATATATACATACATGTAAATGGATTATTGAGGTCAAGTTATAGAAATACAATTTCAGATTTTATTTACTGACAATGGTGAAATGACCCATGGGCCCTAACAATTTGATTGCACAGGGCCCAGAAATTCCTGAACATGCATGCCAGGGTTGGACGAGTGTGTGTGTATGTGGTCTTACGAAGAAAAGTGGGATAAGCTGTTGCTAGATAGATGCAGCTTTTCCCTGACATTTGCCATCAGGAGAAGGACAAGCCCGCCTCACTCACATTGTGTGGTCGACTGGACCTTATGAAGTCAGCAGGTCCGGCTCATATTCATCCTAAGGGCTCATACTCACTTGCGAGAGACTCACATAATTCTCGTGCGAGTCTCTCGCATGAAAACCTGGCACTGCCGCCGGCACTCGGACCAGTGCGTGCGGCTACATAGAAATACATGTAGCCACATGCTCTGGTCTGAGTGGCGGCGGCTGTGCCAGGTTTCCATGCGAGAGACTCACACGAATCTCTCGCAAGTGAGTATGAGCCCTAATGGTTAGAATAGGTGCAGACACATAACAGGCTGGGGATACCTTATTGTAAGGCAGATATGGCTGTATACGGTCACAGTACATACCTGCTTAGCAAAATGAATGTTGTTCCATGTTTCACTGGTGAATTTGTACCCATTCAGGAGCAGCGTCAGGATATACATGGCGGAGCTGCAGTAATTCACCAGACGGCGCTGGTTTTCTAAAGGAAAGCTGCTGCTGAGCTACAGTCAGAGGATAGATAGGCGAATCAGGACATTCATGGTATCTACTGGTTAAGGCAAGTACTAACAATGGTAGATATGGAATAATAAAGCATAACTTAAAGGGAATCTGTCACCTATTTTTTCGACTATCAGCTGCTGGCACCGCCGTCGGGCTTATCTACAGCATTCTGTAATGCTGTAGATAAGCCCCCCATGTAACCTGAAAGAGAATAAAGACGTGTTAGATTATACTCACCCAGGGGCGGTCCGGGTCTGGTTTTGGTCCGATGGGTGTCACAGTCCAGTCCGGCGCCTCCCATCTTCTAGCAGTGATGTCCTCTTCTTTGCTTCCTGTCGTGGCTCTGGTGCACTGCTCTGCCCTGTTGAGGGCAGAGTAGAGTACTTGAGTGCGTAGGCGCTGGGAAAGGTCAGAGAGATCCGGCTCCCGCGACGGGAAGAAAAGAACAAGACGTCATCGTTAGAAGATGGGCGGCGCCGGACCGCGACACCCATCGGACCAAAACCGGACCCGGACCGCCCCTGGGCGAGTATAATCTAACTAGTTTTTATTATCTGTCAGGTTACATCGGGGGCTTATCTACAGCATTACAGAATGCTGTAGATAAGCCCCTGATGGCGGTGCTGGCAGCTGATAGTCGAAAAAATAGATGACAGTTTCCCTTTAATAAATCACACTCTAAAAAAGCCTCCTGGCTATGAAAAAACAAACACAATAATTGAAAGGCCAAAGTATGCTACAAAAGAACGTCAGTAATATAATAGGAAAACTGCTGCCACAAAGGAAGGAGCTTACAGTGTTACAGCATGAAAATGGTTGAGGATCATTAGTGGATAGAACCTGGACCCTGGATGAGATGGTTCCACTTTTCCTATGTACTATTGCTTAATATGTTTACTTTGCTTGTTTACCTACTATATTACTAAAGGTGTTTTTGTGGCATATTTTGACCTTATAATTGTCTTTGTTGTGTTTGTCTTTTCATGGAGGCATTTTTAGAGTGCACTTTATTAAGCTATGTTTTATTATTCCATATCTACTAACAGTATAAGCTACAATCAACAGGACGGCAGGTTACGATATAGAAAGGGAATGCAGACCTAGGACTAAAGACATTGTATCTAAGTGTGAGACTGTATTCTGAGCCATGTATGTAATCCTATCCTGTGTGATACTGCCTGCTGAGCTGTATATCTAATCCTATCCTGTGTGATACTGCCTGCTGAGCTGTGTATCTAATCCTATCCTGTGTGATACTGCCTGCTGAGCTGTGTATCTAATCCTATCCTGTGTGATACTGCCTGCTGAGCTGTGTATCTAATCCTATCCTGTGTGATACTGTCTGCTGAGCCGTGTATCTAATCCTATCCTGTGTGATACTGTCTGCTGAGCTGTGTATCTAATCCTATCCTGTGTGATACTGCCTGCTGAGCTGTGTATCTAATCCTATCCTGTGTGATACTGTCTGCTGAGCTGTGTATCTAATCCTATCCTGTGTGATACTGAGTGCTGAGCTGTGTATCTAATCCTATCCTGTGTGATACTGCCTGCTGAGCTGTGTATCTAATCCTATCCTGTGTGATACTGACTGCTGAGCTGTGTATCTAATCCTATCCTGTGTGATACTGACTGCTGAGCTGTGTATCTAATCCTATCCTGTGTGATACTGACTGCTGAGCCGTGTATCTAATCCTATCCTGTGTGATACTGTCTGCTGAGCTGTGTATCTAATCCAATCCTGTGTGATACTGTCTGCTGAGCCGTGTATCTAATCCAATCCTGTGTGATACTGTCTGCTGAGCTGTATATCTAATCCTATCCTGTGTGATACTGTCTGCTGAGCTGTGTATCTAAACCAATCCTGTGTGATACTGTCTGCTGAGCCGTGTATCTAATCCAATCCTGTGTGATACTGTCTGCTGAGCCGTGTATCTAATCCAATCCTGTGTGATACTGTCTGCTGAGCCGTGTATCTAATCCTATCCTGTGTGATACTGTATTCTGAGCCGTGTATCTAATCCTATCCTGTGTGATACTGTCTGCTGAGCTGTGTATCTAATCCTATCCTGTGTGATACTCACTGCTGAGCCATGTATCAAATCCTATCCTGTGTGATACTGACTGCTGAGCTGTGTATCTAATCCCATCTTGTGTGATACTGACTGCTGAGCCGTGTATCTAATCCTATCCTGTGTGATACTGACTGCTGAGCCGTTTATCTAGTCCCATCCTGTGTGATACTGTCTGCTGAGCTGTGCATCTAATCCCATCTTGTGTGATACTGACTGCTGAGCCGTGTATCTAATCCTATCCTGTGTGATACTGAATGCTGAGCCGTGTATCTAGTCCCATCCTGTGTGATACTGTCTGCTGAGCTGTGTATCTAATCCTATCCTGTGTGATACTGCCTGCTGAGCTGTGTATCTAATCCTATCCTGTGTGATACTGCCTGCTGAGCTGTGTATCTAATCCTATCCTGTGTGATACTGCCTGCTGAGCTGTGTATCTAATCCTATCCTGTGTGATACTGCCTGCTGAGCTGTGTATCTAATCCTATCCTGTGTGATACTGTCTGCTGAGCCGTGTATCTAATCCTATCCTGTGTGATACTGTCTGCTGAGCTGTGTATCTAATCCTATCCTGTGTGATACTGCCTGCTGAGCTGTGTATCTAATCCTATCCTGTGTGATACTGAGTGCTGAGCTGTGTATCTAATCCTATCCTGTGTGATACTGCCTGCTGAGCTGTGTATCTAATCCTATCCTGTGTGATACTGACTGCTGAGCTGTGTATCTAATCCTATCCTGTGTGATACTGTCTGCTGAGCCGTGTATCTAATCCTATCCTGTGTGATACTGTCTGCTGAGCTGTGTATCTAATCCAATCCTGTGTGATACTGTCTGCTGAGCCGTGTATCTAGTATCTAATCCAATCCTGTGTGATACTGTCTGCTGAGCTGTATATCTAATCCTATCCTGTGTGATACTGTCTGCTGAGCTGTGTATCTAAACCAATCCTGTGTGATACTGTCTGCTGAGCCGTGTATCTAATCCAATCCTGTGTGATACTGTCTGCTGAGCCGTGTATCTAATCCAATCCTGTGTGATACTGTCTGCTGAGCCGTGTATCTAATCCTATCCTGTGTGATACTGTATTCTGAGCCGTGTATCTAATCCTATCCTGTGTGATACTGTCTGCTGAGCTGTGTATCTAATCCTATCCTGTGTGATACTGACTGCTGAGCCGTGTATCTAGTCCCATCCTGTGTGATACTGTCTGCTGAGCTGTGTATCTATTCCTATCCTCTGTGATACTGTCTGCTGAGCTTTGTATCTAATACTATCCTTAGTGATACTGTCTCCTGAGCCATGTATCTAATCCCATCCTGTGTGATACTGTCTGCTGAGCTTTGTATCTTATACTATCCTTAGTGATACTGTCTCCTGAGCCATGTATCTAATCCTATCCTGTGTGATACTGACTGCTGAGCCGTGTATCTAATCCCATCCTGTGTGATACCGTCTGCTGAGCTTTGTATCTAATACTATCCTTAGTGATACTGTCTCCTGAGCTGTGTATCTAATCCTATCCTGTGTGATATTGTCAGAGGAGCTCTGTTCCTCCATACCTCGGTCCATTCCCGGGAGCAGTATCCCCAGATGGAGCTGTTGGTTTCGCTCAGGGATTGTCCACATGTCAGATTGAGGAAGTTGAATGTGTAGTAAAAGGCGGAGAATGCCTGCAATGAGAGGGCATAGCGGCATTAGACCCACGGTTTCTGCGGATCATGTGACTTTCATATAATGTCCTGTATCACATATACTCACGTAGAACTCGCCATACACTGGCGGCTGGTAGATGCCATTAAAGGAGCAGGAGCTATTACCGCAGACTGAAAAATTGAAGATCTGTGAGACTGACAGCAGGCACTGGTACGAGTCCCCGGTTCCCACCACGGTGACATTAACCTCTTCATTGCCTGAGGGTGTCGTGACGCAGGGACTATCATAGACTGAGGACAGAGAGACGGTGGTGGTGTAACCTCGTGGATAACACGGATGCTGGACATTCCCTGAGCCGCGAGTCTAACGAGAACACAGAGGAATTTGCTGTCTATCAATATTAACGATTTCAGATATCTATGTGTGTATGCTTTTAACCCCTCTAAGTACACAGCATTTTTTCCCCGCAATGTAACCATGGCAGGCTCAGCAACCTTTATTAATCCAAGTACTTGGCAAGGTTTCATTTTTTGCACTGTTTTTCCTCCCCTCAAGCCAGGAGCCATAACTTTCTTGTTCTTCTATTGTCACGGCCATACGAGGGTTCTTTTATTTGCAGAACGACTCGTATTTTTCCGTCACACTTCATTTACCGATAATGTAAAATATATATATATATATATATATATATATATATATATATATATATATATATATATATATATATATATAGTAGATGTAATGTGAAACAAGGGAAACATTCCAAGTGAAATGGTGTCAAAACCCCACAATTACACAGTTGGTTTTCGGGTTTCTTTTTTATGGCACTCAATGCTAAAAATAACCTTGCAATCGGATTCTCCACACCAGTAAGATTACGGTGATGCCAAACTTCTAAGGTTTTCTTTTCATATTTTATAGGTTAAAAAAAAAATAATTCAGAACTATGTAAAAAAAAAAAAAAAAAGTTTGGTTTGTGTGGCCATTTTCTGTGACCCTTATTCATTTTATTTTTTTTATTTTGTTGCTGGAGCTGTGCGAGGGCTTATTTTTTGCACAGCGAGCTGTATTAATTTATTCATATCACTTGGAGGCTAAGGGTATGTGCACACTTCGCGGTTTCTGCTGCGTTTCCGCAGCGTTTTTGGCTCTGCAGAAACGCAGCAGATTCTGCTGCGTTGTACAGTACCTTTATTTCCTATGGAAATAAAAAAAAGCTGTGCACATGCTGCGTTTTTTTCCGCGCGGCTTTGCTGCGGTTTACAATCCGCAGCATGTCAATTGTTTGGTGCAGAAATGCTGCAGTTTTACACCTCATCCATTATGAGGTGTAAAACCGCAGGGCAAAACCGCAGAAAAAACGCAGATAAACCACAGAAAAACCGCAGCACTTTGTCCTGCGGATTTCCTGCGGTTTTCTCTACAAAATCCGCAGAGACAAAAAACTATGTGTGCACATACCCTAATACAATGTTTTGATCGTTTTTTTATTGATTTTTTTTAGAGCGTTTAATGAAAAAAAGGCAATTCTGACATGGGAATTCCTTTTCTATTTACAGCGTTTAGTGCATGAGTTAAATAGTTTTTTAAACAGAAAAAGGTGTTGATTTCAACTTTTCTGACCTTTTTTTTTAAAAACACTAACTTTATTTTTTAGTCCCCTTAAGCGACTTGAACATGCGATTGTTTGATTGCTTGTTCTATATACTCCTGAGCTTGGCTTCATAGGAGCACCACTAGGTGGCGACAGGGGTTTTCAGTTTTTAACGATGACCGTTTAAGGGTATGTGCACACGTTGCAGTGTCGTGCGCGGAATCTGTACAATTTGCAGGTCAAAATGCTTGCGTTTTACCTGCGGATTTAGTGCGGATTTCGCCTGCGTTTTTACACCTGCGGATTCGTATAATGGAATTAGTGTAAAAACGCTGCGGAATCCGCACAAAGAATTCCACAGCATGTGCACAGCGGTTTTTGTTTTCCATAGGATAACATGGTACTGTACAGCCCATGGAAAACTGCTGCGGATCTGCAGGGCCAAATCCGCTGCGGATCCACAGACGAATCCGCAACGTGCACATACCCTAAATGCTGTTTTTTGTGATTGACAGCAGCATTTAATTTGGTACTAGTTCGGGTTGATGCCGCTGGCTGTATAACACTGGTGGCACGTGCCCAGTATAAAGCAGTCTCAGCTCCTGAGCATGCTTCATGCATCTGACATATGACATACCAGTCCATTTTATTTCGGGAAAGGGGTTAAGCTTGGTAATTGACACAGTCTATTTATATTTTAGTATGTCACTATAATGTCCAAAAAAGACACATCACTTCAGAATATATAACTCAAACCCCTACTTAGAATAAAGAGGGGGGATGAAGAGATCCATAATTAAAATTATATAAATTTTATTAAATATGAAATAAAAACAAAACAATAGTTGTCCGCAGTATAGGAGACCAATTAACCTTATGTTCCGGAGTTGGTAACCACATCCTCTCACCCCGACGCGCGTTTTGCCACTGGCTTCTTCCTGGGGGCGTCCTATACTGCGGACACTGTTTTGTTAGTTTTTTGAGCATTTTCTTATACAGGGTCTGCTACCATGCGGTAACCATCTGGGAAGATTAGTATTATTCAGCAACACCATTATACTTACCTTGATATTTGGGTTAGACATCAGTGTGTAACCATCTTGGCTGATTAATATCATTCAGTGACACTGTTATACTTACCTCAGTATTTGGGATTATCAGTTGGTTCATAACCTGAGTGTTATGTATGCTCAGCAGTATAGATGCTATTCACCCCTTTTTTGGCCTACTTTCACTTAGATTATTTTTTAATAATTTATACCATTAATCTTTGTGAATCCTTTCGTTCATATTGGGCTATATTTGTTCTTATTATATTTAATCATCATTCTTGTACTTAATACAATGTTGAAAAATACCAGTAAGTCCAATTAGATATGGAAACTATCTAATCAGCTGGTATTTATTTATAAGATTTGTATTTTGGTCCTTATTTTGGAGTTGGAACAGTCCTTTTATGTGAGGCATTCTGCTTTTTATTACTTGTTTTGTATTAAATTTCATATTTAATAACATTTATATAATTGTAATTATGGATCTCTTCATCCTCCCTCTTTATTCTAAGTAGGAGTTTGAGTTACGGTATATATTTATATTTTAGGCATGGCCAGGTTATCTTTAAGCTGTAGACAAACATCCAACCACTTAGATGCGATGGTCACTATTGATTGCAGTATCTAAAAGGTTTAACGGCCAGGATCAGAGTTATCGTCACTGCATTTCAGACTCAAATTGTATTAGGTGTTTTGTAGGGACACATTGTATTTTAGCCATTTTTTTAGGGTTGGGGATGGGAGGATTGTATACCTGAATAAATGGAACAACTTTCATCTGCATGAACTTTGGAAATGTTACCTCAATGAGGTGCACCAGCAGCTTCTTCAGCGCCTGGTCTTGGCCATAGCAGAGATAGCTATGAGTGTAGATGGTGTAGTCATAGCCATAGAGTTTGAAGATCATCTCTGTGCTTTTGTCTTCAATTGTCCCTGAAGGTTGGAAAGTCATTTGGGTGGAGGCACCTCCTAGATCCATGGCCCCGACCATCTGAGCTTGTTTGGGTCGGAACCAGCTCTGTATATAGGAATACTGCTCCAAGGGAAAAAGGAGCAGGTCAAGAAATGTTTTCAGGAGAGACTTGAGGAATGAGGAATGGATTTCACTACTGACCTGTATGAAGGTGCCCAGAAGGTAGTTGACAGTGACCCAGCCTAGCGAGCCTTCCTCTTTGCCATCTAATATTCGAGCTCCCTGAAAGTTCACCGGATACTCACGGAGAGTTTTGGAAACTTCGTGAAAGATTTGCTGAGTTTTAGTCTCATTCTGCAACCTATGAACATAATTAGATTATTGCAGTCAATTGAAAGGGAAAATTTTAACTTTTCTATAGTAAATATTTAATCATGGCTATTATAAGCAATATAGTATCTCTTAAAGGAACACTGCCTAATCAATAATTTCTCAGCTACTCAGAGGTTTCTATCAATGATGAGATGGGCAGAGTGATTTGACCTCTGGTTTGCAATAATTAAACACTTTAGAAATTGATTTCTGACTTGTCTTTCGGTACAAGATAATCTATTTTTTGCTTACAATGCTTGAAAACAGAAAAAAAGGGGTCAAGTGGAGTCACTGTAACAATACCAAGGTCAATATCTTACCAAGGCTATCGCTTCATGCAAAAGTGAAGTATGGTGTGTAGGGATCAAAAGAGGCACATTGATTATTCCATTAGTGAAATCATCAAGTCATGTAGGTAATCAGCTGCAGTGTCATTGTTTTATGTCCAAGACGTTGTTACATTTCTAATTATATCTTTATAGCAGACAGGGCTTATTAAATTCTGACAGAGAGCTCCAAATCTTTTGCATTCACAGTTTTGTTTTTTTCCCACTTTCAGCCACCACTAGGGGGTGCTCTCTGTATACAGATAAAGCATTGAGGCCAATTATAACACAATGTGTAGTGAGCTCCCACTGGTGGTAGCTGCAGGAAGCCAGAGTTTTTGTTACCTGTCCTGGCTCCAGCTCCATTTTGCGCCACTTCCCTCTCCTGTACTGACTTACTCTGCTCTTGTGACTTCTCGTGTCACCCCTTTATGTTGATAAAGTATTCAGGCATTAGGACACACTGCAACCACACGTGTTCACAATTAACTGACATTTCTCAAACCCAGATCTGCTATCACGTGCCCCGGCTAAATTTATCCTAAGTATGCCACTTAACCAACACTTAGCTCTACTGTCCTAAGGTGCTGTTTGCACATTTGACTCTGCCACATCCAAGTGCTTCACTGCCGTCTCAGCTCTACGATCCTAAGGTACTACCTGCATATTAGGTTCTGCTACATCTAGGGGGCCCATCTGCCATCCTTAAGTGCTAAACACACATTTGGCCTCGCTACATTAAGGTACTTGTCTGCAGACTCAGGTGAGCTATTGATGCTGTCTGCATAATTTGCTCTGCTGAATCCAGGTGCCTGTCTGCAGTCTCTGCTACTGTTCTAAGGTGCTAACCACACATTTGGCTCTGCTGTAGTCAGTCTGTAGTCTTAGCTAAGCTCTTCCAAGGTGATGTCTGCACATTCAGCTCTGTTACGTTCAGGTGCCTGTTTTGTTTCTGGGTGCTGACTATGGTTTTGGTTCAGTTATATTAATATGTTAGTCTGCCATTCCAAGTTGCTGTATGCACACTTAGGCTAGTTTCACACTAGCGGTTTTTTGTGCTGCGCCTCGTGCGCATAGCAAACGCATGCAAAAAACACATCATGTGTTTTGCATGCGTTTGCTGTTTAGTTGTGCATGCGATTTAACCAGTTTGTCACCATATTAAACCAAAAAGCGCATGCGATTTTAAGCGCATGCGTGCGCATGTCCTAGCGCACGTGTGCGTTCCCATAGACTCTAATGCTGGTTTTTTGCACATTCCGTGCGCTAACGTCCGCATGCGTTTTTTTGAGACAGGTCGGACGGACCAAAAATGCAACAGATTGCGTCCGGCGCGCCTAGACACACACTACAAAAAAAGCATGCGCACGAAAACGCACACAAACGCATGCATGCGCTAGACCATGCGCACCCATGTTAAAGATAGCACGAGGCACAGCACTAAAAAACGCAAGGTGTGAAACCAGCCTTAGATCTGCTGCATCATGTTATTAGTCTCGGTCTACATGTTTCAGCTGTTGTAAGGTGCTGTCTGCAAACTCGGTTCTTCTATAAAAAGGTGAATGTTTCTTAGGGCTCATACTCACATGCGAGAAACTCGGACGAGTCTCGCACATCAATACCCGGCACTGCCGCCGACACTAGGATCGGAGCGTGCGGTTGCATGTATTTCTATGCAGCTGAACACTCCGGTCCCGAGTGCCGGCGGCAGTGCCGGATATTGACGTGCGAGACTCGTCCGAGTTTCTCGCATGTGAGTATGAGTCCTTACTCTACTGCTACACGTGCCGTCCTGCAGATCCAACTCCACTGCTGCTTGCTGTCCCATGTAGTCTCAGGTCTATCTAACTCCACTGCTTCATCACTTTCAGTCCGTGCTGCTCACCTTGACCTATATTTTAGGGAACGTTTTTATTAGTCACTTTCATATGTTAAAAGAGTTGCCTGGTGAAGAGAAGTTAATCACTTACCTGTAAAGTAATAACATAGATTTAAAAAAAGCTTCCCATTTTACCAGAGATATATTGTCAAATTTCTAAGCACAGAAGAGACCTGAGTGGAGCTTGTGACCCTCATTTTGGGGTCCAGGAAATCTGCACCCATAAATGCAGCAGGACTCGGGTTATAGATCGGGTAGTTGTGTATGTAAATGAGCCGGTGGCGCCCACTTGTGGACTGTGATAAGGACGCCTCTCAATGCTGTTGGCACAATTACTCACACAATTCATGTACTATTTGATTAGTATGATTGGTAAATGGTGATGTCAGGGGATAACGGTGATAAGATATAATCCGTTTATTATAACAATTCATGTTTATTAGTGCATTTAAAGTGACACTCCGCTGTAACCCTGTAATATAACGTTAGTATTAGGCCATAATGTGTTTTATGCAACATTTAATACTTTACTTGAGAAGCCTCATCCCGGCTGTCGCTCCCAATAATGTTGTGGTCTCTCTGTGCTGCTTGGAGGGAATGATTTTCAGAACTTCATCCATACAGGGTTTCAGGATCTCCCCAGCCTGGGAGGGATTATCAGCGTAAGAAGAAAGTCCTGACCCTAAGGATGTAATAACACAGCATATATAAAACATATAGGTTGTCTGCAGTGGTAGGATGCCAGAACTGTTCATTAGTGGACATTCACTTTAAATTACTGTACAATAGACAAGTTTAAATACTTGGGAATAAGTGTCAGCACCAAGCCTAAAGAATATGGAACACTAAAGGCCCCTTTACATTTAGCGATGCACCAGCGATCCCAACAACGATACGACCCGGTCAGGATCGCTGGTGCATCGCTAAATGGTCACTAGTGAGCTGCCACACAGGCAGATCTCACAGCGATGTAGCGACACAGCAGCGGTCGTTACTTACCTTTCTGACGCGGCGATCCTGACTTCCTCCCGCCCGCGTCCACGCGTCGCTCGTCGGCGCCAGCAGGAAGCGCCCGACGAGAAATGGAGCTGCACGATCTCGCGCGATCAGCGACAGACAGCGGGGGAGCCGGTCAGAGGGAAGTATCACACATAGCAATATCGGTAGCGATATCGCTGCTGCATCACAAAATCGGTAACGCTTTAGCGATATCGCTATGTGTAAAGGTTAACGTAGACCCTTTGTTAGATAAATTTAGAACTAAGATTAAGGCGTTAGTGTATAAAGTGTGGGACAGAGGAAAGAAATGGATGGGTGATTAGGGATGCACTAAATGCAGACCGCTATGGCATAATCCCACTGGGCAAAGCGTCAAAGCTAAAGACCTTCTCTGATTGGGAGCAAAAGGATCTGGTTGATAGAACAATTATTTAAATACCCTGTCCTTCAAAGCTTCTACAGCTCCAAGTGGAATTCAATTTACCACGTAACACTTTTCACAAATATCTACTAATCCAACATTAAGTCTGCTCAGTCAGGTCAGATGGTCCTCAGTATACATCATCCCCTAATAGATACTATTCCTTCTACAGGCCATACACAGGGTTTAAGCTCTACCATATATTCCGTAAATGCCTGTCGTCACCCCAACTGGATAATCTCCCAACAAATGTTGGCCCTATATCGGTGGAGTAATGGAGAGAGTATAAAAACTGTTCCCACGTTATCTCCCTGTGAGGCCCAAAGGCCCTCACCTATATGTTAATCAGAGTGCACAAAACTCCAAGCTTTCTACACAAGACAGGATATCGCTATGATGCAAAATGCCCTAGGTGTGGGATGGATGAAGCACATCTGATGCCTATGATGTGGGAATGTAGACAGATAGGCCCACTTTGGAATGAGGTCATCTCCTTGACAGAAAGGGTGTACGGATTAACAGATCTACGTATATGTATATTGGGATTATTTGAAGATGGATCTTGACTTGCCCCTTATCCATAGGTATCTCTCGTATTCTATATCAAGCACGTGAACTTTTTGCGTTTCAATGGTTAGACACACACCCTCCATGTATGGAAGAGCTACTACGATGTAAAAATAATATAATCTGGCTGGAAAGCGAGTTCATCATAAATGTAATTCACAAATTTGGAAAGATATGGAGTCCTTGGTCGGATCCCCTTTCTTCCTCCTTCTCCCCCTTCTACGAATTTTATACTCTGTTATTCTATAACTGCTCTGAAAATGAAAATGGTTCTCTCTGTTGATGGTGGGATTCGGGTTTAGGGTGGGTTAGGGAAATGAAGTTGAGATACTTTGTCTATGTATTATACTATGGCATTATTATGTCATTTATGTTATTTGAAAGATGGACAATTTGTATTTGGAGTTTTTCAATGAAAATGATTAAAAATGATTACTGTACAATAACAGAGCATAGCAATAACAGGTCCCACGGAGAGAGGGGACCCCATACTGCTGGTCCGAGCTGTCAATCTTTGGAAAGTGGGAAGGGGCAGAGGAGAGGTGAATTCCTGTTCAACAAGATGAGACTACCCCTTTGAAAAGCCCTTGAACAGTAGATGAAGGGATAGCCAAATCCACCAATTTTAGCACGAGTGGCCATCTTTTGTGTGAAGGGTATCCTGACCTTTCCCTGCTGGCATATGGTAAGGAAAAGAAAGATCGGGCACATGGAATTCAACATATCCGATCCTTTGTTCTTCTGCCCACATTAGAGATCTTATCTTCCCTGAAAGGGCATTTTCAATATATCTGATCCTTCACACCACAATATAATTTGTAGGGGGAGAGTCGGAAGGTGCCCATGTGGGTGGCCCTCCCAGGGCTGTGGGGTACTCGGTACCGGGACGGTCTCTCAGAGGGAGGTGTGACAGCAGCGGTGACCCGGTCCGTGGCCCTGGGCGCCCATGTAAAAGATTTGAGTGGTGGAATAAAGCTTGAGTGATTCGTGACGCCACCTGTGGTGTTCGGCAATGAAGATGTTAAGCCGACGCTGCAGACAGATCCTCTGGGACAGATGGTGGGGTGCAGCAGTGATGTTATAGCCCTCCACAGGTAGGGCTGTTGGTCCCAGGGCAGTGTAGATAAAGAGGATAGGTGTTGAGGAAGAGGGTGCAGTGTCTGGCACAGAGATGTAGCAGTGCTGAAGAAGTTGCAGGAAGAAGGCAAGGACACAACAAAGTGTAGTTTCTTTACCTTTACTATGTAAGTGCAGTCCAGGGTCCAGATTACAGATGGCACAGGAGCTGATTAGCCTGGAAGCAACTTAGGGATCTCTCTGTCAGATGGGTTGTGTAGTCTCCTCTCTATCGCTTACTTGAGGTATATGCAGTACTGTGTTACACTGACGTTCCTCCTTTCCTTTTGGATCTACCTCGTATGGCAGACAGCTGTAGCCTTCTATCTCCTTTGGCTCACACGTGGCTGTTGTGCCTCCGAGTCTTAGATGGGAATAGAGCATTTACAGCTTCCTATTCCTCTGGTTTCTGTTGCAGGACCGTCAGTCTCCATACAACCTTGTAGACCAGGCTCCAGATCATGCGCTCCAGCTGGGAATGAGCCTCAACTCTCTGCTTAATCCCCCAGCTCCTCTCCCCATGTCCACACACTTCGCCCTCCTCACAGAACTGACCATTTTCCCTTCCTGGCCCCCAGAGAGAAGCTCTTCCCCTTAGTATTGGCTCAGAGCTCCCTCTGCTGGCCTGGAGTGGGAACTGTGTTGTATGTAGAGATTAACTGTCAGAGAGACCCTTCATTGCTTCCAGGCATGACATCACACCCCCTAGGAGGAAGGTAATGCCATTGTGGCGACCATACTCCTGGGAGCGCCACATTCCCCCCTAGTGCAATTCAGTACTCCCGGACTGATAAAAAAAAACATATGAACAGATAAACAAATGAACAATTATAAATGTACAAGATTTAGAAAAAATGAAAAATACAAAACCAAAAGCTCCAAAAATAGTCATGTGACGATTAGTCCATGCGTCAATGTCCATGGTCCATTCCTGGGCAAATGGTGAACTATGTACAAAAGAAGTTTTTGACCACAACTAGTCCTGTGGCCCAATTGTCCATCAAAACAAACTGGAAAATTCAAAAAGGGGATTTCTTACAGAGTCTCTGTAGGTACAAAATTTAAAACGTTACATATATTCATGTACAGGTTAACATTTACATTATTTGCATAACTTATTTAGATGCGAAACCCGAGCGGTGGTATGCCTTGGGTACTACGGACAGACCTACATAGCTCTGGTGTGGGTAAACTGGGTAATAGCCATCTACGGACTCAGACTCACCATGGGTATGACAGATTCACCACTAGCAGCACGAGGATTCTCTGGCTCCACTGCTGGTGTGGCATCTACTGCCTGAACTTCCTGATTTTCAGAGTTCTTTTGTGTCACTTCTGCTTGCACTACCAGTTGGGGAAAGGTCAAAACTGGCACCACTATGGCATTATTTACTCTAGTCCAATTTATAGGGAATTCTCCAAGTACAGTGCTGACCTTTTCTTCTTCTATGGGTGGGATGTTGTTTTGCTCTTCTATTCTTTCTTTTAACTGGTCAGGGCACAATTTCAAATGATCCCTTGATACTGCTGCTGAGGTTTCTCCCCCATCCTTACTGATAAGGCACACCTTGGTGTTATCGAAGTTTGATGGTAAGATGGTGTAGGGTTCAGCTTCCCATTGGTCATCTAATTTATGCATCCTCCTCTTCCTTTTAAGGACTTGTTCTCCTGGTGACAAGGGAACTGCAGGTGCATGATGATTGTAGTGCTTTTCTTGTTTTTGTCTTGCTTGAGCTAGACTCTTTTCTACACACTCTTTTACTCTTCTGTATTGCTGCTGCCGGTCTGTATCCCAGTCAGATCTGGTGATGTTACCTCAGGTGTAAGGACTCCCATATCCAAATCAATAGGCAGCTTACCAGGCCTTGCTCTCATTAGGTAGGCTGGAGTGCAGTTGGTGGAATTCACAGGAATGTGATTGTAGAGGTCTACCAGATCTGGCAACTTCTCTGGCCACAGATTCCTCTCTTCCAAAGGCAAGGTCTTCAGTAGATCGATCACCACCTGATTTATCTTTTCACACATGCCATTGGTCTGTGGATGGTACGGTGTTGTCCTGATCTTCTTGTAACCATACAAGTTACAGAATTACTGGAACACTTCCGCCTCAAAGGCTGGACCTTGATCTGTAAGCACTTGCTCGGGGTATCCGTGTGGTTGACAAAAGTGCTGTTGGAAGGCTCTGGCTGCTATCCTGGCTCTTTGATTTTTGACAGGCACAACTACCAAGAACCTTGAGTAGTGGTCAACAATCGTAAGAGCATAAATGTAGCCTGAACGGCTTGAGACCAGCTTCACATGGTCCAGGGCGACCAACTCAAGTGGCTGTTTGGTTATTACTGGCTGCAAAGGAGCTCGCTTGCTGTTAAGGTCCTTTCTGCGCATGTTGCATTGTCCACACTCCCGGCACCAATTTTCAATGGCTTTCCTCATACCAGCCCAGTAGAATCTCTCCCGGAGCAAGGCTTCCAACTTCTTCCATCCGAAGTGTCCGGCTCCATTATGGTATTCTTCCAAGACCATTGATGCTTCTCTCTTTGGTACTACCACCTGCCAGACCAGCTCATGAGTTCAGGCATTGATACTCCTCCGGCACAGCTTTCCTTCATAGATGAACAGCCGACCTCTTTCCTTTCACAACTGTTGGGTTTCTTCAGGAGCATCTGGATCTGGGCATGAGTCAGCTTGTGACAGTAGCTCCTTTACCAGGCGGACTGCGGGGTCACTATCCTGCGTTTCTGCCCAGTCATGATGATGCAATGGATTTAGGGTGGCCTCTTTCAAGCCAGACCGTCTGTTTCTCACTCCTTGGGCACGTTGGGCCACAATTGGCTGGTGGAAGGCAGGTAACTCGATTTCTTCAAGTGCCTCAGGGTCTTCTCCTGCATCTGGCAGATTAGGCATTCTGGACAGTGCATCAGCATTGGCGTTCTTGTGCCCCGCTCGGTACTTGATGGTGAATTCATAGTTAGACATCCGAGCCATCCATCGCTGCTCCAGTGCACCTAGTTTTGCAGTTTCCAAGTGAGTCAACGGGTTGTTGTCCGTGAAGGTGGTAAACTTGGCTGAAGCTAGGTAATGCTTGAATTGTTCAGTCACAGCCCAGACTATGGCGAGGAACTCCAGTTTGAAGGAACTGTAGTTGTCAGGGTTCCTTTCAGTGGGACGAAGCTTCCTGCTGGCGTAGGAGATCACTCTTTCCTTGCCATTCTGTACCTGTGACAGTACTGCTCCCTGTCCCACGTTGCTGGCATCAGTATACAACACAAAGGGTTGGTCACAATCTGGGTAGGCCAGAACTTCATCTCCTGTGAGAGCCATCTTCAGTCGAGTGAAGGACCTCTCCAGGTCCTCATTCCATTCAAATGTAGGACTCTGCTTTCTGGCCTTCTTGGGCTGACCCACCAGAAGATTTTGCATAGGAGTGGCTATCTCAGTGAAGCCTTTGATGAACTTTCGGTAGTAGCCTACCAGCCCGAGGAATTGACGTACTTCATGGAGGTTGCTGAGCTTCTGCCAGTCCCGGATGACTGTGATTTTGTCAGGATCCTGTGCCACACCTTCTGCACTCACTACATGACCGAGGTACTGAACCTTGGGCTTCAGGAGGTGGCATTTGGAAAGCTTCACCTTCAGGCCAAAGTTGGACAAGGCTTCAAACACCTCAGCCAGGTGCTTCAGATGGTCTTCATAAGTCTTGGAAAAAACAATGACATCATCAAGGTACAACAGGACTGCCTCGAAGTTCTTGTGTCCAAGACAACACTCCTGCAGTCGTTGGAATGTCCCAGGGGCGGTGCAGAGCCCGAATGGCATGTAGTTGAACTCACAGAGACCCATTGGGGTGGTAAGCACTGTTTTCTCCTTGTCTGCCTCTGCCACGGGAACCTGCCAATACTCACTAGTGAGATCTAAGGTGGAAAAATAGTTAGCAGTTTTAAGTGCAGCTAATGACTCCTCAATTCTGGCTAATGGGTAGGCATCCTTATGTGTAATGCTGTTAATTTTTCTGTAATCAACACACATTCTCATGGTACCATCTTTCTTTTTCAAAAAAACTATTGGGGCTGCCCAGGGGCTACAACTGTCTCTGATCACCCCAGCCTCCTTCATTTCCCGCAACATACTTTTGGCACATTGATATTGCATTGAGGGTATAGCCCGGTACCTTTCTTTAATGGGTGGATGATCTCCAGTGGAGATATGGTGTTGAACCCCTTTTGCCTTCCCAAAGTGTAGGGGGTGTTTACTGAATACCCGCTCATACTCCTGAGTCACTCTGTAAACCCCACTCTTTTGGTATGAAGGGGTGGAATCCGTTCCCACCTGCAGCTGCTGACACCACTCCTCCAGCTGCTTTACAGAGCCATTGTCCTCCACCTGGTCGGATGAGACCAAGGACTCTGCTGCCCGTATGGCGTTGTTGCTGACAGTAAGCAGCTTAGCAACTGTGGCATACCGAGGTACTATGGCCTCCTCCTCCCCACAATTCAAGAGGCGTGCAGGTACTCTCCCTTTGCGAACATCAACTACCCCTCTGGCTGTCAGGACAGTGGGCCAGCTGTCAGAATACACAGGTTCTACCAATGCCTGGTAATCTTTTCCTCTTAGGCCTAAGGCTGCCCGACACCAAATCAACATTTCACATCTGGGGGGTATTGCAATGGGGAAAGAATCACTCACTCTGACGCTGCCAATTTCTCCGCCAGAGAGTTCTACCTGCTGTCTTTGCATCAGGGCCTTGATCTCCTTCTGCAGGACTCGTTGTTCACTGGAACCAGCAGTTTCAACCACCTGTTGCAACAAGACAATAACCTCGGAAAGACAATTTTCAATCACATTGGTACCAAGAGTCATCATTGGGTTACATTCTCGTCGATCAATATCCACAACTATCAGACCTTGAGATTTTAACTCTACTCGACCCACTGTAACTATAATTTCTTTACATCCCACTTGCGGTAAAGACTGACCATTACTGGCAACTACTGTGAGTTCAACACTTGGGCCGCGAGTAAGTTCAGAATCAGCCCAATACCGCTTGTAAAGGTTATAGGGCATAGTTGTCAACTGGGAGCCAGTGTCCAGCAAAGCGTTCATGGGGATGCCGTCAATCACCACTGGGAGGACTGGTCTCCCTCCAACATACTTGGCTCGCCAGTTCTTTGGGCCTTGTGGTCCTACTCCTGGGGGTTGGCCCTCTCCCTGGAGGACACCTGCAGGGACTGCACGGTTTTAGCAAGTGCAGCCATACCCTTGGTCAACTCCTGGACCTGAAGACGCAGTTCTGCAGATGGATCTTTGTCCAGAGTCTGTGCATCAGCCTCCACAGGGATGGAAGGGAAAGATGTTGCTTCCTGGGGGTATGTAATAGCTGGGCGCCTAGGGGGCGCTGGACGGCTGACATTTGGTTCATGCAGCACCCGGATAGCCCTGTCTTTGAAATCAGCAAAGTCTAGGTCAGGGTTTTGTAGGGCTATGATGCTGTGCTCTGTGGGTACTGGATAGGAGTCCCTCAATTAATTGCTCCTTTAACAGTCCGTCTCCATCTTTCACACTGTCTGGATCAATCTGCTTGACTTCCCGCAGCGCCTCCTGCAGGTTAAGAGCATAGTCCTGTATACTGTCCTGCGCTTTCTGCTTACACCCAAAGAATCTCATCTTGATTTCAGCGGCAGTGCGGGTGTCAAAGGTGCTTCTTAGCTTAGACAGG
This sequence comes from Dendrobates tinctorius, assembly GCF_039654945.1. Taxonomy (NCBI): domain Eukaryota; kingdom Metazoa; phylum Chordata; class Amphibia; order Anura; family Dendrobatidae; genus Dendrobates; species Dendrobates tinctorius. The sequence continues at coordinate 8,952,681 of NW_027361898.1, forward strand.
ATCTTTTTAACAGTCTCTTTATCAGTGTCCTGCCAGGCTTTTACTTCCCTCTGTGCTGCACCTGTTAGCTGCCCAATAAGGATGTTCTCTTTCTGGCTTTCAGACAGAGGATACACTTTAACCCCTTCACCCCCAAGGGTGGTTTGCATGTTCATGACCGGGCCAATTTTTACAATTCTGACCACTGTACCTTTATGAGGTCATAACTCTGGAACACTTCCATTGATCCCAGTGATTCTGACATTGTTTTCTCGTGACATATTGTACTTCATGTTAGTGGTAAAATTTCATTCAAATAACTTGCGTTTATTTGTGAAAAAAATGGAAATTTGGCAAAAATTTTGAAAATTTCGCAATTTTCCAACTTTGAATTTTTATGCCCTTAAATCACAGAGATACGGCACACAAAAAACTTGATAAGTAACATTTCCAACATGTTTACTTTACATCAGCACAATTTTGGAACCAAAATTTTTTTTTGTTAGGAAGTTATAAGGGTTAAAAGTTGACCAGCGATTTCTCATTTTTACAACACCATTTTATTTTTAGGACCACATCACATTTGAAGCCACTTTGAGGGGTCTATATGATAGAAAATACCCAAAAGTGACACCATTCTAAAAACTGAACCCCTTAAGGTGCTCAAAACCACATTCAAGAAGTTTATTAACCCATTAGGTGCATCACAGGAATTTTTTTGAATATTTAAAAAGAAATGAACATCTAACTTTTTTTCACAAAAAAATTACTTCAGGTTCAATTTTTTTTATTTTACCAAGGGTAACAGGAGAAATTAGACTGCAAAAGTTATTGTGCAATTTGTCCTGAGTACGCTGATACCTGATTTGTGGGGGGGAACGACTGTTTCGGCGCATAGCAGAGCTCAGAATGGAAGGAGTGCCGTTTGACTTTTTCAATGCAAAATTGGCTGGAATTCAGATCGGACGCCATGTCACGTTTGGAGAGTCCCTGATGTACCTAAACAGTGGAAACCCCCTACAAGTGACCCCATTTTGGAAACTAGACCCCCCCAAGGAACTTATCTAGATATGTGGTGAGAACTTTGAACCCACAAGGGCTTTACAGAAGTTTATAACGTACAGCTGTTCAATTAAAAAATCATTTTTTCCACAAAAATGATCTTTTCACCCCAATTTTTATTTTCCCAAGTGTAACAGGACCCTAAAAGTTATTGAGCAATTTGTCCTGAGTACGCTGATACCCCACATGTGGGGGTAAACCACTATTTGGGCGCATGGCAGAGCTCGGAAGGGAAGCAATGCCATTTGACGTTTTTGGCTGGAATTGAGATCGGACACCATGTCGCGTTTGGAAGACCCCTGATGTACCAAAACAGTGGAAACCCCCCACAAATGACACCATTTTGGAAACTAGACCCCCTAAGGAACTTATCTAGATGTGTGGTGAGAACTTTGAACTCCCATGGGCTTCACAGAAGTGTATAACATACAGCCATACAATTAAAAAATCATATTTTTTCCACAAAAATGATCTTTTCACCCTCAATTCTTATTTTTCCAAGGGTAACAGGACCCTAAAAGTTATTGTGCAATTTGTCCTGAGTACGCTGATACCCCACATGTGGGGGTAAACCACTATTTGGGCGCATGGCAGAGCTCGGAAGGGAAGCAATGCCATTTGACGTTTTTGGCTGGAATTGAGATCGGACACCATGTCGCGTTTGGAAAACCCCTGATGTACCAAAACAGTGGAAACCCCCCACAAATGACACCATTTTGGAAACTAGACCCCCTAAGGAACTTATCTAGATGTGTGGTGAGAACTTTGAACCCCCATGGGCTTCACAGAAGTTTATAACATACAGCCATACAATTAAAAAATCATATTTTTTCCACAAAAATGATCTTTTCACCCTCAATTCTTATTTTTCCAAGGGTAACAGGACCCTAAAAGTTATTGTGCAATTTGTCCTGAGTACGCTGATACCCCACATGTGGGGGTAAACCACTATTTGGGCGCATGGCAGAGCTCGGAAGGGAAGCAGCGCCATTTGACGTTTTTGGCTGGAATTGAGATCGGACACCATGTCGCATTTGGAAAACCCCTGATGTACCAAAACAGTGGAAATCCCCCACAAATGACACCATTTTGGAAACTAGACCCCCTAAGGAACTTATCTAGATGTGTGGTGAGAACTTTGAACCCCCATGGGCTTCACAGAAGTTTATAACATAAAGCCATACAGTTAAAAAATCATATTTTTTCCACAAAAATGATCTTTTCACCCTCAATTCTTATTTTTCCAAGGGTAACAGGACCGTAAAAGTTATTGTGCAATTTGTTCTGAGTACGCTGATACCCCACATGTGGGGGAAACCACTATTTGGGCGCATGGCAGAGCTCGGAAGGGAAGCAGCGCCATTTGACGTTTTTGGCTGGAATTGAGATCGGACACCATGTCGCGTTTGGAAAACTCCTGATGTACCAAAACAGTGGAAACCCCCCACAAATGACACCATTTTGGAAACTAGACCCCCTAAGGAACTTATCTAGATGTGTGGTGAGCACTTTGACCCCCCCAGTGCTTCACAGAAGTTTATAACGCTCGGGCGTGAAAATAAATAATTCGTATTTTTTCCACAAACATGATCTTTTAGTCACCATTTTTTTATTTTCCCAAGGGTACCAGGAGAAATTGGACCCCAAAAGTTGTTGTCCAATTTGTCCTGAGTATGCTGATACCCCATATGTGGGAGAAAACTACTGTATGGGCACACGTCGGGGCTCGGAAGGGAAGTAGTGACGTTTTGGAATGCAGACTTTGATGGAATGGTCTGCGGGTGTCATGTTGCCTTTGGAGAGCCCCTAATGTACCTAAACAGTGGAAACCCCCCACAAATGACACCATTTTGTAAACTAGACCCACTAAGGAACTTATCTAGATGTGAGGTGAGCACTTTGAACCCCCAAGGTCTTCACAGAAGTTTATAATGCCAGGGCATGAAAATAAAAAAATCATATTTTTTCCAGAAACATGATCAATTAGTCCGCAATTTTTTCATTTTCCCAAGGGTAACAGGAGAAATTGGACCCCAAAAGTTGTTGTCCAATTTGGCCTGAGTACGCTGACACCCCATATGTGGGAGAAAACTACTGTATGGACACACGTCGGGGCTCGGAAGGGAAGCAGTGACGTTTTGGAATGCAGACTTTGATGGAATGGTCTGCGGGTGTCATGTGCGTTTGGAGAGCCCCTGATGTACCTAAACTATTGAAACTCCCCACAAGTGACCCCATTTTGGACACTAGACCCCCCACGGAACTTATCTAGATGTGTGGTGAGCACCTTGAACCCCCAAGTGCTTCACAGAAGTTTATAACACTCGGACGTGAAAATAAAAAAATAATTTTTTTCCACAAAAATGATATTTTTGCCCCCAATTTTTTATTTTCCTAAGGGTAACAGGAGAAATTGGACCCCAAAAATTGTTTTGCAATTTGTCCTGAGTAGGCTGATACCCTACATGTGGGGGTAAAACACTGTTTGGGCGCATGGCAGAGCTTGGAAGGGAAGGAGCACCATTTGACTTTTTCAACTCAGAATTGGCTGGAATTGAGATCAGACGCCATGTTGCATTTGGAGAGCCCCTGATGTGCCCAAACAGTGGAAACCCCCAATTATAACTCCAACCCTAACCCCAACACACCCCTAACCCTAATCTGAGCCCTAAACCTAGCCCTAGCCCTAACCCTAGCCCTAACCCTAGCCCTAACCCTAGCCCTAACCCTAGCCCTAACCCTAAGGCTGTGTGCACACGCTGCGGATTTTGCTGCGGTTCCGCAGCAGTTTTGGCTGCTGCGGACCCCAGTACCATGATTCCCTATGGGAATCAAAAACCGCAGTGCAGACGGTGCGGAATTTTCCGCGCGGATTATCTGCGGTTTTCAATCCGCAGAAAGAATTGACATGTCAATTCTTTCTGCGGATTCTCCTGCGGTTTGCCATCTCCTCTATTGAGGAGATGAAAAACCGCAGGACAAAACCGCAGAGCAATCTGCAGGTAAAACCGCAGGTCTTTTGACCTGCGGTTTCACCTGCGGATTTTACAAAATCCGCGCGGATGAATCCGCACCTAATCCGCAGCGTGTGCACACAGCCTTACCCTAACGGGAAAATGGAGATAAATACTTTTTTTTAGTTTTATTATTTTTCCCTAACTAAGGGGGTGATAACGGGGGGTTGATTTACTATTTATGGCGGTTTTTATTTTTAGCGGCTGTCACACGCTAAAAGACGCTTTTTATTGTAAAAATAGTTTTTGCATCACCACATTTTGAGAGCTATAATTTTTCCGTATTTTGACCCACTGAGTCATGTGAGGTCTTATTTTTTGCGGGACGAGTTGACGTTTTTATTGGTACCATTTTCGGGCACGTGACATTTTTTGATCGCTTTTTATTCCTATTTTTGGGACGCAGAATGAACAAAAACCAGCGTTTCATGAATTTCTTTTGGGGGGGTGCGTTTACACCGTTCCGCGTGCGGTAAAATTGATAAGGCGGTTTTATTCTTCGGGTCAGTACGGTTACAGCGATACCTCATTTAGGTCGTTTTTTTATGTTTTTGTCGGTTTTATGCAATGAAAACTATTTTATATAAAAAATAATTATTTTTGCATCGCTTTATTCTGTGAGCTATAACTTTTTTATTTTTTCGCTGATGATGCTGTGTGGTGGCTCGTTTTTTGCGGGACAAGATGACGTTTTCAGCGGTACCATGGATATTTATATGCGTCTTTTTGATCGCGCGTTATTACACTTTTTGTTTGGCTGTATGATAATAAATCATTATTTTTTGCTTCGTTTTTTATTTTTATTTTTTAAGGGGTTCTCTAAAAGGGTTAACTAATGGGACAGTTTTATAGGGCGGGTCATTACGGACGCGGCGATACCTAATATGTGTACTTTTATTGGTTTTTTTTTTTATTATTTTCAAAAAATGAATTTATTGGGGAATATTTTTTTTTTTTTTTACTAATTTATTTGGCGATTTTTTTTAATTTATTTTTACATTTTTTTTTAATTTTTTTTTTACTTTATTACATAGTCCCAGGTGGGACATCACTGTCCTGTGACAGATCGCTGATCTGTCACATCACAGATCACTGTGACAGATCAGCAATCTGTCACAGGCATTGAAGCAGACTTCCTCTTGCCTGCGCTTTGCAGGCACTGAGGAAGCCAGCTTCCTCAGGTCCCCGAAGGCCCCCGTCGCCATCTTGGATTCGGGGGCCTGGAGGATAGGAGCCCCCCGCAGCAGCGCTGCACATTGCGCTGCCGTGGGGGGCTCAGGGAAGCACGGAGGGAGCCCCCTCCCTGCCGATGCTTCCCTTTAACTCCCGGTACACCGCGATCATGTTTGATCGCGGTGTGCAAGGGGTTAACGTGTCGGGGGCGGTCCGTGACACGTAGTGCCGGGTGTCAGCTGTGATAATCAGCTGACACCCGGCCGCGATCAGCGGCGCTCACCACGTGGGCGCCGCTGATCGCGGTAGACGTACTATCCCGTCCACGGTCATACGGGCCCGGGTACCGTGGACGGGATAGTACGTCGGATGTCAGGAAGGGGTTAAACAAACTGCACAGTCTCTCTTTGAAGTCACTCAGGGTATGTGACTCTCCTGAATACTGCGGTAGCCAGGCCGCTCCCGGTATGTAAGGCATAGACAGCGGCATTATGGGGACCGCTGCGGTAGGTGCTATTGGAGCCGTAGCCGCGTTGGGCCCTGCATCTTGCGGCGCTGAGGGGTTGGCGGGGGAGTCCGCTGCTGCATCGGCGCGTGCCTCCAACATTCTCTTCCCCCCCCTAGTTAACGTTAGCCAGGCCCCAGGGGTTGAGCAGGCTTACCGGCTGCAGGCCTCAGCTCCTCACTTCCCGCGCGGCACTTCACTTCTTCGCGCTCTTCGGCAGTCTCCACTCACGACAACCCGCCTCTTTGGTTTCCCGCGTGCGCCAAGCAGCGGGGTAATGGCGGTACTTTCACAAACAGTCTATAGCACACAACACAGTCTCTGGTACACAGGACCCGGGGACACCGGGCTCCGTAAATCCTGTTCGTGACGCCAAAATGGGTCGGCCTCCCAGGGCTCTGGGGTACTCGGTACCGGGCCGGTCTCTCAGAGAGAGGTGTCACAGCAGCGTTGACCCGGTCCGTGGCCCTGGGCGCCCTTGTAAAAGGGGTTGAGTGGTGGAATAAAGTTTGAGTGATTCGTGACACCACCTGTGGTGTTCGGCAATGAAGATGTTAAGCCGACGCTGCAGACAGATCCTCTGGGACAGAGGGTGGGGTGCAGCAGTGATGTTATAGCCCTCCACAGGTAGGGCTGATGGTCCCAGGGCAGTGTAGATAAAGAGGATAGGTGTTGAGGAAGAGGGTGCAGTGTCTGGCACAGAGATGTAGCAGTGCTGAAGAAGTTGCAGGAAGAAGGCAAGGACACAACAAAGTGTAGTTTCTTTACCTTTACTTTGTAAGTGCAGTCCAGGGTCCAGATTACAGATGGCACAGGAGCTGGAAGCAACTTAGGGATCTCTCTGTCAGATGGGTTGTGTAGTCTCCTCTCTATCGCTTACTTGAGGTACATGCAGTACTGTGTTACACTGACGTTCCTCCTTCTTCTTTCCTTTTGGATCTACCTCGTATGGCAGACAACTGTAGCCTTCTATCTCCTTTGGCTCACACATGGCTGTTGTGCCTCCGAGTCTTAGATGGGAATAGAGCATTTACAGCTTCCTATTCCTCTGGTTTCTGTTGCAGGACCATCAGTCTCCATACAACCTTGGAGACCAGGCTCCAGATCATGCGCTCCAGCTGGGAATCAGCCTCAACTCTCTGCTCAATCCCCCAGCTCCTCTCCCCAAGTTCACACACTTTGCCCTCCTCACAGAACTGACCATTTTCCCCTCCTGGCCCCCAGAGAGAAGCTCTTCCCCTTAGTATTTGTTCAGAGCTCCCTCTGCTGGCCTGGAGTGGGAACTGTGTTGTATGTAGAGATTAACTGTCAGAGAGACCCTTCATTGCTTCCAGGCATGACATCACACTCCCTAGGAGGAAGGTAATGCCATTGTGGTGACCATACTCCTGGGGGCGCCACACATGTAAGTCAGGTGGTCCTGATCTAATGTGTACGGCCACCTTCAGACGCCCATAGACAGTGCAGCTGGACTGGGGTCACTCACTGGAGTAAATAGCAGGTAAGTATATGGGCACAAGACCACTCAGGACGCCTACTTTACTAATGTAATGGCTCCTTTACGACTCCACCATGAGGTAGAGGAATTCCCTGGATGGCACAGAAGTGAATGTCAGGCATGGATTGCCCTGTCAATATTTGACTTTCCGAGACCTTTACACGTTATTGATTAATGACCTGAACTTGGCTTCATCACCAGAGGAGCACAATAGACGCCAGACACTTTCCTACCATAGGGAAGTTGTGTCTGACAGACCTCCACTGGAGTGAGGGCTTCTCGTAGCCCCTGATAACCATGTCACACTATTTACTACATCAGAATCATAGAGTATTTGGCGTCATAATACGTCTAATGTCAGTAAGAGCGTCCTGGTGATACACAATGTCATGACGGCACAGCACCTAGAGACGCTCCTGCAATGTCCCGATAGACTTCAGTACGAGTCACCGACAGCGGCAGGGACGCAGGGGTCTACAGTCATGGCACACAAACGTCTAATCAGCTAATAACTGAGCCTATTTCACATTGTAACCTGTGTAAGATCAGTGTTCTGCACTAGCATATCTTACCATATGTGATACTGACTGCTCAGCCTTGTATCTAGTCCTATCCTGTGTGATATTGTCTGCTGAGCTTTGTATCTAATCCTATCCTGTGTGATTCTGTCTGCTGAGCCGTGTATCTAATCCTATCCTGTGTGATACTGTCTGCTGAGCCGTGTATCTAATCCTATCCTGTGTGATACTGTCTGCTGAGCCGTGTATCTAATCCTATCCTGTGTGATACTGTCTGATGAGCCGTGTATCTAATCCTATCCTGTGTGATACTGAATGCTGAGCCATGTATCTAATCCTATCCTGTGTGATACTGTCTGCTGAGCCGTGTATCTAATCCTATCCTGTGTGATACTGACAGCTGAGCTGTGTATCTAATCCTATCCTGCGTGATACTGTCTGCTGAGCTGTGTAGCTAATCCTATCCTGTGTGATACTGACTGCTGAGCTGTGTATCTAATTCTATCCTGTGTTATACATTCTGCTGAGCCGTGTATCTAATCCTATCCTGTGTGATACTGACTGCTGAGCCGTGTATCTAATCCTATCCTGTGTGATACTGTGTGCTGAGCCGTGTATCTAATCCTATCCTGTGTGATACTGTGTGCTGAGCTGTGTATCTAATCCTATCCTGTGTGACACTGACTGCCGAGCCATGTATCTAATCCTATCCTGTGTGATACTGCCTGCTGAGCTGTGTATCTAATCCTATCCTGTGTGATACTGACTGCTGAGCTGTGTATCTAATCCCATCCTGTGTGATACTGGCTGCTGAGCCGTGTATCTAATCCCATCCTGTGTGATACTGACTGCTGAGCCGTGTATCTAATCCTATGAGTTGAGTTGTCGGCAATTTGTAGAGAATTAGAAGATGTGAAGTGATAATGCCACTGATGTTAAATATGATTGATAACGAGTGCACAACTCAGAGTGATGAAGAACAAGTGTAAATTAACATATTTTTTACTACAATTTGCATCACTTACAGCTACTGTTGTTTTTTTTTTTATTTTTAAATGGCCAAGTAAGACCAACCAGATTCAGGAGAACAGCAGGATTTACACCAGGTAAAAAAAGTTACCCATTTATAGCAACTGACCCCAAGGTCGGGGTACCCGGTAACTTTGGTCGCTACACCTGTTGTCTGACCAAAGTTTGCTAGGTGTCGCTGATATATTGCAATGCAATACAAGTGAATGGGGTCGTGTTGTGACCCTGAAAATACCCCGAGGGGCAAGTTGCAAGAAATCAAACCACGTTGTATTTTATGCGACTTCCTAGTTGCATTACCCCTGGTGGTCGCAATCTGACTCCATTCATTTGTATTCTGCTGCGATACATAGCAGACCTTGGTAACGCGATAGCTGTTGTGGCCAAAGTTGCAGTGTGGTCCAAGTAACATGGACGTGGCACAGTTCTGCTTTGTATCGTGCTTGCATACACCCCAAAGGGTTATTTAGTGTAAATACCGCTGTTCTCCTCCATCCGGCGTAGTTTTCCTTTTGTTCCTGCTCCTCTCCATTCCTGAGATACAGGCCTTTCTTACCTTTATATAAATCTAAACTTGTTAGGCAAGTGGGCGTGATCCTGGTGGACACGCCCACAGAGAAGTGGTGAAGACAATGCCCATTTGACTAATAAGACTAGGCTTTTCTATACAAGGAAGAAAAGGTCATATCTTAGAAATGGAGATGCACAAAAAGAAAAGTAAAACATTGTCAGATTCAGGGGAATGGCGCCATTTACACCAGGTAACACATATGACATATTAATGGTATTCTGTACCACCTGGTGTTGTACAATAGGAAAACTGTACCGTGAACCTCGCACATGTGGATCTGAGAAACTATCCCGGTGTCATTCTCCTTGTGCGCCGGCCACTGGTATAAGTAGAGCGAAGTATGAGATGATCCAGCATCAAACACCAAGCCGTACTGCAAGACAGGACGCACAAAATATACCGTCATACAGTAACACATATACACCACAGAGAAGAGGCCTCACCATATTATAGAAGTAACACTAATAAGTATTGACTGGGGGCAATATAAGAACATAACGCCGGCGGTAACTCACAGCGCAATATCGAAGTGACACAGTAGAAGATGCACATTGCTATAAAATGACCGTAAAAACAAATGGGTGGCAATGTGGTCGGTTACAGCAATCTCTCTCTATTTCCTCATCCATCATACATACACGAGAAGTGATGACTTGGAGGAGCCGCTTTTACGACTGTGACCTCATAAACTTTTTGTGTTTGTTTATACCCTGAAACGACAGGGCGTGTAACGCCTGCGAGCTGTGTATATCCTGCTCTATATAATATGTGCAAATAACCAGAAAGGGCGTGTGCCTGACATCCAATAACGAGGCATTAATTAACATCTGACCTAATTAAAGGGAACCTGTCAGCAGGATTGTGCACAGTAACCTACAGACAGTGTCAGGCTGGCGCCCCATGCTCAGTATTTGGCGAGTTTTTTACCCCAAAACCAAGAGTGGGTGAAAAATGCAGAAGGGGCACAAATGTTTCTATTATGCTTTTCCTCTGACCGTTCCATTCCACTCCTGGTTTTACTGGGGCAAAAAACTCACCAAATACTCAGTGTATGCACATGGCCTAACCAGTATAACGGCGCCCGCCTGACACTGTGTGTAGGTTGCTGTGTACACTCCTCCTGATGGGTTCCCTATAAGACTCCATCCACAAGTGTTACAGAGGATTTAGGACTGGCAGATGTGTGTATGTTAAAAAAAAAATACTGAGCTAAATGAAGGTCAAGCTTACGCAGGTTGATCGTAGTTCAGCTGATTGGCGGCTGTTTAATAGGTTGTTTGGACACGCTGACCGCACTTTTATATGCACAGGATGATCGTTAAAACAATTGTTCTTTGCCCGTAGACTAGCTTTGTTATTGGCAGTACATCACATGTTTACCCAGGCGAATGTGCTGCCAAGAACGAGCTTGCTTAATTAAAGGGATTGTCCAGTGAAAATAATTTATGACCTATCTACAAGATAGGTGATCGCTTATTGATGGGAGGGGATACGGCTCTTTTATCCCCATAAGATGGAGTGGCAGTGAGCATGCCTAACCGCCGCTCCAATCATTCCTCAGAGGGCTGCACTCAGCTTTTTCTGCTACCCACATAGAGAATGAATGGTGAGGCGGATGTTTGATCTTTTAAACATTGTTTTTTTCTATTTCAGTTTTTGAAAATCCCCTGGTGATAAAAAAAAAAGTGCCTGATGTGTCAGATGAAAGAGTTAAATTGACTCCAAAATGTATTGGTTCAATAAAATTTCTTTTTTTTACTGTTCTCTGTCACCGGATACTGGCAGCTCCCCCCCTAAAAAAAAATGCATTTTTAATCTTATCCTTCCACCAAACGAAAGAGCCTGTCACTTCTGTGATGCAGCTCCTGATGGAAAACGCTCCAAACTAGATGCTGTCCAATCAGGAGGCTGTAAAAAAAAAAGCTTCAGAAAAAAAAGTATATGTACTCATGGATTTTTTAAACATTTTTTAAGGTGACTTGAAAAGTTGTGTTTTCTAGTGGAAACCACCTAAAGAAATGCTCCCCTTCTTTGGGGAGTTTTTAGAGGATTTTTTTTGCTTCCTCAAGCCGTTTTTGGAACTGTTTTATTTCTGAAGTGTCTTTTTTTAAATTCAGCTTTATGATTGGGCAGCGCTTAGTTTGTAGCATTTTTCCATTAGGAGCTGATTTACAAAAGTGGCATTCGCTTTCTTTTTTAACCAGGCGTTTTTCAAAACCCGAAACCGAAAAAAACTAATTTTCGTAGAAACTTAAAGGTTACACTTTATGCCAATAAGAGGCAGAGACTGGAGTCAGACGGCTGCAGGAAAGATGCAATAATTGAAAGAAGGAAGTCTCTACCAGTCCCACAAGGTTGTAAATAAAGCTGTAACTCTTGTGGCGTAGATAGAAACTGGATGTGTCACAATGCAGGAATTCCTTTAATCGCACGGAATAAGAAAGTGATCCCTCGTGGACATGACATTAAATCTCAAAATAGGAATACATTTTTTTTCTGACTGTTCTATCTCTGCCTCATTAACACTTATACTGTGCTCTACGCTGAGCACTTGCATTAGGGTTTCCACTCAAGGCCCCCAAATAGCCAGATAAACTGATCTTTTGTGTCCACCAGGGAAAAGAGAGGCCAAACTGAGTCCAAAGTATCTCCCAATGAACTTGGGTCTGTCTGAATTGTGTATTTCAGAAGTATTATAGGAATACCTAGATAGCAGTGCTCAGTGTAGAGCACAGGATAAGTGTGAATCCAGCCTTATTACATCAAGATAGTTGGCTTACTGTTCATTGCATTAGCTAAGCCAGCTGTCTTCAACCATGACAAAAAAGGGGGCCAGCTGATTGCTCTGTTAATTAGCTGAGGCTGTTCTCAGTCAAGATTGATGGGAGCTGGCTTAGCTAATAACATGTGCACCCAGCCAGCCCCCTCCACACACAGATCTAATGATGTATTTGACACAGGAAACACGCTTCTGTAACAAGCGCAGTGCTGGAAGCGGAGCTAGTAGGAATCGGGACTAGCAGTGAGATGGAGGTTTGCTTATACTTTATGAAATTATACATAATTATACATTTTAATCTATACAGTACTATGCAAAATGTTTAGGCCGGAACAGTGTGGAAAAAATGTTTGAAAGTAATAGGCTTTCAGTAATAGAAGTGTTAATAGTTTATTATCAACAAAATACAAGGTGAATGAAGGAAAGAGAAATGTAAATCCCATCAATATCAGGTGACCGCCTGTCTCCTCCATGACTTCTTCTCATCACTTGAACACAGTTTGGAGGAAACTTGGCAGGAGGTTGTTCCAAACACCTTGGAAGACTGACCCCAGATCTTCTATGTGGCTTGTGCAGATCATTCCGTGTCTTCATGTGACCCCCATATAGCCTGAAGGATGTGACATCAGGGCTGGGGGGCCTGATAATCACCCCCAAGACTTCTCTTTCTGTGGTCAGTTCTCCATGATGTTTTTGACAATCTCCCTGCGGAGCCCCTTCAAAAACTTAACCTTTGTAACTTTTTATAACAAAAAGTATTCGTTTGAGAAAACCAAATAAAAATTAATTGAAGAAAAGCAGTGTGTGCTGTAGAAAGGAGAAGTGATGAAGGTGACGGGCGGTCACCAAATACTGATGGGATTTATATTTGTTTTGTTCATTCTTTTTGCATTAAACTATTAATACTTCAAAGCTTCTTACTCAGCAGCATTTATTCCACACATGCCTAAACCTTTCACAGTAATATGTCTATATTTATTTGTTTTAAAGTGGACTGTCTCTTTATAGAGCATTTCCAGCACAAGTTCCTCTTTTGTCCGTTGAGTTACTTACTATAAAATCTGTAAGTTATATCTCTCTCGGCGGAGAAAAAGGTGACAACCAGTATGGCCACCATTACAGCAGTGTAGGGATCCTGCCTAATCAATGATCGATCCCTTATTCCAATATCACAATTCTGGAAGAACGGTCAGTGGCGGGAGTACAGCTGCCAACTATGGTAGATGGTGGGATCTTACCTTGTTAGGTGACGGCTGATATATGTTTCTGGTACCTACTACGCTGAGTATAAGAGCAATGATCCCAGACACAATGGAGATGCAGATCAGACATCCTACCGCCAGACCCTTGCGGTTTCTGCACATGACGGCATCGACCTGCAGAACACCAGACGTAGGCTCAGAGTCTGAAGGGTTAAGGACAACGGCGCAAGTACAAAATATATCCAACATGACAAAGTAACAAGGGCAGTAAGAATATTACAGAAGAAAGCATATGGAAAGGCCGCCCGCCATCTGGAGCTCACAATGGGTGACTTTGGGATCAGGCAGTGCCAATAGCTAGGCAGGAGGTGGTTTTAGTGGTTTCCCCTCTTACGAAACATATCCGAAAAGGGCACGTGACAAAAAGCACAATATCAGGAGCACAGGTGACAGTGACAACAAGAACTCTTCTGGGAACATAGAGGTTTTGGGTTGGAGAAGCCATGGTATAATGCCAAGTGTGGTGAGCAGAGAGGCAACGTACCTGTTCTTGGTAGTGGCAGTCCGGAGAGATCTCCCGTCCTCTCCTCTTCTCTTGGGTCAATGTGCAATGTTTGTAGTGTCACTGTGTGTTTGATGCAGCAGGTTCACAACCCCTCCCTCCCAGCAGGTATCCAATCACCTGGGCAGGACTGGTGCCAACGTCTTCTAGTCTGGCACAAGGTTTCAATACACTGACTTGCCAAAAGAAGCTAGGCACAATTATAGTCCCATTGCAAATTCTCCATGTGCTGCATTTAGTAATTTACTTCTCGGAATGTTGACTTTACAGTATCTGAACAAAAAGAGGAGAAAGTATCACGTAGGACAGGATTAGATAGACATGGATCAGCAGACAGTATCATACAGGATGGGATTAGATACACGGCTCAGCAGACAGTGTCATACAGGATAGGATTAGATACACAGCTCAGCAGTCAGTATCACACAGGATAGGATTAGATACACAGCTCAGCAGACCGTATCACACAGGATAGGATTAGATACACAGCTCAGCAGACAGTATCACACAGGATAGGATTAGATACACAGCTCAGCAGTCAGTATCACACAGGATAGGATTAGATACACGGCTCAGCAGGCAGTATCACACAGGATAGGATTAGATACACGGCTCAGCAGGCAGTATCACACAGGATAGGATTAGATACACAGCTCAGCAGACAGTATCACACAGGATAGGATTAGATACACAGCTCAGCAGACAGTATGACACAGGATAGGATTAGATACACGGCTCAGCAGTCAGTATCACACAGGATAGGATTAGATACACGGCTCAGCAGACAGTATGACACAGGATAGGATTAGATACACAGCTCAGCAGTCAGTATCACACAGGATAGGATTAGATACACGGCTCAGCAGGCAGTATCACACAGGATAGGATTAGATACACAGCTCAGCAGACAGTATCATACAGGATAGGATTAGATACACAGCTCAGCAGACAGTATGACACAGGATAGGATTAGATACACGGCTCAGCAGTCAGTATCACACAGGATAGGATTAGATACACGGCTCAGCAGACAGTATGACACAGGATAGGATTAGATACACAGCTCAGCAGTCAGTATCACACAGGATAGGATTAGATACACGGCTCAGCAGGCAGTATCATACAGGATAGGATTAGATACACAGCTCAGCAGTCAGTATCACACAGGGTAGGATTAGATACACAGCTCAGCAGTCAGTATCATACAGGATGGGATTAGATACACAGCTCAGCAGTCAGTATCACAAAGGATAGGATTAGATAGACATGGATCAGCAGACAGTATCATACAGGATGGGATTAGATACACGGCTCAGCAGACAGTGTCATACAGGATAGTATTAGATACACAGCTCAGCAGTCAGTATCACACAGGATAGGATTAGATACACGGCTCAGCAGACAGTATCACACAGGATAGTATTAGATACACGGCTCAGCAGTCAGTATCACACAGGATAGGATTAGATACACGGCTCAGCAGACAGTATCACACAGGATAGGATTAGATACACGGCTCAGCAGACAATATCACACAGGATAGGATTAGATACACGGCTCAGCAGTCAGTATCACACAGGATAGGATTAGATACACGGCTCAGCAGTCAGTATCACACAGGATAGGATTAGATACACGGCTCAGCAGTCAGTATGACACAGGATAGGATTAGATACACGGCTCAGCAGTCAGTATGACACAGGATAGGATTAGATACACGGCTCAGCAGTCAGTATGACACAGGATAGGATTAGATACACGGCTCAGCAGGCAGTATCATACAGGATAGGATTAGATACACAGCTCAGCAGTCAGTATCACACAGGGTAGGATTAGATACACGGCTCAGCAGTCAGTATCATACAGGATGGGATTAGATACACAGCTCAGCAGTCAGTATCACACAGGATAGGATTAGATACACGGCTCCGCAGTCAGTATCACACAGGATAGGATTAGATACACGGCTCAGCACACAGTATCATACAGGATGGGATTAGATACACAGCTCAGCAGTCAGTATCACACAGGATAGGATTAGATACACGGCTCAGCAGTCAGTATCACACAGGATAGGATTAGATACACAGCTCAGCAGTCAGTATCACACAGGATGGGATTAGATACACGGCTCAGCAGTCAGTATCACACAGGATAGGATTAGATACATAGCTCAGCAGTCAGTATCACACAGGGTAGGATTAGATACACAGCTCAGCAGACAGTATCACACAGGATAGGATTAGATACACGGCTCAGCAGACAGTATCACATAAGACAGAATTAGATACACAGCTCAGCAGACAGTATCACACAGGATAGGATTAGATACACGGCTCAGCAGTCAGTATCACACAGGATAGGATTAGATACACGGCTCAGCAGACAGTATCACATAGGATAGGATTAGATACATAGCTCTACAGACAGTATCACATAGGATAGGATTAGACTCACTGCTCAACAGACAGTATCACACAGTAAATTTACATGCACATACGTTTTTTCGTCAGTCAGCTAAAAGTAAATGAACCTCATGGATTCACCCAATGAATCCGGTACAAGGGACAATTGTGAATTTGCAAAATTTAATTCTGTCATTTTACTGTTTTTACTGTTACTCATCTATATTTAGTATTCAACTGCTTGTCTTCGCACAGTCAACAATATTAGGGTGCTCCCTGCATACAGACCCATACAGCTCTCATTGCACTCAATGAGGAATCTATTTGCTCCTTAACGCCGCCTAGTGGTGGGAGTTTCATACCAGACCCAGCTCTGCTCCAAACCCTATGAATATTTATTACGTTATTACCATTACCAAGTTGTTGCCGGAGAACAAGCTGATATTTACAGTTGTAGCTGAATGATGGTAATGTAATATTTGTCACTATATGTGACTATTTTGTTACATTTTGTATATTCAAAACATGTCAAACAGAGGAAAATGGACTACTAGTATTAGAGATCTGTCCACCACCTCGTCTCTGGTTCACCAGGACACATTCTGCTTTCTTAAACTGAAGGCGTTCAGTGCTCATTCACACTGCTCCCTTTCTGTACTGTGCAGAAGAGGAGATACCGGATCTGAAACGCCCCTTGCGGTCCTTATAGTACTGTAGGTTCTGCCTCTATTATAAAATCACATTTGACTACAGGATAGTAAGCCTCTAAAGGCCCTGTACACATTAGATGGCCGCGTCTCCCACTTGTTCGGCTGAGTGATTTTGTGGCTAAATATCATATGGACGCATTGGTCAATAAATCCGCTCAGCCATTATCATGACCACAGAGACTTGCACATCCGGTGATTATTGGCCATGTCACCACTTCCTTTCAGCCAGCATTGGTCACTTGGGAACCTATCATCAGTCAACCCAACGCCAAATACAGATCCCCCAGGGCCGGACTGTTAAGGGCTGGCGGAACACACCAAATAATAAGATGGTGTTTAGGTGCGTTCGCAGCCCGGGGTCCACCGTGCAGAGGTGTTAACTGCTGCTCGGTAATGGCGGACGCGATATGGCGGTGAAATAACGGCACACACGGGGTTAACCTCACCCAAGGTGTACCGAGGCGAACTCTTATGACTTAGAGCCGCACTACCGCAAATAATAGATGCCGTAGCCTGTTTTCGCTCACAGAGCTCGGCAGAGTAAGCGCTAGCGTAACGTCACAGAACTCAGCCCTTAGACAGCAGGACTGAAGTCCCTCTAGACCGCTAGCGCCCGGCACCGCGACTGCGATACCAACAGGGATCAAATAAATGGCGTGTGCAAGTGTGCAGACGGCCGGTATGCACTGTGGCCTACAGGCTAGCCACTAGCAGGCGCTGACTCAGTCTCTAAACCCTAACAACAGACGTATCAAAGGGTAGGGGTTTCATAATGAGACAGACACCAGATACATGCATCCATCATCATACACACCAAACTATTTGAGTCTATCTTAGCGCATGGCCGAGCGGCCATGCGAACCTTTTATAGCCGCAGGCGTCCGTGATCCTCCTTGCTTCTCGGATGGGCCAATCCGAACACGAGCAGGACCTGAGCACATGACCTTTGATCTCTAATGGGAGATCACTCCACAGGCATGCTCAGTGGCCCGACATGAGGACTTAGTCCCTGGAGGATCTTGCTGCTGAGCAGCATGCATTGCCAAAGCTGAACCAGGGGTGGCAGCAGCAAGCAAACCCACGGAGCTGGTCTGGACAGAGCGCCGGGACCGACGAGTTTGCTGAGCAAGGTCCTCTGCGGCTGGAGAGGAATGGGAGACCGTCGGAGGCAAGGCTCGGGATTCCCGCTGTGCAGCGCCGGAAATCCGACGCCTAACACGGACTGGCCATCTAGCAATTCTGGCAAATGCCAGAAGGGCCTATCTGGTTGTGAGCCACCTTGTCTGCTGTGTTGTTACCAGAATCAGTGTTCTCAAGACACTTATACTATTAAGAGTTGTGATGGAACACAAAGTCGCTGACTCCGTCCCTTACCCCAGCAGTCCACTGGTATCATTAGAAGTATTTGTCTTGTAGTAAATCTTCCTCTCCTCCAACCAGGGTAATATTAGTAGTAATATATCCCATCTGGTGCTTGGGGTCAGTGACAGCATAGTCCGTACCTGAGATCCCCACTCACAATCTGTGACACTACCCCCTTCATGCCATGTGAGATGGCAGAGGGGCCATTGACCCCTCTTGTGTACCACAGTTCAGGTGTGACTGCACCCTCTGGAGCCAGACCCCTACAATTAGGTTTGTTGTCTCAATAGCGGGATCCGAGTGTATTTAGGGTATTTGAAATGAGCTGCCTGGAGATATCGTACATAGGAAAAAATAAATTTTGCCTGGCAAGGCTGGTGTCACCATGGTGTTCCTGTGTCTGGTAATGGGTTAAGTATCTTCATTTCTCTCTCTCCCGGTACACACAGCACAGACAATGGCAGAATTGTCACAGCCTTATTATGGTGCAAACAAAATCACTGTATCTCCCATTACATTTCACCCACTTCATCTGCAGAAACTTTATTCCTCTGGGTACTGACTCATCTGAGGAAGTCCTGCACAAATGTCGATTTTCTGGCACACGGAGGTTATTTTTAAAGGGACCATTTTTCATTTTTGTGTTTTCATTTCAAGACTTTGTAGAAAAAAAAAATTGTTTTGTGTTGCCATTTTTTTGAGACCCTTTTTTATTTTTTCATTCATATAGCTGTATGCTTGTTTTTCATTTGGTGATCTGGAGTTTTTATCGGTACTGTTATGGAGTATATACAACGTTTTGATGGCTTTTTATTGTAATGTTTTGAAAGGTATGGTAACAAGGAAAGAGCGGCCCCCTGGAGGTTCGGGTTCATATACCAGACCAAACTTTAGTCTAAGGTTTGGGTACTAGAACTGTACCCCAACTTCAACCCGAATCCCATTGAAATCAATGAGGACCTGAACTTTGGAGCTGGAAAATCTTTCTTTTCATACCCCCGAACTGTAAAACGGACTTCCACGAGAAGTTTGTGTTCAGAGTTCAGCACCTAGTGTCCAGTATGAACCCCGAACTTTACAGTTCTAGTTCGCTCATCTCTAATGGTAACCAAAAAATGGCAATTCTGATTTTGATTTGTTTTTTTGTTTTTTTTTTTTACTTTATAACGTTTACCTTGTGTGTTGATTATGGACATTTATTGCACAGCAATACTAAATACATTTATTTGTTTATTATTGAATTGGGAAAAGGTGGTGATTTAAGCTTTTATTATTTTTCAATCATTTCTAAAAACATTTTTTTTATTAATATCACTTTGTTTCTTATTAGGCCCTAGTCGCCAAAACGTGCATTCCCCGGGAACTGAACCTTTTAAATGCTGCCGTCAGTGATTAACAGAGCCAAAGTGATTAAATAGCAGCGATTAGAGCCCACTCCATACATCTGCACCCTGATGCTGATGTACATGTACAGTAGGGTGTGCAAAGGGGTTAAATATAAGCAACATAATGTTTTCTGGTAGCCTCTAATCCTCCTGCACCGCCCTGGTTTGGAGGAATCTGGTATTGTAGCTTCTGAATATCCTCAAATATCCATGACATATTCTGGCTCTAAAATCCAGATCACTAGAAGTAATTTGTGCCTTAATACAGTACTGCAGCATAGCCCTATTTCTACTACAGGCATGCAGGGGACTACTTCGCCACCTGCTGGCACTTTATGATTACTACAGTTATATTTTGCAAATTTAAAATTATATAATTAAAAGGGATGGGCTTGGCTGTTAGATTAAATGGTCAGTGTTGTTTAATCAGAAATTGTATCAATCGTTCAAGCAAATGTAAGAAAATTAGTCGTTATTTTAGAAAAAAATGCCTCTTTTTCCACATATCAGCCAAAAATTCCTAGACATTAATAATAATAAGTTTATATCTATAGCGCCGACATATTCCGCAGCACTTTACATTTTATAGGGGACTTGTACAGACAATAGACATTACAGCATAACAATAAACACATAGATCAAAACAGATACCAAGAGGAATGAGGGCTCTGCTCTCAAGCTTACAGTCTATGAGGAAAAGGGAAGACTCGAAAAGGAAGATGTTAGCAATTGCTTTAATTGTTCGGACCAGCCAAAGTGTAAGAATCGGGTGTTCATGTAATGTTGCATGAACCGGTTATCAGCCTAAGTATGTAACAATACAGACACAGAGGGCTATTAAATGCATAACGCATGTGAGAACATGATGCGGGTAACCTGGTTATGGTAAAAATTTTGAATGGGCAACACAGAGATAGCTAGGTTATAATGTGTTGAGGCGGTAGGCCAGTCTTAACAAATGCCTTTTTAAGGCACGCTTAAAACTGTGGGAATTGGGGATTAATCGTATTAACCTGTGTAGTGCATTCCAAAGAATTGACGCAGCACGTGAAAAGTCTTGGAGATGGGAGTGGGAGGTTCTGATTATTGAGGATGTTAACCTCAGGTCATCAGCAGAACGGATGGCACGGGTAGGGTGGTAGACTGAGACAGGGAAGGAGATGTAGGGTGGGGCTGAGCCATGGAGTGCTTTGTGGGTGAGGGTAATAAGTTTGTACTGGATTCTGGAGTGGATGGGTAACCAGCAGGGCCGGACTGGCCATTTGGCAATTCTGGCAAATGCCAGAAGGGTCTGTCTGGTCATGGGCTGCTTTGGCTGCTACCTTGTTAACAGAATTGGTGTTCTCAAGACACCCATACTGTTAAGAGTTGTGACGGAGCACAAAGTCAGCAAAAATCCATCACTTATCCCAGCAGGTCACGGGAATCATTAATAATATTGCTAATGTAGTAAATCTTGCTTTCCTTCATCAAAGGTAATATTAGTAGTATATTTCATGTGGTGCTTGGGGACGGGAATAACATGGACCTGTGTGATTTCAAATGCCAGGGCTAGATTTCAGTCCCAGTCCGTACCTAGTAACCAGTGTAAGGACTGGCACAAGGTAGAGGCATCCATCGCTGTAACGATTGGTGAGGAATATGATCCTGGCTGCAGCATTCAAGACAGATTGGAGATGGGAGAGTTTGGTAAGAGGTAGACCGATTAGTAGAGAGTTACAATAGTCCAGACGAGAATGAGTAAGAGAAACAGTTTTGCAGAGTCGAAAGTAAGAAAGGGTCGAATTCTGGAAATGTTTTTGTGGTGCAGATAACAAGAGCAAACCAGTGATCATATGTGGGGGGGGGGGTGAATGAAAGCCCGGAATCATGTATGACCCCAAGACATCGGGCATGTTGCTGGGGAGTAATGGTGGAACCACACATAGAAATGGCAATGTCGGGCATAGGTAGGTTAGTAGAGGGAGGAAACACAAGGAGTTCAGTTTTTGACAGGATCAGTTTCAGATAGAGGGAGGACATGATGTTAGGACAGCAGTAAGACAATCACTGGTGTTTTCTAAAAAGGCAGGTGTGATGTCAGCAGAAGTGTATAATTGGGTGTCATCAGCATAGAGATGGTACTGGAAACCAAATCTACTAATTGTTTGACCAATAGGAGCAGTATACAAAGATAAGAGAAGGGGGCCTAGAACCGATCCTTGAGGAACCCCAACAGTAAGGGGAAGATGAGAGGAGGAGGAGCCAGCAAAAGATACAGCGAAGGATCAGTCAGAGATATAGGAGGAGAACCAGGAGAGAACGGTGTCCTTGATGCCGATAGAGCGAAGCTAATGATCCACAGTGTCGAATGCTGCAGAGATCCAGGAGAATTAGCATGGAGTAGTGACCAGTAGATGTAGCTGTTAGTAGATCTTTAGAGACTTTGAGGGCAGTTTCAGTAGAGTATAAAGAGCGGAAACCGGATTGTAGCGGGTCGAGAAGAGAGTTTTCTGAGAGATAGCGGATAAGACGGAAGTGCACCAGGCATTCCAGAAGTTTAGAGATGAAGGGAAGATTAAATACAGGTCTATAGTTAGTGGCACAGTTTTGGTCAAGGGATGTTTTTTTAAGTAATGCATGTATGATGGCATGCTTCGGGTTATTGGATAATGATGTGATGAGGGTTTTAAGCATAAACTTATAATGGATGAAATCTTCGGGTAGATTGGATTTTCTCCACAGACGTTCAGCGCACCTGGAGCACCGCTGCAGGAAACGTGTTTGCAGCATATGCCACGGTTGTCGCTGTCTGTGCTTTGTTGTTCAATGTACTGTATAGGAGGAGCAGTTTCATCCAGGGTACTTTGCAGTGTTTCTGTCACGATCCATGCTGGATTGTGACAGATAAAAGCACATGTAACCTTTTTTTTTCCTTTAAGCTGTTTGCTTAAAGTTAGTTTTGCCCCCGGTGGCCATTAGGGTCATTACACAGTGGTGTCTTTAGTTCTAGTTTTGCCCCCGGTGGTGGCTAGTATTATTACACAGGAATCACTAGCAGGTGTGATGGCTCTGGCTCTTGCCTATAAAGGAGAGTCAGGTGGTCTCACTCACTGTTGGTGATATTGGGCATTTCCAACCATCCTTGGTGGAGGAAGGAGCTAGAGAAGAGTTCCTTGCAGCTCAGTCAGAGTCCTGGTGTGGAAGGAGCAACAGTGAGGAGTTCCTTGCAGCTCTGACAAAGCTTTGGTGAAGTAGCATCTATTCAGGAGGAAAGCTGCACTCAGGTGCTGGACTCTGTTGCTGGGAGCAATAGCAACAGAGCAGAGCTAAGTGGTTTTTCCCTGTTTGTAACTTTCCTAATGTGTGTTTTAGTGCAGTGGTGGGATTAGATTCTGCACCGTCCAATTCATTAGAAAGGTATAGGTGCAGGGCGAGCTAGGGTTTTTAGGTATCCTGCTCGTCGCCAGGTGCGGAACCTGCCTAGGGACCATCAGGAGTGTAGAGACACTGACTCAGGGGAGTGCAGGAGGTCTCCATGTCCCCGTTCCCTATTGCAGGGCCCTCCATTGTATCGGTTTCCCTGGTGTTTCCCTTATCTCTCTAAATTCGCCCTGCTGGAGGCGGTGTATCCAGGGTCACGGGTGTCATAGAAATTCGCCCTGCTGGAGGCGGAGTATCCAGTCACCCGTGACATCACAGTTTCATTGTAATGCTTTAGTGCAGAATCAGGACATGAGAGGGAGGAGATAGGGGCCAATGATGATTGCAAGTTCTTCATAAGTTTCTGAGTGTTAATGGCCTGTATGTTTCTATAAGTGTGGAAAGTAGGGGTGACTTGAGCGGGATGGCAGTTCCTGATACAAATTGAAAGAAGGTTATGGTCAGAGAGCGGAAGAGAGGAGTTTGTGAAATCATCCACTGAGCAAAGCCGATTGAAGACCAAGTCAACGGAGTTTCCGTCTTCATGCGTTGGAGAGTTAGTAAGCTTCGAAAGGCCAAAGGAAGAGGTTAGGAGGTTAGAGATAAAAGGTGAGTAGCAGATGGGGAGAGGGGAAAAGCAATGGAGATGTTGAAATCACCTATGATGAGGGTGGGGATGTCACAGGAGAGAAAATGTGGAAAGTGATCCAGGAACTGATGGCAGGGGCCGGGAGAATGATACACCACTGCTACTCGCATGGAGAAGGGGATGTAAAGTCTGACAGCATGGACCTCAAAAGAAGAAAAGACAAGTGAGGGTACTTGAGGGATAACCTGAAAGGTACATTTGGGTGATAGGAGCAGACCCGCGCCTCCACCTGCTCTGTTGTCCGATCTTGGGGTTTGAGAAAAGTGTAGTCCACCATATGAGAGAGCATCCGCAGCGGTGGTGTATGACTGCTGGATCCAGGTTTCAGTAAGAGCCAGAAGTTTGAGAATTAGAAAGGAAGAAGTCATGGATGAAGGAGAGTTTATTACATGCTGAGCTAGAATTCCAAAGGGGACAATTGAAAGAGACAGAATGCATGCAGGGAATATTAATAAGATTAGAGGGGTTTCTGAGTGTAGCAGTTGGGGGGGCTTGACCTGCCATAACATGGGGGGCTGGGGTTGGGAGCGATATCTCCTGCGACTAGGAGAAGAAGGATAGAAAGAGAGAAGATGGTTAAGTTATTTGTGAGAGCGTCTCTTGTGTTGGATGGTGGGCCTGAATGGATCTGTGCAGTTTAGCAATGTGAACAGAGCATGAGTGCTATACATAGGAGAGTAGAGGAGTGAGGGGCTGATATGGATGGATGGATGGAGTGTAAAGAGTTAATGCAAGGACGGTGGATGTAAGTGAATTCAGCAGCCAGGACATACATTATACAAATGCATATGGTAAATATTTGTGGTAGTCCAAAAGTACTGGGAATAGGTTTGTATGAATGTCTTACCTGTCTCCTGCCCTAACTGCCATGGTATAACTGCCAAGTACTTTGATGAAATGTAGATCGACTATATGTACATAAATGCTAACCACTGCAATTAATTGCGGCTCAATTTCTAATAATTAATTTGAAGGCCACTCCGACTTTTATGACTTTGCAGTAGAGATGAGCTGATTGCATTGCACAACCTCATTCCAGTTCATTGCTCTCTGGCCGTGAACAGGAGCTGTGCCAATTTCTAGAGCTTCCAGGTTCCTCAGCTCGATATTTGACTCATCCGCTTGACATGACATCATCTGTACAGCATACGGTGCACAGGTTGTGTCTCACCAGCCCACCTAATCATAATAAGAACCTGGGACACTGGAGGGTAAGGATGCTTTCACATTGAGTTCAGGCACCCGTTCGGTCGCCTGGTCGGGGCTTATGTTCGAACCAGGGGTGGATATATCGTTGGTGCAACCTGTGCAGCTGTCCATTTCCACTTCTAAAGCAGCTATTGAACTGCAAAGGGCCCATAGATCGTTCTTGCACAGAGGCCCTCATCGGTCTGTGTCCGCCACGGGTCCGAACACCCCTCTCCCCGTCACAAAACATTATTTAAAATGTTCGCTCTGTCGTGCATAATTTTTGGCCGTATACACCTAATGGAGGCGGACACTCATTCATAGTCTACTACATCTGAGTGTCCGCCTCCAGTAGGCATACACACTCGAAAATGATGCAGAAGAGAGCACACATTTGCTCTGCCGACACCATAATAGTCGATGGCCTGTCAGCGCATACACCCAAATCCCGTTTTGCGGGGCCTTTAGACATAAGCCCAACAGGGCCACCGAACGGGTACCTGTACACACTGTGAAAGCACCCTAAGGAAATTTGCACAGCTCCTGTCCACATACAGAGAGCACTGACCTAGACCTTGCTTACTTAAAGCAATCCACTCATCTCTATCTGGCAGCATCATGATGACTACTATGTAGGATCCTGCCCTCATTAAAGAGCAAATCTTTCATCTAACTTAGGGATCAACCTATAATCTGCCCTTAGATGTCAATGAACAGGGGAAGGAAGCTGCTACAAAGAGAGACCAAGGTTGAGAGGCACATCAGTGAGTGTTTTATCTCAACGCTGAGCTGCATTCATAGCTACATTGCGACGTACTACTGTATAACTTCCTACATGCTGCTGTTGCTTTTGAGAGTATGCTATATAACACAGGAGAGCAGTAATCCCTCATGTGTCAGTTTAGTGTATATGGGAGACGTCATAGCAGCAGTCTTCACCAACAAGCTAAGAGACAACTGAAGATGAGAGAGAGCCATATAATGAACAAAAATATTGTTATTCCTCATGGACACATACTCGAGAGATTATTCAGAAAAGTCACCTAAAATGACAGATAAGCGACAAGATTGGGTTTGCAGGTTGTGCAGCAATTAGCTGATCCATTGGAAAGTGAATGAGCTAAACTATACTATGCCTCGTTACCAACTGAAATGGGATTGTCCATTATAATGACTTTAAACTGAAGGTCTTCTACTAGAATACATTAACATTAAGGGAGACCCTGAGTAGGGAAGTCCTTCTATTGTGGACCAATAATTCAGGTGAAACAGAATTGTACATGTTAGAAACCCTCTTAAAGTGGTCTTACACCAGATTCCACAGTATAAACTGCATAATTTAATAACCCTCTTAGACCTGCTGAGTCTGGTGTACTCGCTTTCAAAATTTATGTCAGACTGGCTATATTCTGATTATTAAAATGAGCATTTTATGAGCACAGCTAAAGAAGCAGATAGCTTGTGAGTTCAAGTGTATTCAGTCTCTACCCAATCCAGCCTGACTGACAGCTGCAGCTTTTACTGAGCAGTGTGAGATGTCAGCAGCGGCAGAGAGGAGGGACTCTCTAAATGTAATTTTCACAGTAAGTACATCAGCCTATTCAGGTTTATGAGATGTTTGTAAGGTAAAATCTGATGATAAATTGTGAAGAAAATATTGGAAGAAATTCATGTTTTACTGCCATAAAAATGTTTCCTTCTCATTCCTGGGAAGGTCTGTGGACACGCAGATCTCTGCACTTGTGTAAAATGTTTACAAGTACTATAAAACAAAACTGAAAAGTTACACAACATATTACACTGAAGAGATCTTGCAGCATTTGACCTATGATCGAACAGCTGACTTCATGATGGAAATGCCAGGTCATTGGAGGGCTGACAAGAGCCAGATGACAACAAAACCAAAGGAAAGAAATACTACTCAATGCGGATATATTGAGAATAAAAGGACATTTTTATGTATTTGTGTCAAATTTAGAGGACATTTGCCATGCACAGTGTGGGAAGACTAAGTGCTACACGAGGGGAAGAATAAGGGGGAGCCCAAACACTAGGGAAGTGGGAAGAGGAGACCCCTAGGCAGATCTAGAATCACCCTATCTGCCTTAAACGTCCCTATATAGGTTCTGCACCTAACGCCGAACAGGAACCAAATCTGTTGTGAGTTTATTCTTTGGTTCACCAGTTGTGAGTTCTCCTTCCAGACTCCCTCTGGTGGTAACAGGAGGTAGTGAGGCTGATTTGATCGGTGGAGATATGCCACCTGAGAATGAGGATGACGATTGGACCTTTGGAGTCTCAGATTGGATTTAATTTTGCCAATTTGCTTTTTGTCCCTTACCAGTTTGGTCTCTTTTTGCTCTGTCTCAGAATATTTCAGAGTTCTGATATAGTGGGAGAAGTCTAGTGACTTCAGGGTTAATTTTGCTATCAGAAGTGTTGGACATTATTTTTGTAGGGTTTTTTGCAGGTTGCAGACAGTGTCTTTCCTTTCCTTTCTAGTTAGTTCGGGCCCCATCGTTTGCTCAGCCTATTTTCCTGCCTGTGTTTGTGCCTTCATCTTGTTTCACCGTCAATACATGTGTGGGGGCTGTCTATTCCTTTGGGGTCTGCTCTGGGGCAGTTAGTTTTCCCCTTTTCATGCTTCAGGCTTATTTAGTCCTCCGGCTGTGACGAAGCATCTAGGAACATCGTAGGTACGCTCCACGGCTGCTGCTAGTTGTGTGGTAGGATCAGGGATCTGCAATCTGCATAGTTACCAACCTAAAAACAACGAAAAACACCAAGAAAAAATGTCCAAATTTAATTTATTACCAATTAACACATATATGAATTAATAAATTGTGTATAAAAAATATGTATGTATATATGTATATAAAATATATATGGTAAGGGGGTCAATGCCAAAGGGCACAACCGGGGACCCAAATTTGCAGTAATAAAATTACATATAAAGACAAAAAATACATATATAAATAGGTACAATAAGTGAAAATGAATAATAACAATATATATATATATATATAAAAAGTGACCGTGCTAAGGTAAGTTAACTGAGCAAATATAAAATGCAAAAAGCAAAAAAATATATTTTTTATATATTATTAGTGCAACAGAACAATATATTAGGATGTTAAAATTAATGTGTATATATATATATATATATATATATATATAAAAAAATAATAAATAAATATATAAATATAAATAGTGACTCAAACATATAACAAGCTCTGTAATATTATACTCCCAATTAACGTGACACACTAAAATGCCCGCAAATAAAAAGTGAAAAAGGACAAATAATAAACGCTATGTGCAGTACCTTTATGCTGCAAGGGTCCCCGGGATGTGCCAACCTCTCTGGTTTTCTGTGACTTAGCTTGTTTTGCTTTTTTCTCCTCGGTGACCCATTCATAACAGAATCACCAGCCATACCGCAGATTCTAGGGTACTCAAAAGCAGGAAAAAGTTGTTAAAAGAAAAGTGTCAGAATTTTTTTTTTTTTTTATATTTTTTCCTCTTTTTCTCTGGGGCCGTAGGAGGATTTTTTTTTCTTTTTCCTAATGGAGATTAAGCAATTGTCTGATCGCTTGGAGCAGCTGGCTGCTGAAGTGCAGGGAATTTCCACCTACCTCATTCAGTCACATGTTGCTGAACCAAAGATCCCTACTCCTGATGTGTTTTCTGGGGATCGGTCTAAATTTCTGAATTTTAAGAATAATTGTAAATTATTTCTGGCCTTGAAGCCTAACTCATCGGGGAGCTCTGTGCAGCAGGTTAAAATTGTCATCTCCTTGCTGCGCGGCGATCCCCAGGATTGGGCTTTTTCTCTGACACCTGAAAATCCTATTCTGACTAATGTGGATGCATTTTTTCAAGCCTTGGGGTTGTTGTATGATGAACCTAATGCTGTTGATCAAGATGAGAGAACCCTGTTGGCATTAAACCAGGGTCAGGATTCTGCAGAGTTATACTGTAAAAAATTCCAAAAGTGGGCGATCCTTACTACATGGAATGATAGTCCACTGGCAGCTCTCTTTCGGAAGGGTTTATCAGAGACTGTAAAAGATGTTATGGTGGGATTTCCTGTTCCCTCTGGTCTGGATGATTCTATGTCATTAGCCATTCAAGTTGATCGGCGTTTACGTGAACGTAAAACTACACGGGAGGCGCTGCCACCTTTTGAACAAACGTCTGAACCTATGCAATGTGATGGGTTTTGTCTAGGGCGCAACTTCAGTAGTTTAGAAGGCGTAATAAGCTGTGTTTTTTCTGTGGAGACGTCTCTCATACTATTTCTGTCTGCCCAAAACGAGAGAAACGTTTTGCACATACATTTGCTGTGGGCAGTATACAACCTAAGTTTCTTTTGGCAATTACTCTGATCTGCTCCTTATCCACGTTTTCCCCAAAGGCTTTTGTGGATTCAGGAGCAGCGTTGAATCTGATGGATTTGGACTTTGCTAAACGTTGTGGTTTTTCCATGATGCCTCTGCGGACGCCTATTCCTTTGAGGGGTATTGATGCTACTCCTTTGGCGGAGAATAAACCTCAGTTTTGGGCCCAGGTGACAATGCGAGTTGCCCCAGGCCACCAAGAAAATTGTAAATTTTTGGTGCTGCATAATTTGCATGATACTATTGTTCTGGGTTTTCCTTGGTTGCAAACTCATAATCCAGTTTTGGATTGGAAATCTGGGTCTGTGGTGAGTTGGGGTTGTCAGTGTTTTCTTAGGGACGCTCCTGTTTTCTCCACCTTTCCTCAGTCTCATGATATTCCTGATTATCTAGCCGATTTTTCTGATGTATTTAGTGAGAGCAAGTCTGCGTCTTTGCCTCCTCATAGGAGTTATGACTGTGCAATTGAGTTGATGCCTGGGTGTAAATTTCCCAAGGGTCGGCTTTTCAACTTATCAGTACCCGAACATGATGCTATGCGATCCTATATTAAGGAGTCATTGGAGAAGGGTCATATTAGACCATCCTCGTCACCTTTAGGTGCTGGGTTTTTTTTTTGTGGCCAAGAAAGGTGGTTCATTAAGACCGTGTATTGATTATCGTTCCCTTAACAAGATGACGGTTAAATATCAGTACCCGTTACCTCTGATGTCTGGTTTATTCTCCAGAGTTAAGAGTGCCTGCTGGTTTACTAAGAGTGACCTCAGGGGGGGGGCGTATAATCTTATTCGCATCAAGCACGGGGATGAATGGAAGACGGCGTTTAATACTCCGGAGGGACATTTTTAGTACCTGGTGATGCCTTTTGGGCTCACTAATGCCCCTTCTGTCTTCCAGTCCTTTATGAATGATATTTTCCGTGAATTTGTGGATACGTTTTTGATCATCTATCTGGATGATATTTTGATCTTTTCTAGTGATTGGGATTCTCATGTGGAACACGTCCGGACTGTGTTCCGGATTTTGAGGGAGAATTCCCTGTTTGTTAAGGGATCGAAATGCCTCTTTGATGTACAGAGGATTTCATTTTTGGGATTTATCTTATCTCCATCGACTATTGAAATGGACCCGGCCAAGGTACAGGCCATTTATGATTGGGTTCAGCCTACTTCTTTGAAGGCCCTCCAGAAGTTTTTGGGTTTTGCTAATTTCTATCGTAAATTTATAGGTAATTTTTCTGGTATTGTCAAACCACTGACTGATCTGACCAAGAAGGGCGCTGATGTGCTGAATTGGTCTCCTGAGGCTATCTCAGCATTTCAGGAGCTTAAGCAGAGATTTACTTCAGCTCCAGTTTTACGGCAACCTGATGTCTCACTTCCATTTCAGGTGGAGGTAGATGCTTCTGAGATTGGTGCAGGAGCTGTTTTCTCCCAAAAAGACCCTGTGACTTCTAAGATGAATCCCTGTGCCTTCTTTTCTCGAAAGTTCTCCCCATCTGAACGCAACTATGACGTGGGGAATCGGGAATTGTTGGTATTGAAGTGGGCATTTGAGGAGTGGAGACATTGGTTGGAGGGAGCTAGACATCAAGTTGTGGTCCTCACCGATCACAAGAATTTGATTTATCTGGAGTCGGCCAAACGCTTGAATCCTAGACAGGCAAGATGGGCCTTGTTTTTCACGCGTTTTAATTTTGTGGTCTCTTTTCTTCCGGGCACTAAGAATGTTAAGGCAGATGCCCTTTCTAGGAGTTTATTTGCCGATTCTCTTAGAGTGATCGAGCCTACTACGATCCTAGGTGAGGGGGTAGTTCTTTCTGCCATTTCGCCTGATTTGAGACGGGCCCTGAAGGAATTTCAGGAGGATAAACCTGAACGTTGCCCTATGGGAAAATTGTATGTTCCTGACCAGTGGAGAAAGAGAGTGATGTCTGAAATTCATTGCTCCGCATTGGCTGGTCGTCCAGGTATTTTTGGTACCAGAGTTTGGTGAGTCGGTCCTTTTGGTGGCCTGCCTTATCTCGTGACGTCAGGAATTTTGTACAGTCCTGTGGGACTTGTTCTCGGTCTAAACCCTGTTCTCGTTCTAGTGGGTTGCTAATGCCCTTGACGGTGCCCAAGAGGCCATGGACCCATACAGTATCTCAATGGATTTTATTTCTGATCTTCCTGTCTCTCAGAGAATGACTGTTATCTGGGTGATTTGTGATAGATTTTCGAAGATGGTCCATCTTGTACCACTCCCAAAGTTGCCATCTTCCGCTGAGTTGGTGCCCTTGTTTTTACAACAGGTGGTTCGGTTACATGGGATTCCTGAGAACATTGTGTCCGACAGAGGAGTCCAGTTTGTTTCCAGATTCTGGAAAGCCTTTTGTTCCAAACTGAGAATTCAGTTATCCTTCACCTCCGCGTTTCATCCCCTGACCAATGGACAGACTGAGAGAACAAACCAGACCTTGGAGTCTTATTTGAGATGTTTTATATCTGCTGATCAGGATGATTGGGTCTCATTTTTGCCCTTGGCCGAATTTGCACTGAACAATAGAGCTAGTTCTGCCACTTTGATGTCACCCTTTTTCTGTAATTTTGGGTTTCATCCTCGATTATCTTCAGGACAAGTGGAATCTTCGTCCTGCCCAGGTGTGGACACTGTGGTTAAGAGAATGCAACAGATATGGGACCAAGTGGTGGATAAGTTGTCACTCTCTCAGGAAAAGGCCCAGCGATTTTCCAACCGGCATAGGACCATTGGTCCCCGGTTTAAAGTGGGTGATATGGTTTGGTTGTCGTCTAAGAATATTCCTATGAAGATTGCATCTCCTAAATTTAAGCCAAGATGTATTGGTCCTTATAAGATTTTGGAAATTCTTAATCCTGTTTCATTTCGATTGGGTCTTCCAGTTACGATCAAGATCCATAACGTATTTGACAAATCTCTGTTGAAGAGGTTTGTTGAGCCAGTGGTTCCTATGGCAGCACCTCCTGACCCTGTGTTGGTTGAAGGCAATATGGAATATGAGGTAGAGAAAATATTGGATTCTCGTATGGTTAGACGGAGACTCCAGTATTTGGTCAAATGGATGGGTTATGGTCAGGAGGATAATTCTTGGGTCTCTGCCTCCGATATTCATGCCAATAGATTGGTTCGTGCTTTTCACCGGGCCCATCCTGATCGGCCTGGTGGCGTGGATGAGGGTTCGGTGACCCCTCCTCAAGGGGGGGTACTGTTGTGAGTTCATTCTCTGGTTCACCAGTTGTGAGTTGTCCTTCCAGACTCCCTCTGGTGGTAACAGGAGGTAGTGAGGCTGATTTGATCGGTGGAGATCTGCCACCTGAGAATGAGGATGACGATTGGACCTTTGGAGTCTCAGATTGGATTTAAGACGGCCGACGCCCTATTCAGTTGCTAGTGATTCCTTCTGGCTTGTCAGCTCTTGGTTTTCAGCTCTGTTCTAGTCATCTAAAGCTAAGTTTTTCTGCTAATGTTCACACTTGATTTTGTTGGTCTATTCAGTTTTTTGTGTGGTCAGCCAGCCCCGGCTGGGGGCTGTGCTGAATTTCCACTCTTATTTATCAGTATTTTGCCAATTTGCTATTTGTCCCTTACTAGTTTGGTCTCTTTTTGCTCTGTCTCAGAATATTTCAGAGTGCTGATATAGTGGGAGAAGTCTAGTGACTTCAGGGTTAATTTTGCTATCAGAAGTGTTGGACATTATTTTTGTAAGGTTTTTTGCAGGTTGCAGACAGTGTCTTTCCTTTCCTTTCTAATTAGTTTGGGCCCCATCGTTTGCTCAGCCTATTTTCCTGCCTGTGTTTGTGCCTTCATCTTGTTTCACCGTCAATGCATGTGTGGGGGCTGTCTATTCCTTTGGGGTCTGCTCTGGGGCAGTTAGTTTTCCCCTTTTCATGCTTCAGGCTTATTTAGTCCTCCAGTTGTGATGAAGCGTCTAAGAACATCGTAGGTACGCTCCACGGCTGCTGCTAGTTGTGTGGTAGGATCAGGGATCTGCAATCTGCATAGTTACCAACCTCTCTGGTTTTCTGTGAGTTAGCTTGTTTTGCTTTTTTCTCCTCGGTGACCCACTCATAACACTAATCCTTGCTTAACCCTAGCGATAGGCTCTGGTTAGTGAGAGGATGTGGTGCTCTAGTCGGTCTCCACTACAACTAAAGACAGAGTATAGATGAACAAAGGGAACACTTATCTTGAGCAAACTCAGAGCGGTAATAACAGACGTCCTTCAACAGCACCAGAAAGGAAGCTTTCCAACTGCCGTAGCTCCAAGCCTTCACAAGGGAGAAATGTGAATATCACCGGCGATTCCCACAAGCAGGCTGGGAGTCTATAAACACGCAGGTCCAGGTGTGTCAATTAGAGCTGGAGGGAGGTTGCCACTGAGTCCAAGAGTCAGAAGGATTAAGAAGGCTTCTGCAGCCAGATGCAGAGCGACTGTCTGCAGCACATCTGACACACCCGTGACAACATGACTCCCTATCGCCATCTTTTACTAGCAGTGTGAAATGAGGGTATAGGTGGACTGTAATGATGTTTAATGGGATAATTGACAGGAAATGCATGAAACATCCTGTCCTCAGTCTCTTTACCTTGAGTCACAAATCTCCAGTGATAAGATGTGAACTTTAGGTGTTTATTCTTCTATAAAATGTGCAGAACAGAATCTATCTAATATATAAAGCTCAAAGTGTGTATGTATGTATGTGTGTATGTATGTGTGTGTGTATGTCCGTGATAGGCATCCGCACCGTCGCAGCTACAGCCACAAAATTTGGCACAGTCGCACGTCTGGACCCCGAGAGCATCGTAAGCTATGTTGTGAGGCGAAATTTTAACCCCACGCGTTCCAATTCACCAAACAAATTTGCGCCCATCTACATCCTGGGGAAAAAGTGTGTGGGCACGGGACTATGGGATGGCGAATATGTATGATGGGTATATGGGCACTGGACTATGGGATGGAGGATATGTATGACGGGTATATGGCACGGGACTGTGGGATGGAGGATGTGTGATGGATATATGGGCACTGGACTATGGGATGGCGGATATGTATGAAGCGTATATGGGCATTGGACTATGAGATGAAGGATGTGTGATGGGTATATGGGCACTCGACTATGGGATGGCGAATATGTATGATGGATATATGGGCACGGGACTATGGGATGGAGGATATGTATGAAGGATATATGGGCCTTGGACTATGAGATGAAGGATGTGTGATGGGTATATGGGCACTCGACTGGGATGGCGAATATGTATGATGGGCATATGGGCATGGGACTATGGGATGGAGAATATGTATGATGGGTATATGGGCACTGGACTATGGGATGGAGGATGTGTGATGGGTATATGGGCACTGGACTGTGGGATGGAGGATATGTATGACGGGTATATGGGCACGGGCCTATGGGATGGTGGATATGTATGACGGGTATATGGGCACGGGACTATGGGATAGAGGATGTGTGATGGGTATATGGGCAGTGGACTATGGGATGGAGGATGTGTGATGGGTATATGGGCACTGGACTATGGGATGGAGGATATGTATGATGGGTATATGGGCACGGGACTATGGGATGGAGGATGTGTGATGGGTATATGGGCACGGGACTATGGGATGGAGGATATGTATGATGGGTATATGGGCACGGGCCTATGGGATGGACGATATGTATGATGGGTATATGGGCATTGGACTATGAGATGAAAGATGTGTGATGGGTATATGGGCACTCGACTATGGATGGCGAATATGTATGATGGGTATATGGGCATTGGACTATGGGATGGAGAATATTTATGATGGGTATTTTGGCATGGGACTGAGGATGTGTGATGGGTATATGGGCACTCGACTATGGGATGGAGGATCTGTATGATGGATATATGGGCACGGGCCTATAGGATCGTGGATATGTATGATGGGTATATGGGCACGGGACTATGGGATGGAGGATAATTATAATTTGTTATAACTAACCACAGTTAGTTACTATGCCTGGGCAGCGCCGGGCTCTTCAGCTAGCATATATATAAAACTGAATGTATGTATGTGTGTTTCACCAACCAATCACAAAGCATCTTTCATTTCACCAGAGCTGTTCAAAAGAAGCTGAGCTGTGATTGGTTGCTATGACCAACAGTTTTCCTTGCAACCAATCACTAAGCATCTCTCATTTCACCAGAGCTGGTTAAAAGAAGCTGAGCTGTGATTGGTTGCTATGAGCAAGTTTTCCCACTTGACAACACCTCAGCAGACAATGACATGGTGGGAGAAATCTAGCATCCCTGGGAACATACGCTCCCAGCCATTGTCTGCCCCCAAAAAGGAGCAGAGAGCACATGACAGAAATGAATCCCCCCTCCCGTGCCCATATACACATCACACATCCTCCATCCTATAGGCACATCTTCCCTCTTAAAGGGATCATTGGTAAGGAAGTCAGAGCAAATCCATCCAGGGCTTTGGTTTTGACCCCAGGCATCTCTTAAAGGGATCCCTGGTATGGAAGTTAGGACCGTTCTAATCAGCTCTGTGGCTCTAACCCCAGGGTCTCTTAAAGGGATCATTGGTATGGAAGTTAGGGCAAATCCACTCTGCGCTTTGGTACTGACCCCAGGCCTCTCTTAAAGGGATCTCCGGTATGGAAGTTAGGGTAAATCCCTCAGTGCTCCGATTCTCACCCCAGGCTTCGATTAAAGGGATCATTGGTATGCAAGTCAGGGCAATTCCACTCAGCGCTCTGGTTCTGACCTAAGGCCCCTCTTAAAGGGATCATTGGTATGGAAGTGAGGACCGTTCCACTCAGCACTCTGTTTCTGACACCGGATGATGTGGGATATTAGTGGCAGTTGTTCGGGGGCTCTGGCTGACAGGATGATGTGGGATATTAGGGGTAGTAGTCCGGTAGCTCTGGCTGACGGGGTGATGTGGGATATTATAGTGAATGTGGCTATGCGGCGTGGGCGGGGCTCTATGCTCAGCTTTATATATATATATATATATATATATAGATATAATCATTATAATTTGTTATAACTAACTGTAGTTAGTTACTATGCCCAGGCAGCACCAGGCTCTTCAGCTAGTATATTTGTAGGGATCTGATTCTTGTCAACCATGCCAATCATCTGTTTGCAAGCGGCTGTGGTACTCCTGTGGGCGTTATGTCCGTTCATTGTTTATGTTGGTCTGGGACTGTAATGAAGAGCCCTACCATAAAAAAGCTAATAAGTGGAGATTGCGTAGAATCGCCCAGATCTAAAATTGATGATCTATCCTAAATTTCTGAATTATTCCCGTTTTCACACTGCTAATCTATGGACACGGTTCTGTCTGTTCATTGTAGCTGCCAGAAAGCGCAGTCTGTTCCATATAAAAGAGTTGTAGAGGCAGTGATGCAAATAGAAAACAGTGAAAATGTATTTATTGCCACCTGATTCATTGTAAACATCTGCTGTCACTGGCGAGGATCAGTCGTCTTGTACATTCAAGTAATGTGATCAATTTGTAAAACTAGCTAAAAAAAACCATAAAAGTTACATGTAATCTAGTGATGTAAAGCACAAAGCTAAAACTGAAACAATCTGCATTTCTGTGACAAGTAAAATAAGCAAAAAAGTCAGTGAGGAGAAACTCGCAATGTCATTTGTTAACAGGGTACCCATTAAAGTCATCCTCCTGTGGCCTCTATGGGCGGGGTAATTCTGCTCCAACATGATGACCCTGGGCTGGGAGTAGAGCTCTGTTCAGACCTCATTTTCTTGTTACATTTTGGGTATGTGTCTGGAAAAACCTTTGGTGCATATGCCAAATGCATCCATAGACTCAAAAAAATGTCCTTTTGACATATGCCAACCCAGCATAACTTTTTTTTTTTTTTTTTTAGCAGTATAGGAAAGCGTAGTCTCCTGTGCCTTCCTATACAGAGAATTGCCCTTCATAGTCAAAGATAAAGAGGTTTTCCAGTTTCAAAAAACCTCTGTCCGTCAGTGGCAGTTTGTCTTCAGTCATCCTCCCCAGTGATGAGTCTGTGCTGCTACCCTTGAGAGCGCTGCAGCCAATCGATGAGTTCAGCGGCTCATTCCATCGTCTCAGGCTGAGCTCAGTAATTGGCTGCATTGTGTCATCAGCACTGCAGACAATAGCAGATGCTGGGAGCAATAACAGATGCTAGGAGCAGTAGCGGAGACTCAGCGCTGGGGAGGGTGAGTAAAGCACAGTTTTCATTTAAAAAAAAATAACCTTGAAAATTAAATAAATTCTGCTAATTTACAGCGACCACTAGAGGGAGCTTAGGAGCTTACTGCAAAACAGTATGCAGTGAGTGTCTAAAGATCCTCTTTGCGGTGATTGCAATAAAATACTTTAATACTTTTTTAAAGCTATCCAGGGGAAATGAATAATTTAAAAAAAAAAATAAATAGTGTCCTTGTTAAAATATTATCTCAGGATGACTTTTTCTGTGAATTTGGTTTTGTGGTGGCATGCAAATAAAGGGGTACATGTACGATATAAGCAGCTTTAAGGTTCTATGAAAGGGTGCATCCAGTTCTGAGTGATGAAATTCCCCCTCTCCATGTCCTCTTGAGCAGAACTGACCCAGGTACCACAATTTTAGAAAACAAGGAAACTGCTGTTCCTCCACTAAATGGAATGGCAAGGATGTACAAGCACCATGTCCTCCTGGACCAGAACTGAGGGTCGTCCAGTGGCTCTGAAGATCCCAATTCTCTATATATGACCTGCTAATCTTTCCTGTCACTATTTGTTTCCTTCATCACAGTTGTATATATTTTCATATCAACTTCCATCTCTGTTTTTCATTTATTTCCAGTTTGGTGGAGTCTGTTTAAGCTCCAAGATGATGATTCAGGAACTTAAAGGCTTTGTCCTTGGAAAGATGACAGTTCATGTCATCTTCTGATCCAAGAATCAGTCCTCAAGAGCCAGATGTCCTGACATTGAGAACTGCTTGGGGCCATCCAGCTCAGGTTATGTAAGTTTCTTCTCCATATTGTTTCAATGGATTCATGGGGAGTAAACGAAATTCGGATGGTTATATCTGTACTGACGATGAGGAGTAGATTGTAAAGAGATTTTGCAGCCAACTTTGGTTTCTATAGACAGAGTATATAACTCGGCTACATCCGGCTTGCTTCCAATATCGGTGATTTAAAGTCCATTGGATTTTGACTTCAGCATAACTAAATATATGAGTCTATGATATGGTGTGCATCTCAGTTCATCCTTCACGTTCCACTAATTATATGGAAGATCTCCACTATTGAAAATATAAGAACAGCATGATCAACACAAGAGCCAGACTGAAGACGATGAAGAACACAGCCGCCACCCAGACATCGTATGTCTGTACTCTCATGGTGGACGGGGCCTCAGACGGGATCATGTTGGTCAGGTTCAGCATGTAGCCTAACGTCCAACCAATGTCTGTGTTCGCAGCCTATAAAAGTGGAAAGTTAGACATGAGTGACAGCAGAAAACTTGTCAGGTTAAGAATATTTTAGGACCCATGGTCCCTGTACACTGTCATATTTCTGCCCAGAAATTAGCACCGATTTACCATATACACAGTCACTTGCATGGGCAGAGATATTGGTGCAATCTGTGTAAACCAGATGCCTAAGATAAGGGGCCACTACCACCTTCAAGGTGGACTGCAAAGGCCCCATATATTGTTCTTGCACAGGGGCCTCTCCTGCCTGTGTCCACTCCTGGTCACAGGGGCTGATACACCCTGTATGGACAGAATGATCATTTGCACGATTGTTCTGTCCCCATACAGCATGCAGGGGGCCAGAAGCACATCCCCTGTTTACAAGGAACAATGTAATGCCCACAACAATGATTTTTTTTGCCAGCATTTTGTTTGTTGCTGATCTGTGGTATGTTACATGGGATAATGATTCTGAATTAAAGTTCTTTAATAGATCTTTAGGAAATTTGGCTGCAGCAAAGTAAATAGAGACCACCAGCATCGGCACTGGATATAGCAGGTTAGATATTTCAGCACGTTTTCTGCTTATACACACATTTTGTAGTTCCAGAAAAACAGCCGTAGACTATTCTGTAAAACCATATATACCATATTTTTCGGACTATAAGACACACTTTTTTCCTCCAAAAATGTGGAGTAAAATGGGGCGTCTTATAGTCTGGATGTACAGGTTCTGGCTATGGTGGGGAGGTGGGGGAGCGGCAGCGGCGGAGCTGCAGGTCACAGAGCAGGAGCCGGCTAACTCCTGTGCCCGCTGCTAAAGAGAAATGAATATTCACTGCATTCCATGCCCATGGGCATGGAGGGCAATGAATATTCATTTCTCTTTAGCATACTGGTATAATTAGCCCACATCCCAGTCCTGGTATGATTGGCCCCGTTCTTATCCTGGTATGATTGGCCTCCATCTTGATATGCATGACCCCATCAGAAAACATTAAAAAAAACAAACCATAAGGCTAAGTTTACACGTAGCGGAACTCTCGCGGAAATTACCGTGAGAGTACCGGAATTCCATTCCGCGGGAAAATCACATTTTAAATTCCCGCGATTTTCCCGCGGAAAAACTAGCATTTTGCAAGCGTAATTAGCTTGCAAAAGGCTAGCGTTTTCCAAGCGATCCGTAGCATCTCTTGGAGAACTGATTGACTGTGGTTGGTCACACTCGTCAAACATAGTGTTTGACAAGTGTGGCCAACTTTTTACTACTGAGGCTGCCTATGCAACATCAGTAGTAAAAGATAAAATGTAAAAAATAATAAAAAAAAATAAAAAAATGGTGTTATTCTTACCTTCCGGCGTCCCGCGCAGCCTTCCCGCCTCTCCACGATCCCGTTCCCAGTAATCCTTTGTGAAAATGCCACGATGACGTCCGTTCTCGCGGGATCGCGACGTCTCACGGTAATTCGCGATGACGTCGTGCGAATGACCGCGAGACTTTGCGATCCCGCGAGAACGGACGCCATCGCTGGCATTTTCGCAAAGGATTACTGGGAACGAGAGCATGGAGAGAGGCGGGAAGGCTGCGCGGGACGTTGGAAGGTAAGAATAACACCATTTTTTATTTTAAATTCTATTTTTTACAGGGATATGGTACCCAAAGCCCGGAGGACAGTCTCCTCTCCTCAGGACATTGGGTACCATCCGCAATTGTTCTGCTTACTTTTCGCATGGTGTGCACAGCCACATGCGGGAAGTAAGCGGAACAATGCATTCCTATGGGTGCAGGATCGCCGCGATTCCGCAAAATTAATGAGCATGCTGCGTTTTTTACCGCAAAGCGATTCCGCCGCGGTAAACACCGCAGCATTAGCACAGCATTGCGAAATCCCATAGGAGTGCATGGGATGCTTATTTTTCGCATTTTCGCGGCAAAATCACGCGGTTAAAACTGCCGCGGAAACGCGAAAAAAACGCCAGGTGTGAACTCAGCCTTACACTTACCTTCCCGGCGCTCCCTTGCAGCGTCCTGCTCCGTTGCCAGCAGCTGCTGAATGCTTGTAAGCAGCGCATGACAGGGACGTTATGCGCTGCTTGCAAGCTAAAGGGCAGCTGCGAGAATACTCACTGCTCTGCGTGACTGTGCTGGGACTGTGTGCGCGCAGAGCTGTGAATAT
The DNA here is from genome assembly GCF_039654945.1 of Dendrobates tinctorius. Taxonomy (NCBI): domain Eukaryota; kingdom Metazoa; phylum Chordata; class Amphibia; order Anura; family Dendrobatidae; genus Dendrobates; species Dendrobates tinctorius. The sequence goes on from NW_027361898.1 coordinate 8,993,739, forward strand.
TCATTGCTTTTCAGTAGCGTGCATAATGTCAGCCGGAGCCTTCCTGCAGCTGCTGGGGGTCATGTGTGCTGCTACTTAAGAGAAATGAATATTCACCTCTCTCCATGCCCATGAGAGTGGAATGCGGTGAATATTCATTCCCTTTAGCAGCAGCACACGTGACCACCGGCAGCTGCAGGAAAGCTCCGGCTGACACTGTGCGCGCTACTGAAGAGCAATGAACATTCACAGCTCTGCGCGCACACAGTCCTGGCATGCAGAACAGTGAGTAGTTGCCCTTCAGCTTGAAAGCAGCGCATGACGTCCTGCCATGCATTGCTTACAAGCATAAAGCAGCTTCTGGCATCAGAACAAGATGCTGTGAGGGAGCGCTGGGAAGGTAAGTGTAATGTTTTTTTTTTTGTAATCTTTTCTGATGGGGCCATGCATAACAGGACTGGGATGGGGGGTATGCATACCAGGATAGGGATGGTGCCATGAATACAAGGATAGGGATGGGGCCATGCATACAAGGATAGGGATGGGGCCATGCATACAAGGATAGGGATGAGGAGCCATGCATACAGGGACGAGATGGGGACCCTGCATACCAGGATAGGGATGTAGACCCTGCATACCAGGATAGGTATGGGGCCCTGCATACTAGGAGGAGATGTCAACCCTGCATACCAGGATAGGGATGGTGCCCTGCATACCAGGATAGGGATGGGGCCCTGCATACCAGGATAGTGATGGGGCCCTGCATACCAGGATAGGGATGAGGGTGATCATTCCTGCTAGGATGAGGGGGACCATGCCTACCAGGATAGGGATGAGGGAGCCATGCATACCAGGATAGGGATGAGGGAGCCATGCATACCAGGATAGGGATGAGTGAGCCATGCATACCAGGATATGGATGAGTGAGCCATGCGTACCAGGGTAGGGATGAGTGGGGCCATGTGTATCAGGATGGGGATGAGGGGACCATATTTACCAGGATAGGAGATATTGAGTACAGAATTGACCACATTTTTTGCTTGAAATTTTTTTCCTAATTTCTTCCTCTAAAACCTAGGTGCGTCTTATGGTCCAGTGTGTCTTATAGTCCGAAAAATACGGCATATTACCTTCTCAATTAATAATAATAATAAATTTTATTTCTATAGCGCCGACATATTCCGCAGCACTTTACATTTCAGAGGGGACTTGTACAGACAATAGACATTACAGCATAACAGTAATCACATAGATCATAACAGATACCAAGAGGAATGAGGGCCTTGCTCGCAAGCTTACAATCGATGAGGAAAAAAAGGGAGACACGAAAGGTGGGTCGTAACAGTTGCCCTGATTGTATGGACCAGCCATAATGTTAAGTGTGTAACAGTACAGATGCAGAGGGTTAATGGATGCATAAAGCATGTGGGAACATGATGCGGGGAACCTGGTTATGGTAAAAACTTTTGGCTGTGCCACATAGGGATAGATTAGGTTAATGTGTTGAGGCGGTAGGCAAGTCTGAATAAATGAGTTTTCAAGGTACGCTTAAAATTGTGGGGATTGGGGACTAATCGTATTGACCTGGGAAGTGCATTCCAAAGAATTGGCGCAGCACGTGTATAGTCTTGGAGACGGGAGTGGGAGGTTCTGATTAATGAGGATGCTAACCTCAGGTCATCAGCAGAACGGAGGGTGTGGGTAGGATGGTATACTGAAACAAGGGAGGAGATGTAGGGTGGTGCTGAGCCATGAAGAGCTTTGTCGGTGAGGGTAATAAGTTTGTACTGGATTCTGGAGTGGATGGGTAGCCAGTGTAATGACTGGCACAAGGTAGAGGCATCGGTGTAACGATTGGCGAGGAATATGATCCTGGCAGCAACATTCAAGACAGATTGGAGGGGGGAGAGTTTGGTAAGAGGGAGGAGGCAAACCGATTAGAAGAGAGTTACAATAGTCGAGACGAGAATGAATAAGAGAAACAGTAAGAGTTTTTGCGGAGTCAAAAGTAAGAAAAGGTCGAATTCTAGAAATGTTTTTGAGGTGCAGATAACAAGAGCGAGCCAGTGATCGTATTTGGGGGACAAAGGAAAGCTCGGAGTCAAGCATGACCCCAAGACAGCGGGCATGTTGCTGTGGAGTACTAGAGGAACCACATACGGAAATGGCAATGTCGGGTATAGGTACATTAGTAGCAGGAGGAAACACAAGGAGTTCAGTCTTTGACAGGTTCAGGTTCAGATATAGTGAGGACTATCGCTGGTGTTTTCTAGAAAGGCAGGCGTGATGTCAGGAGAAGAAGCATATAATTGGGTGTCATCAGCATAGAGATGGTACTGGAAACCAAATCTACTGATTGTTTGACCAATAGGGGCAGTGTACAAAGAGAAGAGGAGGGGGCCTAGGACTGATCCTTGAGGAACCCCAACAGTAAGGGGAAGATGAGAGGAGGAGGAGCCAGCAAAAGATACAGTAAAGGAGCAGTCAGAGAGATAGGAGGAGAACCAGGAGAGAACGGTGTCCTTGAGGCCAATGGAACGGAGCATAGTGAGGAGGAGCTGATGAGCCACAGTGTCGAATGCTGCAGAGAGATCCAAGAGAATTAGCATGGAGTAATGACCATTTGATTTAGCTGTTAGTAGATCATTAGAGACTCTAGTGAGGGCAGTCTCAGTAGAGTGTAAAGAGCGGAAACCGGATTGGAGAGGGTCGAGAAGAGAGTTATCAAAGAGATAGCGGATAAGACAGGAGTGGACCAGGTGTTCCAGGAGTTTAGAGATGAAGGTAAGATTAGAGACAGGTCTATAGTTAGCGGCACAGTTTTGGTCGAGGGATGGTTTTTTAAGTAGTGGATGTATGACGGCATGCTTAAATGAGGAGGGAAAGATACCAGAAGAGAGAGAGAGGTTAAATATTTTAGTTAGGTGAGGGGTGACAGCATGGGAAAGGGGCTGGAGTAGATGTGACGGAAATGGGTCACTGGTGCAAGTGGTTGGGCGAGAAGATGCAAGGAACCTGCTTACTTCTTCTTCTGTGACTGGTTCAAAATTAGAGAGTGAGCTAGATGCAGTGAGGGAGGGAGGACAGTGCATGGTATGAGGTGATTGGGAGATAATTTCCTGTCGGATCTGGTCAATTTTTTCTTTGAAGTAATTGGCCAGATCATCAGCTCGGAGCTCCGTGGTAGGGGCCTGTACTCTTGGGTTGAGTAGAGAATGAAAAGTGTCAAAGAGACGTTTAGGGTTATTGGACAGTGAGGTGATGAGAGTGTTGAAATAGGTTTGTTTTGAGAGGTGAAGGGCAGTGTTGTATGTTCGAAGCATAAACTTATAATGGATGAAATATTCGGGTAGGTTGGATTTTCTCCACAGACGCTCGGCGTATCTGGAGCACCGCTGCAGGAAACGTGTTTGCAGGGCGTATCTGGAGCACCGCTGCAGGAAACGTGTTTGCAGGGAGTGCCAGGGTTGTCGCCGTCTGTGTTGTGGTGTTCTATGTATAGGAGGTGCAAATTCATCCAGGGCACTTTGAAGTGTTTCATTGTAATGCGTCAATGCAGAATCAGGACATGAGGGAGGAGATAGGGGCCAATGAAGACTGCAAGTTCTTCATAAGTTTCTGGGTGTTAATGGCCTGTATGTTTCAATAAATATGGACAGTGGGGGTGACCTGAGCAGCCTGGCAGTTCTTGATAGAGAATTGAAGAAGGTTGTGGTCAGAAAGCGGGAGTGGGGAGTTTGCAAAATTATCCACTGCACAAAGCCGAGAGATGACCAAGTTGAGGGAGTTTCCGTCTTCATGCATTGGAGAATTGGTAAGCTGCAAAAGGCTTGGACCCAGAACCCAGTGCTGTAAACCAGTGAGCCACCATACGGCCCTAACTGCACTTCAAATGTCCCACCACTTTCTCCAACACAGTCATGTGGAATGAAGATCACCGAAAATATTCTGCTTATGTATTAAAAACGCTTCTTGGCACCAGATCTGCGCTCACCTGTTTCATGAAGCTGATGGATGTCCAGGACTCCTCTTTGAATTTGTAAGCCTCCAGCAGCAGAGACAGGATATAGTTGGCATTAGCACAATAATCTCGAAGACGATCTTTTTTTTCCTTCGGGAAAGACGACTGAAGCTGTGAAGAAAGAAAAGCAATATGATGAAGAGGTGGGATACTTTTTTTATGTGTCGTGTCTCTATCGTAGGCTCACTTTACCTCGCTCCAGTCTCGGGCACAGTAAGCCTCCACCGTACTCCTAACTGTAGATAAACTCTGTCCTGATGTTAGGTTGAGAAAGTCGAAAGTGTAGAAGAAAGCGGAGAAAGCCTGGTCAGAGGGAAATGCAATCACATGCCAATTAAAGAGAATCATTATTACATGTTGAAGTAAGCACATCACCTTGTAGGGTAACATGCTCTGAGAAGAAGCATACTTGTAGTTTCAAAATCCCTGCTGCTGTTTAAGAAATGATCTATTAAATTAGGTGCTTGGTGCACCATGGGTGTTCCAGAGCACCTTCCTTCAGTTAATTTGGCCATTCAACGCCTCTCCATTTCATTGATTGACAGTGCTGCCCTACATGTAATGCGGCAGATGCGCAGTTACCCCCAGAATAGGCACAGAACAGCTTTTCTTCTGGAGATAGATAATAACAATATAACAGAGAGTTGGCCATAGGCACAGGCATGGGCATTCAGTTTAGTGGATGGAATACAACTGTGTATGACATATCAATTGCTCAGCCCTGTCACTGTGAAGAATACATCATTAAAAGACATTTATTGTCTTTTAATACACACGTGGTCAAAATTGCTGGTACCCCTTGTTTAATGACAGAAAAAGAGAAAAAGTCTATAGGCCATGTACACAGGGATCACCAAAAACAATAATCAATACTTTATTAGGTGAAAAACCCACAATGGTCACAGAAATAACTTGAATCTGACAAAAGTAATAATAAATAATAAATCTATGAAAATGAACAAATGAAAGTCAGACATTGCTTTTCAACCATGCTACCACAGAACTTAAAAAAAAAATAAAACTCATGAAATAGGTCTGGAGAGAAATGATGGTACCCCTGAAAATAATGTGACAAAAGTGACATGTTAAATCAAGGTGTGTCCACTAATTAGCATCTGTAGTGCTGACGAAAACTATGTCAGAGAGTGGACCCTCTGGATCGCGGATCCGGAGCCCCCGGGTCGAGCACGCCAGGTGAAGACCGACCCCTATACAGGGACCGTTTGGGGCAGGACCACAGAGGACGGAGGCGCGACAGCCGGAACCAAGAGGGACGGCTCCACGAACAAAAGGCCTGGGGAAGCAGCGGACAGATATACTAGCAGGGACAGGTGGCTCAGGGAAGGACTCAATACGGAATGGCAAGAGGAGGAATCAAGGCGAACTGGAGACAGGGGACGGCACATGGAATGGAAGAAAAGGAGAGCCTGGACAGACTGGGGAGAGCGGGGAGGACGACACAGAGGAAGGCAGGAAGGGTAGGCAGAGATAGGACTAACTACAGACAAACTGTAGGGGCCAGATTGCTACACAATCATCAGGCGTCCTCCTAACAGCGAGGACGCCTGAAATATACCAGCCCCCGGAAGTGCGTGCACCAGGCCAGCCCCTCAGCGCCGCCCACAGCTGGAGAGAGAGGACGGGAGGGGGCGAGCGCGTGACAGAGAGCGGAAGCCAGGAGCCGCCGTGAGGGAGCGTGGACGACGGGCGCGAGGCCGGACGGGAGCGCGCAGGTAGGGAAACGCTGCGGTGCGCGCTGCTCTAGAAGGGACATCGGCGGGCATAGCCGCCGACGTCACAGTACCCCTCTCCTTACGTCCCCCCTTACTGAGATTGGCAAAAAACTTTTTCAGAATCCGGGGAGCATTGACATTCTCCCGGGGTTCCCAGGACCGTTCCTCGGGACCAAAACCCACCCAATCGATAAGAAAAAGGGTCTTACCCCGGACTCTTTTCATAGCCAGGATGTCTTTGACCTCGAAGACGTTGTCCGAGATAACAGGTGAAGGAGGGACGATGGAAACTGGTTGGAACCGATTCAGGACTACGGGTTTCAAGAGCGAGACATGGAAAGCGTTGGGAACCCGGAGCGAAGCAGGCAACCTCAGTTTGTAAGCCACTTCATTAATGCGTCCAATTACTTCAAACGGCCCAATGTACCGAGGACTCAGCTTATAAGAGGGAACTCTCAGACGGATATGTCGAGTTGAAAGCCAGACTTTGTCACCTGGATGGTACGGAGGCACGTCCTTCCGTCTTTTGTCTGCATGCTTCTTTATTCGGTTGTTGGCACCCTTGAGCGCGTCCCTGGTCTCTCTCCAAATCTGCGAGAATTCTTTAGCAAGAGAATCGGCTGCGGGTACTCCTGTAGACGTGGAGAAAGGTAACGGAATACCTGGGTTTTGACCGGTTACCACAAAAAAAGGTGACTTGGTGGTAGATTCGCTGGGATGATTGTTGTGCGAGAATTCAGCCCAAGGTAAGAGCGCGACCCAATTGTCCTGATGGGCGTTGGCGAAATGACGTAGGTAGGTGGTTAACACCTGATTAATTCGCTCCACTTGCCCGTTGGTCTGAGGATGGTATGCGGAGGAGAAGTCGAGAGATGTACCCATAAGCCGGCAGAGAGCCCTCCAGAAGCGGGAGGTGAAGTGGACCCCCCGATCAGACAGAATCCGCTGAGGAAGACCATGCAGCCTGAAGACCTGGTGGATGAAGATCTCGGCCAACTTCGGAGCGGATGGTAGTCCCGGTAAGGGAATGAAGTGGGCCATTTTGGAAAAACGATCTGCTACGACTAAGATGGTGGTACATCCGTCTGAGCGGGGTAAATCAGTTACAAAATCCATGGCGATCTGCTGCCAGGGGACCTCAGGAACTGGCAATGGGTGAAGAAGACCGGCGGGCAAGGTCCTAGCCACCTTGTTCTGGGCACAGATTGTGCACGAGGCAACATAGTCCATCACATCCTGGCGAAGCGTGGGCCACCAGTAATACCGAGACAGCAGTAGGAGAGTCTTTTTAGTCCCAACGTGCCCTGCAATTTTGGAGGAATGCCCCCAGCCCAACACCTCCGTACGTCTGTTTCGAGGGACGAAAGTCTTACCGGGCGGAGGAATAGCAAAATTCACAGGGGCCACGGTGATCATTTTGGTAGGCTCGATAATATGGGATGGGACTTCATCCTTCTCCGATGACTGTAATGACCTGGAAAGGGCATCGGCCTTGATGTTCCTATTACCAGGACGAAAATGAAGTTGGAAGTCAAAGCGGGAGAAGTACAGGGCCCATCTGGCCTGCCGGGCATTGAGTCTTTGGGCAGACTGCAGGTAAGCCAGGTTCTTGTGGTCAGTGAGGATGGTGAAGGGATGTACAGCCCCCTCGAGTAAATACCGCCATTCAGCCAAGGCCATCTTAATGGCCAGTAATTCTCGGTCTCCAATGGAGTAGTTGCACTCCGCAGGTGAGAAGACTTTAGAAAAGAAGCCGCAAGGAACCAACCGTCCGGATGAAGCCTGCTGGGACAGGACTGCTCCAGCTCCAGTGGAGGAGGCATCCACTTCCAGGACGAAGGGCCTGCTGGTCACAGGCCGATGCAAAATGGGTGCTGACGCAAAGGAACGTTTCAGGGCTTGGAAAGCGTTTTCAGCTTCAGGGGACCAGCTGTTGGGCTTCATTCCCTTGCGGGTCAAGGCCGTGATGGGTTTGGTAACCGTAGAAAAGTGAGGCACAAACTGACGGTAATAATTTGCGAACCCAAGAAACCGCTGGATGGCCTTAATCCCCACTGGATGGGGCCACTTGAGTACCGCACTGAGTTTTTCGGGATCCATCTTTAGGCCGGAATCGGTGACGACATATCCCAAGAAGGGCAGTGACGACTGCTCAAAAAGGCATTTCTCAATCTTGGCGTAGAGTTGGTTCTCTCGAAGGCGGTGCAAGACCAAGCGTACGCTTTTGCGATGGGAGGACAAGTCGGGCGAGAAAACGAGAATGTCGTCAAGATAGATGACCACACAGGAATAGAGTAGATCCCGGAATACCTCGTTGATAAATTCTTGAAATACAGCGGGAGCGTTGCAGAGGCCGAAGGGCATAACCAGGTATTCATAATGCCCGTCACGGGTATTGAAGGCCGTTTTCCACTCATCCCCTGCACGGATCCGGACCAAATTGTAGGCTCCCCGCAGATCCAACTTCGTGAAGATCCGGGCTCCTCTCAGACGGTCAAAGAGCTCAGGAATCAACAGAAGGGGGTAACGATTTTTAACGGTGATATTGTTTAGACCCCGGTAATCAATGCAAGGCCGCAGTGATCCGTCTTTCTTCCGGACGAAGAAGAAACCTGCGCCCGCAGGAGAGGAGGATTTCCGGATAAACCCCTTGGACAGATTTTCTTGGATATATTCCGTCATGGCAGAGGTTTCGGCAGGAGAAAGAGGGTAAGTTCTACCTCTGGGAGGAACCGCTCCAGGAATCAGGTCGATGGGGCAGTCATAGGACCGGTGCGGAGGCAGGGAATCCGCCTCCTTTTTGCAGAAAACATCAGCGTAGGCGTGGTATGGAGCAGGAAGGCCGGGGAGGTCCGTTGGCCTAAGCTGAGGATGAGAACGAACCAGGGTACGTAAACAGCTAGCATGGCAGGGGTGCCCCCAGCGTAGGATCTCTCCGGAGCGCCAGTCGATGACTGGCTCATGCCGCCTAAGCCAAGGAAGTCCTAAGACAATGGCATGGGATAATTGAGGCAGGACATAGAAGGCAATCTTCTCAGAATGAAGTGCGCCAATTTGTAGCTTTACTTCAATGGTAACCGTGGTGATGAGCCCAGGAAGAGGTTTGCCATCGACGGAGGTGATTGCTCGAGGGTTACTTAAGACGACCACGGGAATCTGGAGTTTGTCAACCTCCTCCTGGCGGATGAAGTTGCCTGCTGCTCCCGAGTCCACATACGCCTCCACAGAGCCACGCCCCCGACCTGTAATAAGCAGAGCTGAAAGAGTAAGTGGGAGAGAGGGGGTCAGATCACCTAGGGGGCCCTCTCCTACCTGGCCTAGGCGGATGAGTTTCCCGGTCTCTCAGGACAAGTGCGTACGAAGTGATTGGCCCCTCCACAATATAGACAGAGTCCCTTAGTCATCCTCTCCTTACGCCGTTGTTCGGACAGCTTGATGCGATCCACCTGCATAGGCTCGGGGACAGTGTTACTAGGAAGGGCAACGGTGCGCGGAATGGGAGCTTGGTATAACCTAAAGGACCTCCTCTCCCTGGCTGACTCTCTAGCGCGTTCCTGAAAACGCAGGTCAATACGGGTAGCCAGGGAGATGAGATCCTCCAGGGTGGTAGGGAGGTCACGCCCGGCCAACTCGTCTTTGATTTTACAAGAAAGGCCTCTCCAAAAAGCTCCAACCAGGGCTTCGTTATTCCACCCCAGCTCCGAGGACAAGGTCCGGAAACGGATGGCGTATTGCCCTACAGTAAGGGACCCCTGGCAGAGGTTAAAAAGGGCCTCTGTAGAGGAAGCAAGGCGTCCGGGTTCATCAAAAACCTTACGGAATGTTTCCAAAAAACTCTGGATGTTAGTCACCACCGGGTCATCCCTCTCCCACAACGGATTCACCCAAGCCAGCGCCTCCCCCTCTAGATGGGAGATTATAAAGGCCACCTTAGCACGGTCCGTGGGGTATTGTTGGGGTAGAAGATCAAAGTGCAATCTGCACTGATTTAAAAATCCCCTACACAATTTTGGGTCCCCACAGTACCTAGGCGGCTTACCAAGACGGGGAGGAGGGAAAGAGACAGCGTCCCGGGATTGGTTAGAAGCGGCCGCAGAGGACTGCAAAGAAAGCAGCCGATCATCCACGGACGCCATATACCCCAAAATGTGAGATTGCGCATCGCGCTGCTGTGCGAGCTCCTGCTGGAGACTGACTAAGAGAGGTGCATGCGCTGGGTCAGCGGTTTGCAAGGCGGAGAGCCGGGTGTCCATGGACTTCATGAATGACATGATACGGGTCTGATTTTCCCTTAGGAAAAGCAGTTCCTTTTGAGTGGCCGCCGCGGCACCGGCGGGGTCCATGGCCTGATGATACTGTAGTGCTGACGAAAACTATGTCAGAGAGTGGACCCTCTGGATCGCGGATCCGGAGCCCCCGGGTCGAGCACGCCAGGTGAAGACCGACCCCTATACAGGGACCGTTTGGGGCAGGACCACAGAGGACGGAGGCGCGACAGCCGGAACCAAGAGGGACGGCTCCACGAACAAAAGGCCTGGGGAAGCAGCGGACAGATATACTAGCAGGGACAGGTGGCTCAGGGAAGGACTCAATACGGAATGGCAAGAGGAGGAATCAAGGCGAACTGGAGACAGGGGACGGCACATGGAATGGAAGAAAAGGAGAGCCTGGACAGACTGGGGAGAGCGGGGAGGACGACACAGAGGAAGGCAGGAAGGGTAGGCAGAGATAGGACTAACTACAGACGAACTGTAGGGGCCAGATTGCTACACAATCATCAGGCGTCCTCCTAACAGCGAGGACGCCTGAAATATACCAGCCCCCGGAAGTGCGTGCACCAGGCCAGCCCCTCAGCGCCGCCCACAGCTGGAGAGAGAGGACGGGAGGGGGCGAGCGCGTGACAGAGAGCGGAAGCCAGGAGCCGCCGTGAGGGAGCGTGGACGACGGGCGCGAGGCCGGACGGGAGCGCGCAGGTAGGGAAACGCTGCGGTGCGCGCTGCTCTAGAAGGGACATCGGCGGGCATAGCCGCCGACGTCACAGCATCACAGGTGTCTACAATCTTGTAATCAGTGAGTGGCCTTTATAGAGGGCTACAGATACTCACTGTGCTGTCTGGTGACATGGTGTGTATCACACTCAACATGCACCAGACCATTGTGGGTTTTTCTGTCATTAAACGAGGGGTACCAACAATTTTGACTAATTGTAAACTGCAGAATTACTTACGAAAAAGTTTCCCACGACCGGTGGCTGGTGGATTCCATCAAATGAGCAGGATGGATTACCAGCACAAGAATCAAAATCATAGATGGTTTTGAGAATTTCATAGCACTCGTTAGCATCGCTGGTACCAGTAATATTGAATCTTTGCGTTAGCGGAGTGGATGGGGCCGACTTCACCGTGCATGGACTGTTATACAGAGAGTGCAGGCTGAGGGTCTCCTGATAGCCCTTTGGATAGCAAGGGATGTTCACAGAATTGGCTAGGTCCTTTCCCTGGAAAAATAAAGCATTTAACATTTTATAATTTAATATCTATCATCTCTCATTTATCTATCGCTTTCTAATGGCCCATTTAGGGTATGTGCACTATCGCTAATACACATATGCCGAGCCTGTTCACACTCACAGCGCTCGGGGAGATGAACGCTTGGTATATGGTCACAGAACTCTGGCCCCAGGACATAGGACCAGCGTCCCTCTAGACCTACCGAGCGTGTGGCGTCGCAGCTGCGAACGCTGATAACTGAAGGTGACTGCCACGGAGCGACAGTGCTAGGCGTGGTACGATGGTGCCCAATGGCAGGCGACACCATCGGACGCTAGTGCTGGGAAGTGACGAGCACTTGTGGCCTATGGCTAGCCACTGACTGGCGCTGACTCTGAAACTAGTTCCCTAACCACATATGTAATATCCAAGGGAGGGGAATCTTAATGAGTCATTCACCAGGTACATGCATCCGTCATCATCCACACATATAGCAACAAGAGTCCATACTAGCGCATGGCCGAGTGGCCATGCAGACCTTTTATAGCTGTGCCCTTCCGGGACCTTCCTGATCCTCCAGATGGACCAATCGGAACAGGAGAAGGACCTGAGCATGTGACTCCTGATCCCCAATGGGAGATCGTCTCATGAGCATGCTCAGTGGACCGAAGGAAGGACTTAGCCTCTGGAGTTTTTTGCTGCTGGCCAGGCTGCATTGCCATAAGTGAACCAGAGGTAGCAGCAGCAACTGAACCCACAATGCTGGTGTGGGCTGAACGCCGGGATCGTGGAGTCTGCTGAGCAGGCTCCACTGCGGCCGGGGAGGAATGCGAGACCGAGGGTGGCAAGGCTCGGGATTCTCACTGTGCAGCGCCGGAAACGCGACGCCTAACATAAGATTTTATAAATCTCCTTCACTTTTCTTATACTCTAAAACTCAGCATTTTTTTTCACGATAAAAGATGCACGGCAAAACTTGTACAATCAACAGGCAACGCTGGCTGACCAGCCTGACCAAAGAACTGAGACTGGCTTCCAGGGTTCCTGAGTGGAGATGGAAGAGATCCTGTTCTGCCGAGCACTTTTTCGCATACAAGCCATCTGTTAGGAACGGCGGAACGCACTAAATAAAAAATAATAATAAAGTGCGTTCGCCGCTCGGGGTCCACCGTGCAGTAGGTGATATAACCGCTGCTAGGTGGTGGCAGGAGCAATATGGCGGAAATGCGCACAGGGTTAAACTTCACCCAGGTGCGCAGAGCAATCTCAGTTAATCCACAGAGATACCAAATAAGTACAAACACAAAAGATTGAGCCTGTTGAGGTCACAGTACTCGGTAAAAATGCACACACGGTATCAGGTCACAGGAGTAGCCCAAGATGGCGGCACTACGTCCGTCTAGACCTACCGTGTGTGGAGCGTCGCAACTGCGAACGCAAAGGGGCTGCTATTGCAGCGCGGTGTGGACACTGCCGCTAAACGACAAGGCTAAGGCGCAAGCGCAATGTCAGACGCTAGCAGCTGTGGATGTTGCAGCAGAGGAGCGCTGGCGCTGATTCTGACTCAGTCCCTAACCACATACGTAATATCAGAGGGAAGGGGTTTTATAATGAGTCATTCACCAGAATCATACATCCGTCCTCATACACACAGCAGCAAGTAAGTCTATACTTACATGGCTGTTCCGCCATGCGCGCCTTTTATAGCAGCCGGGACCTTCCGCAAGCTTCCAGATCTCTGAGATGGACCAATGAGATCTGGAGCGGGACCTGAGCACATGACTCTCGATCTCCAATGGGAGATCGTCCCATGAGAATGCTCAGTCGGAGGACAGAAGGACTTAGCCTCAGGAGAGATTTGCTGTAAGGCAATCTCCTCTGCAATCTCCTCTGCAGCAGATAAACAGCAGGAGACTGCAGAATGTGAGGGTCTGGATCCCTGCGGAGTAAATGCAGAAATCCGATGCCTAACACCATCCATCACCAGCTTCAAGTCCACGCTCATTGCCGCAAAACAAACTTACTTCTCATTTCTCATATCCTCCCTGAGTTACAACCCTAAACAGCTTTTCTCCACTTTCAATTCTCAACTCCGTCCCCCGGCAGCTCCTCCTTCTCCTCTCATTTCTGCTGAAGACTTTGCCTCTTTCTTTAAGCAGAAGATCGATAACATCAGAGAAAGCTTTGGCCCGCAGCCCCCAATACCTCTCCTCTTAACTGCCCAACCCTGTTCTTCCAAAACTTGCTTCTCCACCATGACAGAAGATCTGCTCTCCACCCTTCTGTTAAGATCACATCTCACCACTTGCATGCTTGAGCCGCTCCCGTCCCACCTCATCCCTAACCTCGCCACAGTCTTCATCCCAACCCTAACACATCTCTTCAACTTTTCACTTACAAATGGTGTCTTCTGCTCATTCTTCAAACATGCCAAAATCACACCCATCCTCAAAAAGCCTCCCTCGATCCATCCTTTGTGTCTAGCTATCGCCTGATATCACTTCTCCCTTATGCCTCAAAACTACTGGAAAAGCATGTCCATCCTCAACTGTCCTCCCACCTGTCCTCCTGCTCCCTCTTTGACCGGTTACAATCTGGTTTCCGACTGCATCACTGACCTGAAACTGCCCTAACTAAAGTCACCAATGACCTAACTGCCAAGAGCAAGCAACATTACTCTGTCCTCCTTCTCCTGGACCTGTCTTCTGCTTTTGACACTGTGGATCATTCCTTCTTGTTATAGATTCTCTCATCTCTTGGCATCACAGATTTGGCCCTATCCTGGATCTCGTCATATCTAACAGACCTGACATTCAGTGTCTCCCTCTCCCACACAACCTCCTCACCTCGCTCCCTGTCAGTCGGTGTTCCCCAAGGCTCAGTTCTAGGACCCCTACTCTTCTCCATCTACTCCTTCGGTCTGGGACAGCTCATAGAATCCCACGTTTTGCAGTATCATCTCTACGCCGATGACACGCAGATCTACCTATCTGGACCTAACATCACCTCCTTACTGACCAAAATCTCACAATGTCTGTCTGCTATTTCATCTTTCTTTTCTGCTCACTTTCTAAAACTGAACATGGACAAAACAGAATTCATCATCTTTCCCCCATCTCACTCTACCCCTCCATCAGACCTATCCATCAATGTCAATGGCTGCTCACTTTCCCCAGTCCCGCATGCTCGGTGCTTCGGGGTGATCACCAAACCGCTGCACAACCAGCTCTACCCTCGCCTACTGTATCCTCACCCATCCCGTTGTAGATTGTGAGCCCTCGCGGGCAGGGTCCTCTCTCATCTTGTACCAGTCGTGACTTGTATTGTTTAAGATTACTGTACTTGTATGTATTATGTATACCCCTCCTCACATGTAAAGCGCCATGGAATAAATGGCGCTATAATAATAAATAATAATAATAATCATCCTCAACTCTGCCCTCTCTTTCAAGCCACATATCCAAGCCCCTGCCTCCTCCTGCCGACTTCAACTCAAAAATATTTCCCGGATCCGTACATTCCTTGACCAAGAAACTGCAAAAATGCTACTCTGGCCTCCCCTCTAGCACGCTTGCACCACTCCAATCAATCCTAAACTCTGCTGCTCAACTAATCCACCTGTATCCCCGTTATTCCCCAGCCTCTCCTCTCTGCCAAGCCCTTCACTGGCTTCCTGTTTGTTAGGCGTCGGGTTCCTGCAGCTGCACAGCAGGAATCCAGAGCCTTGCATTCAGCGGTCTCCCATTCTCCACCGACCGCTCAGGAGCCTGCACAGCAATCCCGGCGTTCCAGACGCTCTGCTCGGACCAGCTATGTGGGTCTGGCTGTTGCTGCCACCTCTGGGCCAGCAATAGCAGCGCAGGCCGCTCAACAGCAAGCTACTTCAGAGGCTAAGTCCTCAAGCCGTGCTACTGGGCATGCTCACAAGACGATCTCCCATTGGACATCGGGAGTCACATACTCAGGTCCTTCTCGTGATCTGATTGGTCCATCTCAGTGATCTGGAAGCTTCCGGAATGATGACAGATGCATGAACCTGCGAATGACTCATTAAGACTCCCCCTCCCTCTGATATTACGTGTGTGGATAGGGACTTAGTCATAGAGTCAGCACCAGTCAGTGGCACGCTACAGGCCACAGTGCATATCATCACCTAACTAGCGTCCGACAGTGCGCCCCTCCTGGGCACTGTCGCATAGCGGCTGTGTCAGTCGCCACGCTGCAGTCTGCAGCACCTGTGGGCGTCCGCAGTAGCATTTCTCTGAGACCTGTGAGTCCAACAGGCTCAGTACTTATGTTTAAGTCTTAGGCATCTCTGTGAAGTTAACAGAGTACGCCCAGTGCACACTGGGTGACGTTTAACCCGTGTGCGATATACCGCCATATTGTGCGTCTGACATTATATAGTAGCAGTTTAACACCTCTGCACGGTGGACCCCGGGCGGCGAATGCACTTTCTATTATTTTATATTTAGTGCGTTCCGCCATCCCTAACACTGTTGTCCAGAGGCTCCAGTTCAAAACCCTATGACATACAAAGCCATCCACAACTTGTCTCCTCCAAACATCTGTGACGTGGTCTCCCGATACTTACCTACATGCAACCTTCGATCCTCTCAAGATTTCCTACTCTACTTCCCCCTTATCTCTTCTCCCCACAACCGCATACAAGACTTCTCCCATGTTTTCCTCATATTCTGGAACTCTCTACCCATCTCAAAACATCAGACTCTCGCCTACCATGGAAACCTTCAAAAAGAACCTGAAGACCCACCTCTTCCTACAAGCCTACAACCTGCAGTGATCCTCAATCTACTGAACCGCCGATGCCCACTTCGCAGGGCAGGGACTAAAGAAGGAGGCAGGAGCTGGGGGCTGGGCCCACCTGAGGATTCTCCGGTGTCCCGGTGCCTCAGTCCGACCCTGATTGCGGTGTACATATAAATACTAGGCATGTTACCTGAATATAAATGGTCAAAAAAGTTACTGGAGCTGCATCCCTCCACCCCGACATGTGTTTTGCTGTTGCTTCATTTGGTTCTTGATCCATTCTTTTGTGTGCATACTCTGCTCATGTTTGATGTTATAAAGGGAGGATAGGCTCTATTGGTAATGAGAAGTGGCATGTTTGGACCCAGTATTTTTGCTGGACGTATCTGCTCAATACCATGCAATTTCGTCGGTGTCTACTCTCCATTTTTTAAACTTATTGATCTGTGATGTGTTTCAACTTTTGATTCTTTATTTTTTTGACAATGTGCATCTATTGAAACCATATGTATTTTGTGTATATTTAGTAATCTGGAGTTGGGTTCCCTCTTGGCTGAAGCACCATTTATAACTTATTATAAATTATTCTGTATCCTATTTTTTAAGTAAATTATTACAATGAAAGTTTTTTTTTTTTACCACTTTCTTTTTGTTGAAACACTTCTTGGTCCTCAAAATTCCAACATTATAGAGGTAAGTATGTTCTAGTTTTGGTGGAGTGTTACCCCCTTCTGAGAAAGGCATTGGTTCTTTTTTGGACTTTTATGTTTATCTTTCTTGATAAATATAATACAGTGGGGAAAAAAAGTATTTAGTCAGCCACCAATTGTGCAAGTTCTCCCACTTAAAAAGATGAGCTAGGCCTGTAATTGACATCATAGGTAGATCACAACTATGAGAGTCAAAATGAGTAAACAAATCCTTGTCTGATTTTGCAAATTATGGTGAAAAATAAGTATTTGGTCACCTAAAAACATGCAAGATTTCTGGCACTCACAGACCTGTAACTTCTTCTTTAAGTGGCTCCTCTGTCCTCCACTCATTACCTGTAGTAATGGCACCTGTTTGAACTTGTTATCAGTATAAAAGACACCTGTACACAACCTCATACAGTCACACTCCAAACTTCTGAGGAGGAACTGCCGAAGCGCGCGTTAAGGGGCTCCATTTTTGCAGGTTGGAACTCTGGTAAATATGCCTGTCTGTATGCCTATACCGAGCATTGCTTAGAAGTCTGCTTGGTAAACCATATTTGTTTCATTGCCTCTGGTCTGTCTGCTAACAGATGGTTTGGAATCATGTTATTATAGCCTTATTTCTAATATCCAAGCCGTCCGGTGTGCACCACACACCTGGGACAGTCTCCAGCATCACGTACATGTATTAAGCACTCAGCACTTTGTTTATTGCATATTAACCATCACTTTCTTGAATGTTCATTATGATGTATATTGCATTTTGTTAGTGTGATTAGGACTGTGGCATATATGTCCATCATCAATATTAGGTATTTACTAGTTTACAGGCTCTATATGTATAAACCCCTATAAATGGAATGATTCTTAATATAACCTCTGCACAGAGTATTTTTCATTTTCTATTTGTTTGTGTTATGTTCTTTTTCAAAATAATTGTTAAATAAAAATCAATATTTTTAGACACTATTTTGCATTTGGAGGATCCTTTTTTACGTTATCGGTTCTTAGTCTTTCACGGTCCTCTGTGTTACTATTTAGGGCACAATAGGCTTATATTTTGGAAAAACTCCTTTGTCTACTTTCATCCTTAATATTTTGAAACATTTTACTTATGGTAAAGTTTATTTGTCCAATTACTTTTGAGGCCCTGAAATGGTACTTTGCAGAAAAATGGTTGCAGTTCCGAAATGTTTCAAGATATTTTTGTTCAACTCCTTTAATTAACCCTTTAGTGACCACCAATATGACATAAAACTAACCTGCGATATAAGAGAATAGCATATCCCGACGTGTGACAATCCAGTAGCTGTACACTTGTAAGGTCTATCACAATGATCAAAATGAACCAATAGGTAAAATTTCCTATTGTTGATGGCCGGCAGATCTCGGAGGGTGCACTGCGCATGTGTACCAGGGGATGCAAGAGGGTCCAGGAACACCGGGGTATGGGGAGGCTCAAGGGACCCCATTTCGCTCTCCTCTCACAGGAGAGAGAAATTAAATGGGAAATCTGACTTTTTTTTTTGCGGTCGTCATTATTCTGTGAATAATGATGATCGCAACACTAGGGTTGGTAAAAACCGACCCGAATCATGTTCTCCTGGGTCTCGGCTAACCCCCCGGTAGCCGAGACCCCGGAGAATTTCCAATGCTGGGGGGCTGCTATACACTTATTTATCAGCGCCATTAAAAAGCAGCGCTGAGGTATAATTACCCTTAACTGCTGCCATTAAAAGGCGCATCAGCGGTCGTTAAGCGGCTAAAGAGATAATCATTCAAAGTTTGAAAATTGTTAATTTTTTTAAAATTTGTCAAATTTCTGATACTTTTCTAAATAAACACTAAACATATCAACCTAAATATACCATTATCATAAAGTATAATGTGTCACGAAAAAAAAATCTCAATCACTGGGATATGCTGAAGCATTCCAGAGTTACTACTAAATAAAGTAGCACGTCAGATTTAAAAAATTTGGCCCAGTCAAAAGGTGTTAAACCTGAAAGTCTCCACTTCAATTGCATCTTAATTGTTTCATTTTAAATAAAAAATAGTGGCCTGCAGAGCTGAAATCACAAAGATTCGGTGATTGTTCAAATATTTCTGGCCCTAACTACCCGCAGATATTTATTGTTATGGGTTTCCTTTGCTCACATTTGTTGCCTGCACCATCATCTTCTTCAGTGCCTGGTTTTGCCCGTAGCACAGGAAGCTGTGCGTGTAGATACTGTAAGGGAAGCCATATAGTTTGAACTCTGCTTTTTCCTTTGCCTCTTCGACTTTCACCTTTGGGATGAAGCTGATCTGTGTTGAAGCACCACCAAGATCCAGAGCACCGTATATTTTGGAAGTGATCGGTCTTATCCAATGTCCACTGAAAGAATACTGTGGAGAAATAATGGCACATAATACTATACTGTAATAAGAAAACAATGATGCGTACAGAAACAGAGCCGCAATAACAGAGAAATTATTTCACAAAAACACATCTTTTCATAGTCATAGAAAATTAGACTCAAGGATGGCGAGATCGGTAGGAACTACTAGAAAAATATCTTATCAATTGTCATCTCCCTACATTCACCTAAGGGAGAATCCTGTTGGGAATCTGAATGTCAATGTCCTCAGTGCAAAATATGTAAGAGCCACCTTCCCATCTGTCCATATGGCAGGTAAACCGTATGCAACAAGCTATTAATTTGTTAATGCACAAAAAAAATGAAACTTACTTTCATGAAGGACTCCAAGAGATAGTTAATAGTGATCCAACCATAAGAGCCTTCTTCTTGTCCGGTGATGATCCGAGCACCACGAAAATCAATGGGGTAGCGGCTTATGGTCTTAGACACCTCGGCAAGCACCTTATCTGATGCAGCCTTGTTCTCCAGACTAGAGAGATAGAAATGGTCATGTCATTGTCTGCGTGGCATGTACTGGATGTGCACATATCCGGAAAAGACAACCTCAAATGGTAAATGTATGACGCTTTTAGTTGGTTACTGTATATTGGTACTTAGTTGAGCAGGCTATGTCGGCATAGTGTGGCTCTGCTACTTGGTATATCATTTGTACAGCATATACTGGTGACAGTAACACTTAGTATTGATATCTAGGCAGCTTATTGTAAGAAACTGATAATTACACCAACCTGTGGTACTAGTCTGGATACCATTGTTGAGGAGAGCCATAAGATCAAATACTTAATTAACCTCACATAAGAGATTGAGAGAAACGACCCATAAAGTGTATTATTTCACCTTACATGAGCTTGCTCAGATCAAAGTGTAACACTAAAGATGACTGCCATTTTCTGTTTCACCCACACCATGCTCTGGTATCCAAGATGACGCCCACCCTGATGCCCTCATGGATCCGCCCATGATAACGCCCACTCTGATGACCTAATGGATCCGCCCACGATGACGCCCACCCTGATGACCTCATGGACCAACCCAGCCTGATGACTTCATGGATCCGCCCATGGACTAGCTCATTGCCCAACCCACTAGCCAATGGAATACATCTGATCACTCCCATTTTAGAGCTAACCAAGCCCCCTTTCAGAGGTTATATAAATCTATGTTCAGATTAAATAAAGGTCTTGGAGCTGAGCCATAGATTGATTAAGGAGAAGTTGCATCCGACTGTGTGTCTGATGTTATTTCTTTAGTGCACGCACTTGATCAATATCCATTAGGCCAGGAATATGCAACTAGTGAACATTTCTTATTGTTCAACCTAACACCATATAATGAACGGCTGACTCTAATTTTTGCCAGTCATAGTAAGAGTTTCCTTTTCTGTGGCAAAGACTTAAGGGCCTTTTACATTTAGCGATGCACCAGCGATCCGACCAGCGATATGACCTGGTCAGGATCGCTGGTGCATCGCTAAATGATCGCTAGTGAGCTTCCACACAGGAAGATCTCACAGAGATGCAGCAGCGACGCAGCGGACAATACTCACCTTTCACACCCAGCGATCCTGATGTCCTCCCGCCCGCGTCCAGCGTCGCTCGTCGTCATAGCAGGAAGCCCCAGCAGGAAGCTGATGACGAGAAATGGAGCCGCCCGATCTCGCGCGATCAGCGATGGACAGCGGGGGAGCCGGTCGGAGGTAAGTATCACACATAGCGATATCGCTAGCGATATCGCTATAACGTCACAAAATCAGTGACGTTTTAGCGATATTGCTAGCGATATCGCTATGTGTAAAACCCCCTTTAATTTGCTGCCCTAGACTTGTAGCTTAGTATAATTGCCAAGTCAGATAACCTTCTGCATATGCTGTCACACCGCCTGCAGCTATTTTTACAACAGCTTTATATAAATACTTTAGCAGTAAACTATTCAGTCAATTTTTAAGATAAAATGAATATAGGGAAGAAAAGAACAATGGATTAAAATAAAATATTCCTTGTGCCCTGCCCTGTGCATCCAGACATACAGCTTCCCAAGGAATATTTCTATCCAAAGATTAGGCATAAAAACCGCGATTACTTCCACTCGTCTACAAGCAGCATTTCTATTCATGGCCTGGGGCATGCAGGGTAGGAGATGCACATTTTACCGTATTTGGTCAGCTGTCCATAGAACTATCTGTGATAGATTCTGAAAATATAATCGGGAACGAAAGCTGAAAGATCACCTACTGTATGACTCTCAGGATGTATAGACACCACTAACAATCTGGGTCCAAATATAACACTGACCATCAGGATATATAGATAATTCTCTCCACAAGGATCAGACTACACCATCGACCAGCATTGTCTATGTACACCGATGACCATCAGGGTCTATAGATACCACTCTCCACGAGGATCTGACTATACCAATGATCTTGAAGGCCTGAATATACCACTAACCACAAGCATCACATTATAACTCTGCCCATCATCAGGATATCTAGATACTATTGACCACCAGTATCAGGCTATATCATTAACCTTCTAAATGTACCACTGACCACCATGATCTGACTATACCACTGACCATCAGGATCCGCATATATACCGCTGACTATCAGGGTCTGTAGATCCCTCTTTCCACCAGGATCATACTACAGTACACCACTGACTATTGATATCTATATACACCACACTGACTATATAGACCACAGACTATCAGTGTCTATAGATAACACTCACCACCAAGATTTGACTATACCACTAAGCATTTGAATATACCACTGATCATCAGGGTCTTAGGGTCCCGTTACATTTAGTGATGCATCGGCGATCCCGACAACGATACGACCTAGTAGGGATCACTGGTGCATCGCTAAATGGTTGATAGTGAGCTGCCAAACAGGCAGATCTCACCAGCGACGCAGCAGCGATAAGCGATCCGTCGGTGGTCGCTCTTACCTGTCACACTGCAGCGATGATGACGACTTCCGCCTGTGTCCATGCATCGCTAGTCGGCGCCAGCGGGACGCCAAAGAGGAAAAAATGGCCCAGGACATTCGAGCGCGATCAGCGATAGCCAGCGGGGGGGCCGGTTGCAGGTAAGTGTCACGTGTAGCAAGATCGCTAGCGATATCGCTGTTTGGTCACAAAATCAGTGACGCTTTAGCGACATCGCTAGCGATCTCCCTATGTGTAAGAGGCCCTTTAAAATGCTGTTGACCAATAATGTAGCCGTACCTACAGATAATGCTCGTTATAGGGGTACAGCCTTAGCAGACATAGCAATTCCAGTGTGGGTGGGAGGTTAATGGTGGTGTAGCGTGTTAGGGTGTGAATGTGGGGGGGGGGGGGGTGAGGCAAACCACCCCCCACATGAGGACAGTGCCCCTTCCTGTAGGGAATAAATAATATACTGTCTTTCTACTGAAATTAGATGGCGGATCTCTGTTTTTTTTTTTTTTTATTTGCCTTGGGTAGACGGAGCTGAGCCCATGTAAGGTAAATTATTCTATTATTACAATGCATAAGTCTAAGTATAAACTTTATATGACTAATTAAAGGCAGAAAGACCTGACATAATGAGAAGAAACCTAAAGGCTAGAACAAGCCATACATTGTTTGCTGCAGTACTCCTCAGGTATGACATCCCATAAACTACACAGCATTATTACACTCTCACCCTGGTAAACAAGTCACAAAGGGGTTAAACAGATTTCCTGTAATCTGGCACCACTGTGTAACTTGTATTCCCACAGACTTTAAGTCTATCCCTGGTCCCAGAGAGGTGCATAGGGAATTGGGCCAGCCTCGCTGTTGGCCTCCGTCCAAATGAGTATTTTAGTTTCTACTATTTAATTAAAAATCTCTGAAAGATTGTGTACAGGGGAAGAAGTTCTGCTCTTACTCACTATACGACTGGAGGGCTGATAGATGTAGTAAAGTGGGATTTACAACAATGCAAAATGTATTTTGATGTTCTTCTATTGAGCGATATAGAAAAATGAATCATTTCCTCTCACTGGCATCGGGCCATATGGGGAATCGGAAGTGACAACCACAAAACTGTGCTTAGAGGTACTGTCGGCGCTTTATTAGCCCCAGGACAAGCATTCAGAAAAAATAAATAATAAGACCCCCTTACTCGAGCAGTCTCATCCCAGCTGTGGCTCCAAGATAAGTAGGGGTCGCTTTCTGCTTTTCTGCAGGTATAATGGACATTGCTTCATCCAGGCAGTGAACCAGGGACTTACCAGCACCAGGAGGGTCACTGGCATAACTGGAGATACCAGGACCTGCAACACAATACATTAAAATACATTATCATACTCTCACCCAGTGTCATATTGTTACTAGGCTTGAATATATCATCAAACTACATTTAGGACCCCACTTGGTGCCCACCATTGAGTCAATGGGCATCAGCAATCACCCAGAGTAGGGATCAGCTATTAACATGACTAAAATAGACTGCCCCTGGAAACACTTCTCTACTACTAAAGGGCGTTTTAAAGGGAATTTTCCATACAACCTAATTCCGTTAAATGAAAAAATTAGAAACATATGAAGAACACACCAGGCAGATGGAAGGTTGAATGTAGAGAGCTGGTCGTATGGAGTTTATTACATCAGTCAATGGGCGGAAGTCTACTCATTTTATTACTAGACTGCAGAGAATTGTCTCTAGGAAATCCAGATGTGTATATGGGGCAGAATCAGAGTGGAGGAGATCAGGGAGTGATGAGAATAATGATGACCCAGCGACTTACATAGAGCAGATGGACAAGACTCAGATCCTGGAATGTAGTCAAAGATGCATGAGACGAAAACTAGAGGCATGAGCTGATGTATTGTGGAAAGGTTTAAAGATAATATATATATTTAGTATAATTCTATTTATGAGAAAATTCTATTTTTAACATGTCTAAGGAGAACACAAGGAATTTCTGAGAATCTAATACTACTGCTGCTTCTTAGTCTACACCATTCCTTAATTAGCCAAGCCAGGGATGGATTTGCCATAATTATTAGTTTTCTCTATACATTCATTGCCTGGATGGGACTCTCAGCAGGAGGGACAGGGATTGGGGATCACATATTTTAGTGATTGGTGTAGGTACCTCATCATCGAACTATGGCAATGCCATAAATGTCTGGTCGCTAAATCTCAGGTCAGCAGCTTATCACATTACAGCATTATAATACGAGCTGCTAACATACACGCATAGGAACATACACGTCTCTGAGGGTCTCAGCTCTGGATATATGTGATTTAAAGTAGTGACCAATGGGAAAAGGTACTATTTAGCAAGACACTAGATTACAAACTGATGCACTGTAGCAAACAATAATAGAGTATTGCCTGGATATCACTGGATCCTCTTGTCAGCTCAGGACAGGACTAGCCATGAGCTGATTTGTAGCTAGTCCTGTTCTGACAGCAAATGAATATCATTAAACCCCCTTTTACCTATCTACTGGAGCAGACAGATCTCTGATGCTACAACTCCCTTAGGATTCAATCCTAGATATTAACAAACATGTAAAACTTTTACATTACTTAAAATCCATCATACGCACCATCCACATCGCACACATGAGTCTGGCTCACAATCCCAGTGTCGTTCTCCTTGTCTGTAGGCCATTGATAGATGAAAAGCGATGTGTGGGACGAACCGGCATCAAACACCATCCCATACTGCAAAGGACACAAGCGATATGTACAGTGTACTATCGGCACCACTGAAGGCAATCAATCAATATTATAGTGATGGGTGGTGATAACACGTGTGATGCTGGATTATCAGAATATCACTGTATTCACAACCTTTTTAGGCCAGGGCTACGTGATTCCAGCGACTGTTTAATCTCTGGGAGGTGCTATACCCCATGTGCAATTTGCAATTCTGCAGAAACCCACTTATAAAACTTTATAAATATTAGTTCTTGTGCTATGTCCTCAAAAGCACAGGACTTTCTGAGAGCTAGGTAAGCTCCCACGGCCTGGAGACACCTTACTACATACAGTCCATTTACACAGGCAAAAACTTAATCATAGTTGTAAACCAAAGGAACTTCCTCAACTTTATTACAGGATTCTTTTTTTTTGTGGTTATTTATATTGTTTGAACTTTGATATTGACTGTCCTGACACATCTGCAATTATGTCGTATATCAAGTGACTCTATACCACATGCCCAAGCTATAATACTGGAAGGGTACTTTCAGACATTTAAAGGGCATGTCCACAATAAGACATTAGTTATCCTATACTAAATCTCGTTTACAGTTTGTATAGTACTCCAGAGCTTCGTTTATAATTCTGCTAGTTATTGGAAACACTCAGAAAGTTTGTTATCAGACGCACCCATAATTCTTATAACATCAGGTTACCGTAAAGTATAAAGAAGAGCACAAGACACAAAGTCACTAGAAAAAGCTGTGTACAGACATCCCGTCAGTAGGGAATACTGAGAGATTTCAGAATTGCAGAATCTGGAGGATAATACAGATGTTTTCTGTATAATTACTACGGCTTCATAATACAGCCTTACTATAGGGTCTGGAAAACAATAGGGGATCCATATGTTAAAGGCTGAACTTCCCTTGACAGCCCTTTCCACTTATGGTGGCCTTCTATGGATAATAGGCCCCCTTCCTACTATTTTAAACTCTTTACAACTTTGGCTTTCTGTCTGCTTTTCACTTACATTGTAAATGTCATTGTCACCTCTGTTGAATCTGTATCACAATCTGATGTTTCCTCCATGTCTGTGTCACTTCAGTGGCGGAAAGCTACTTGACTTCTTAGGCTACATAAGTTCTGCTGTTTTACCAGCTTACGCATCAAGAAACCTTCATTTATTACAAAGTCACCACGCTACCGAGCCTGTGTGCAAACCCAATGCCCCTGCAATTTGAAATGCTGAGCAAAAAGGATCCCTACTCCAACCATATGGAGGACCTGCTCGTTAGTAAAAGATTTTTGGAATTGGCTTCTTGACACGAAAGATAAAATGTTTGACAAACGGCTCTATATCTCTTGTGAATTTAATTCTAGTCAATGTTCAATTTATTATGCTGGATTTACATTGTCTGATTAGGGTGCTTTCAAGCTGTGTTTTAGCACACATTCGTTGGTCCTGTAACGGCTTGCGTTTTATCCACCAGCAAATTGGGTTTCGGGCGTAAGCTCTGACGGACAATAGACTATAATGATGCCGACAGAGTGTGTCCGGTTGCCCGCCTCCAGTAGGCGTTTGCGCCAGAAAAATGATACATGACATAGTGTACTCTGTCGGCACCATTATAGTCTATGGTCCTGTCAGCAGAAACGCCTAAATCCCGTCTTGCGTTGGATCGGACATAAACCCTGACAGGACCAATGAACAGGTGCCAAAACGCAGTTTGAAAGCAACAAAACCTTTCAAAAGCACATTCATAGTACACCAATCTCAATATTTCCCTTACAAGGGTTCAAAGATGATAGTACAAAAGAAAAGAAAAGGGCATACGGAAGAATAATGCCAGATTTAGACTACCTGCTAGCTGCACACAGGATCACACAGCGGTAGGTGCTCCCTATGCATAGGAGAGAGATTTGGGTGCACACACACACTGACATTGAGCGTGTTCTCATTTACCTCTACTGTCTCCATCGGCTTCCCACTGCTTTGTGATCCTGTGCAGTGAGTGGCCACTACATACAGGAGAGGGGGATGACAACCCGGACCCTGCAGTGTCAGTCTGCGAAGGGCTATGTATTTTTATCACCATAAAGGATGAGAATAGTAATTGAGGGGGCAGAATTTTGCACCAAGTACTTGGCCGTGGCAAGGATGCACTGAATCCCCCTCATTTACATATGTAATTAAACGCTCTTTAGAATCTAGAAATATATTAAAAACTACAGTATCAGCATGATTTTTAAATGAAAGTAGTTCAATTTGTTACTAAGTTAAACAAATAGCTGATCAGTGGCCATTTAATGCCATAAGTCGAGTGATCTAAAATTGGCATTGCTCTTGCTTTCTCTGCTAGGTTTCTTCTGGATACCTTCTCCCTTTTTTTCGCCTTCTTTTGTACTATTTCACAGGGAATGCAGAGATTGGCACACTGCATTCTGAAGTTATTGTTGACCATTTTCTCCTCAAATAATGAATAATACTTTTGAAGCTAAAATGTGCATTTTATGAGTCCAGCTAGAACTATTGCTGGACTCATAAAACGTTCATTTTATGAGCTACGATTTTATGAGTAACCAGAGGCTGTTCTGGAGTCACGGCAGAAAAAAACAGTTTGAATGGGTTTATTGAATCGCTGTATAATTCTCAACGGGTAAATACCTTAGTTCCAGGGGGAGCAGGGACCTCACCACTTCTTACCAAGGACAAAATAAGGGCAATTATTACAGATACGACCAATACAGCCAAAAGCACCAGGATGCCGATCTGCTTGGCGTCTAATCCCATCCTGCACGAGATAAAGGTAGGAGATTATATATATTCATTATAAGGGCTAAAACCATAAACCCCAGGGGGTCCCAGAGTAAAGGGTGATTTGACTAATAAAGCAATTCATAACATCTCTTAAGGGGGTTTTGCACATAGCGATATCGCTAGCAATATCGCTATAACGTCACCGATTTTGTGATGCTATGTATATCGCTATGTGTGATACTTACCTCCGACCGGCTCCCCCGCTGTCTGTCACTGATCACGCGAGATCGGCCGGCTCCATTTCTCGTCGGGCGCTTCTTACTGGGCTTCCTGTGGCGCCGACGAGCGACGTATGGAGGCGGGCGGGAGGACGTCGTCAGGATCGCCGCATCTGAAAGGTAAGTATCGTCCACTGTATCGCTACTGCATCGCTGTGAGATCTGCCTGTTTGGCAGCTCACCAGCGATCATTTAGCGATGCACCAACGATCCTGACCGAGAAGTATCATGGTCGGGATCTCTGGTGCATCGCTAAATGTAAAAGGGCCTTTAAGGTTTGCTGTGAATTAAATCAGAAACGATTGCACTTAAGGGCCTGTCACACTTAGCGATATCGCTAGCAATATTGCTATAACGTCACTGGTTTTTGTAACGACCCCCGACCGCTGCTATTTCACTGGTGAGATCTGCCTGTGTGGCAGCTCACTAGCGACCACTTAGCGATGCACCAGCGATCCTGACCGCGTTATATCGCTGGTCAGGATCGCTGGTGCATCGCTAAGTGTGACAGCACCTTTAGTATAGGGATCCTCTGTGCAATTAGTGCATTTCTGTAATGCTTCCCATTCCTTGCGCTGTCTGTGAAGCATTCGGCTATGTGCACACGCTGCGGATTCTGCTGCGGATCCGCAGCGGTTTTGGCTCTGCGGGTTGGCAGCAGATTCTGCTGCGTTGTACAGTACCTTTATTTCCTATGGAAAAAAACCCCGCAGTGTACATGCTGCAGATTTTTCCCCGCGGATTTGCTGTGGGTTACAATCCGCAGCATGTCAATTCTTTGTGCGGTTTCCGCTGCGGTTTCACACCTCATCATTATGAGGTGTGAAACCTCAGGGCAAAACCGCAGGCTAATCCGCAGATAAACCGCAGGACTTTTGTCCTGCGGATTTACCTGCGGATTTTTCGACAAAATCCGCACAACCTAAAAACTACATGGGCACATAGCCTTAGACCTGGGTGCATTCACTAGCTGGAGTTTTTATCCAAGACATTTTAATCATCCATCCATGAAACTCGAGCTGTTTACAATATCTGCGATAACGTCTGACCCGCTCCCAAATACCTCACTCACGTTATGTTTTCATATGGGGATCATTCATCAAAGTGAATTTTACATCTACTATGACTACTGGACAAGATGGGAAACCTCAGGACAAGATGGGAAACCTCAAGTCACATTACATCAATGTAACAATGTCCCCTGTTTATACTGACTGCTCAGATGTTTATTGATATCACCCCCAATTTTTAGGGCCCCCATACACATTAGAGTAGTATGGGCTAAACCAGCTGATATCAACAGGTTCGACCCACGGTTTAATGTGTATAGGGGCACCGCCGACTGATGCCTGTTGATCATGCATGTCTAATGTAGGACTGCTGATTGCATTATTCTCCCAAAGATAAGCCGCCATGTCAGCGGCTTTCACATAGAGAACACAGGAGCACTTGGCCGTGCGTGGGCTCCACTGTATGGGAGAGTCAGCTGAGATGGCCATCAGCCAAACAATCGATTAGAAGCTTCCTTCAGCTGAGGGCCATCTAACGTGAATAGCCAGCATTAGTTTCCATCTGGGATGGACAATTGCCAGTGACCTAAAACTGGGTTTGATACTTCTTACGGTATGTGCACATGTTGCGGATTCGTCTGCAGAATCCGCAGGTCAAAATGCTTGCATTTTAACTGCGGATTTACTGAGGATTTCCTGCGGATTTCTAGAGGATTTAGTGCGGATTTCGCCTGCGTTTTACACCTGAGGATTCCTATAATGGAATAGGTGTAAAAATGCTGCGGAATCCTCATAAAGAATTGACATGCTACGGAAAACCGCTGCGCTTCCGCGAGGATTTTTCCGCAGCATGTGCACAGCGGTTTTTGTTTTCCATAGGATAACATGGTACTGTACACTGCATGGAAAACTGCGGATCCACAGGGCCAAATCCGCTGCTGATCTGCAGATGAATCCGCAACATGTGCACATACCCATAAAGGGTTTATTTTCTTTGTATAGTTCCCTTTCCTTAGAAGGGTTCTCTTCAATAAATCAAGTCAGTCATATAAGAGCTCCAATATCAGCTGAGATGTCCCTACTTGATTTTTGATGAGCTCAGAGGGCTGGAGATGAGGCAGAAACACTAATTTCTGTGATAAAACAGGCAGGGAAGTGTATTACCTAAATAGTAGCAGCCGTGAGCCCCTACTGTTTTGTATGTACACTCATCATAACTGACTTATGCTTCCCCCACCTGGCCTTGAGTTGTAGTATGTGCTGACTATGAACTGGAGCAGTTCTGAAAGGACACAGCCATTACACAGTACACAGCAGGGACACATTTATAAAATTACCATAGCACAGGAATATTTTTTGAATGCATCCAATTGTGAAACATATTATTCCAAGATCTATTGATTAAAATGTACTTTGTTTGTGAGACAACTGCTTTAAGGATATGACTGTACACTCACCACCATATTTGGGCAACAGTCATACCTGCCTGCAGGGGCTGATAAGTGCACAAGTGTGGAGTAAACCTAAAGATGGAGTCACACATAGCGACTTACCAGCGATCCCGACAACGATATCAACGTGTCAGGATCGCTGGTAAGTCGCTATGTGATCGCTGGTGAGCTGTCAAACAGCTTCACCAGCGATCAACACAGCGATGCCGAGCGCCCGGCATCGCTGTGTTCGTTAGCGCTGATGCCATATCCCTGTAAAAAAATAGAATTAAAATAAAAAATATTGTTATTCTCACCTTCCGACGTCCCGCGCAGCCATCCCACCTCTCTCCACGCTCCGGTCCCAGTGATCCTTTGCGAGAATGACCGCGAGAATGTCACGGTCTTGCGGCAGCGCGACGTCTCGCGGTCATTCGTGCAAAGGATCACTGGGACCGGAGCGTGGAGAGAGGTGGGATGGCTGCGCGGGACGTCGGAAGGTGAGAATAACAATATTTTTAATTTTTTTTATTATTTTTTCCAGCTGATTGCTGGTCTCCCGCCTGTCACACGCAGCGATGCGTGCTGGCCAGCGAGAGACCAGCGATGAAAAATATGTCCAGAGGTTTCTTGCAGCGATCAGCGATACCGGCAGGGGGGCCGGTCGCTGATTGCTGTCACACACAGCTATCTCGCTGGTGAGATCGCTGTTGCGTCACAAAAGTTGTGACTCAGCAGCGATCTCGCTAGCGAGATTGCTATGTGTGACTCCCGCTTAAGGTATTACCAGCACCAGGATATTGGGTAAGATCTTGGTGTATAATTAATTAGTTAATCTTGCCCATGATATTCCATGACAATAGCTGTTTGACCCAGAAACCCCACAGCAGTATTTGCAGCGGCCGTACAGCTGATTCTTAAATTTTGCAAGCAACTGTGCAATTTTCTAACTTACGGTACTTGGTTAAGATCTCTGCTTACTGGAATTAGAGAAACTCTTTATTACTTTCTGCCAGAGGCTGAAAATCTGTCCTGGTCATCAGATGATCAGCTCCACACCTCATAATAATATACAGTGAGCCGTGAACTTGTGCGATCGTCACATAGCTAGCACAGATTTACGATTTCCTATGCACTGACCGCAAGCAGCGGTCAAGAAAAATCATAAGGAATATGCAGGGTATGTGACAAAATTGAGCAACTTTACATAACAGATTGAACCTGGAAAAGTAAAATGAGCCTTTCCACATTTAGTATCCTGATTCTTAGCATATTGCAAAGAAGTAACAGAAGGAAGTGAGATTAACGCTGCGTAATTCAGAAATAAGCCATGGAAATACCAGATTCAGTACACCCACCCAGCAAAGACAGCATTTGCAAGTGAGATAAAAGTACTAGGAAAATTTTGCAAACAGCTGCTGTCGGGGGACAAAAACCTTAATGGCTTCTAGGAAGGAGGCAGATGCAGGGATTTGTATCAGTTCTTAAGATGCTTCAGTAAATAAGTATTGTGTGTGGACCTCCCTGGACAAGCTCTCTCCTCCGAGTGTCAGTGCTCTGTGCTCCGATCACATGCGAGAATTGGAGCACTGGTACGGAGGAGACGGAGAAAGTAATTTCCCCATCTCCTCCATTGCTGGCGTCTGCGGAAATTGCACTGCACTCGGGTGATATCTGAGTGCACTGCGATGTTTCACACGCACCCAAAGGCTTTTATGGGTGCGTGCAATCCAACTCTTGGATGCAATCTCGGCATGCGGCAGATGTGAGCTGCACCACAGAGAAACATTGGGTTGAGTGCAATCCAATTTTTTATTGGATTCCACTTGTCCGATTTCATTGCACGTGAGAGCGAGCACTTAAGATGCACAGAAGTTGCACACGTCAGTGTCTCCGATATGTATGGTGACAGTTTTCTCACGTACTGGAGACACTGACTCTTGTAGACCCATTCAAATGAATGGGTCTATGTACGTGTCAGCGTGTTTTCACGGACCATGTGCAAAACACACTGACATGTGTTTTTTTGAGCAACAGCACAGATCACACGGTACCGGAAATATCAGGACGTGTGAAACCGGCCATAAACACAGCAGTTTTTTTTGTTGTTTGTTACCATGGAGACACACAGTCTGCTTAGAAGCTGTGAACTCAAATATAAAACAATTTTCATGGCGTCCTCTCAATCCATTTTTCTTTTTAGATTTAAAAAAAAAAAAGAAAAGCAAACTTGCAATTGACTATTAAACGTGTTGCCTATGATTAGAAAGGCAAGACTGATTTATTCCTCAAAACAGTGCCACACCTGTTCACAGGTTATATGTGATATTGCAGCTTAACCCATTACATCAATGAAGCTGATCTGACGAGACACAACACATGGATAACCCCTTCAAGAGCTCATAATCATCTGCGTAAATAAAATCGATCCGATGTTGATCCAGAAAAACAGGACGAGTGTCATGCGAGTATAATGCGATTTTTCTCACATGGTCACATCGTATGACCACTGTATGACATGCGTAATCAATGCATTTTTTTCTCTGCAACCACTATTCTACAATCATTTACAGTGTTCTATGCTACAGAATGATAATGTATCTGTAAAAATTGGACAGCATGTGGATGGTCTGTGTGCCATCCGTTTTTTTTCTCGCCCCCATTGACTTGCATTGGTGAATCTCATCCGATATACGCGGCCACTCGCAGCATGCTGCCGTTTTTTTTCTGATCCAGATTCCAGCTGAGAAAAAAAATTGCAGGTCATCACTAACTTGAATAACATTGGTCAGCGTGCAATCCAATTTTTTTATTGGATTGCGCCCGTCCGGTTTAAACGCAGATGAGTATGAGCACTAAAGCCTCTTTCACACTTCCATTTTTTGTAGTCAGTTAAAACCCGCCAAAATGGCGGAAAGCGGATCCGTTTGTAACTGATGCAAACGGATGCCACTGGACCGTTGTTTTGAGGGATCCGTTCAATGCAGAATTTTAAAGGAACCGCAGTCCGAGAGAGAGAGAGAGACAGGCATGCCGGCGGACGCAAACATTTTGGCGGATCCGCAAAAAAACGGATCCAACGGATGGCCATCCGTCAAGATCCGCCGGTAATGCAACTCAATGGGGAAAAAAAGGATCCGCCAAAAAAAAATGGTGGATCCGTTTTTTTTCAAAAACTGGCGGATTTTGACTGATGGTCAAAAACGGAAGTGTGAAAGAGGCCTAAGTCTTATAAACCATGTCCGCATTCCGATACTTGTAGCTGTAAAATGTATCCATGTATATGTCGTAATCAATCCACTGAAATCTCTGAGATTCCAGGGCAGGTATTTCTCCTACACGTGGTGAATTTGCACGTGCCTGGGAGCACCTCATATTGTGACCTATTTACAAGTCTGTGTTGTTTGGTTGGGACGAATGGAGGTGTTACCATGTAGCTGGAAAAAGATTAATCAATTTTATATAGAAAAAAATGCCTCCTGACTGCTGCAATAATAAACAATACAAAATACACATCCTGCTATACAATGATATAAGCACCATGCTGGTATTACCTAGGCATCATCTCTATATAACTCTATATGTGCAGCTGGTATAACCTGGGCATCTCTAGTATATAATGATATACCGTGGCTTGAGAAAGTATTCACCCCACCACCCACACCCACACCCACCTCCCCTTGGGATTTTTTGTGTTTTGCTACATCACAACCTGGAATTTCACTGTTTCTTCTTTTTATGTTTTTTTGAGGGTTTGCATCAGTTCATGCCTGTAACTGTGACAATTTGGTTTTCTTCTTATTGTCAAGCAAACCACAAAGAGAGCAAAAGAAAATAAATGAAAACTTCACTGTGCATAACTATTTCCCCTTCCCTCCCCCCAGCTAACGTCAGTACTTTGTAGAGCCTCCTTTTGTGTCAATTACAGCCGCAGTTCTTTTTGGATGAGTCTCTATGAGCTTTCCACATTTTGCCACTCGGATTTTTGTCCATTCATCAAGGCAAAACTGTTCCATCTCCTTCAAATTAGATCGTTTCCTCTGGTGAACAGCAATCTTTAAGGCCACATGCACACATTCAGTATTTGGTGAGTTTTCTACCCCAGTATTTGTAAGCCAAACCCAGGAATGGAACGGAGAGGGGAAAAGCATAATAGAAACATTTGTGCCCCTTCTGCATTTATCACCCACTCCGGGTTTTGGCTTACAAATACTGGGGTAACAGAGTGTCACTGCATATTAATTCCTTTTACCAAAATTTCAAAATTACATCTCAAAGAGCTTTGCTGTCTCTTGATTTGGAACTAGTTGATCCGTCTGTTAAATTCGTTATCATTCATATTTTTCTAGTAACTAAGAATTTAATTGCTTTTTGGTGGAAAAAACCCGACCCACCATTATTTTCTGAAGTTCTAGATAGGATCCATCAGCACAGCTCTATAGAAAAGAAATTTGCATTTGTAAATGACGGAATAAGCAGATACTCCAACAAATGGAAGGTATGGAATACTAAATTTTGCAATGCTTAATTCTATTTGGTGTGGTTTGAATTTGCTAGCTTGACTTAAATATATACATTGTGCACGCGGTTACGAAAACTTAATCTTGTATATTCATGTACTAGTAAGGTATGGTCAAATTAGACTTGAGTTCTCTATTTTTTATCCCCTTATCCCCTTAACCCTTTGCCTTCCCTTATTATTCCCTTTTTTTCCCTTTACTTCCCTCCCCTTTCCCATCCTGTTATTTTACTAAAAATCTAATTGTTTGAAAACAAATACTGGGGTAAAAAATTCACCAAATACTGAATGTGTGCATGTGGCCAAAGTCTGATCACAGATTCTCAATTGGATTAAGGTCTGGGCTTTGACTAGGCCATTCCAGAAGATTTAAACGTTTCCCCTTAAGCCACTCTAGTGTTGCTGTATCAGTATTCATTTGGCCATTGTCTTGTTGGAGGGTGAACCTCTATCCCAGTCTCAAATCACTGACAGACTGAAACAGGTTTTGCTCAAGAATATCCCTGTATTTTGCACCATTCATCCTCCCCTCAACTCGGACCATTTTCCTTGTCCCTGCTCCAGGAAAACATCCCCACAGCATGATGCTGCCACCACTTTTCACTGTGGGGATGGTGTTCTTTGGGTGATGAACTGTGTTGGTTTGGCGCCAGACATAAAGTTAACCTTTGTAGCCAAAAAGTTCAATTTTGGTCTCATCTGACCAAAGCACCTTTCTCCAAACATTTGATGAGTCTCACACATGTCTTTTGGCAAGCTCAAAACATGCCTTACATTTTTTGTGTGTAAGTAAAGGGGTTTTCTGCCCACTCTTGCACATAGGCCACCTTTATGGAGTGTATGGCTTATTGTGGTCATATCAACAGATACTCCAGTTTTTCCTTGGGAACTCTGCAGTTCCTTCAGGGTTACCTTTGGTCTCTGTGCTGCCTCTCTGATTAATGCCCACCTTGCCCGGGCTGAGAGTTTTGGTGGTCAGCACTCTCTTGACTGGTTTAATGGTAATGGATATGATGGTGCTCCGGGGGATCAGAGATTGGGATTTTTTTTGTAACCCAACCCTGACTTGTATTTCTCAACAACTCTGTCCTTGACTTATTTTGAGATCTCCTAGGTCTTCATGGTGTTAGTGCTTAATAGTGTTGCAGCCTCTGTGGCCTTTCAGAAAAGGTAAAGTGCATATACTGACAGACATGTGACACTTAGATTGCACACAGGTGGATGACCTTGGGTATCTTCTGTATATAATTATACACGTACAGTTGGTATACATAAACCTGAGCGTCTCCTGTATATAATTATATATATATAAAGCTGGTATAACCTGGGCATCTCCTTCATTTAATTATATATGTACAGCAGGTATAACCTGGGTATATTGTATACATAATTATACATGCACAGCTGTTATAACTTGGGTATCTTTTGTATATAATTATGTACAGCTGGCATAACATGGGCATTGCCTGTATATAATTATACATGTACAGTTGGTTTCAGCTGGTATAACCTGAGTATCTTCTGAATATAATTATATGTGTACAGCTTGTATAAGTCATACATCCTACTGTATATAGTGATATGTAGCATGCTGGTATAACCAGGGTATCTTGTGTACAGCTAGTATAAGTTATATATCTTCTTGTATCTGGTGATATGGAGCATGCTGGTGCAAGCTAGGTATCTTCTGTACAGTTGATATAAGTTATATATCTTCTTGTATCTCGTGATATAGAGCATGCTGGTATAACCTGGGTATCTTCTGAACAGCTGGTATATTATAAATCTTCCTGTATCTAGTGATATGGAGCATGCTGGTATAACCTATGTATCTTCTGTACAGGTAGTATAAGTTATATATCTTCTTGTATCTAGTGATATGGAGCATGCTGGTATAACCTGGGTATCTTCTGTACAGCTGGTATGTTATATATTTTCTTGTATCTAGTGATATGGAGCATGTTGTTATAACCTGGGTATCTTCTGTACAGCTGGTATAAGTTATAAATCTTCTTGTATCTAGTGATATGGAGCATGCTGGTATAACCTGGGTGTCTTCTGTACAGCTAGTGTGAGTTATAAATCTTCTTGTATCTAGTGATATGGAGCATGCTGGTATAACCTGGGTATCTTCTGTACAGCTGGCATAAGTTATAAATCTTCTTGTATCTAGTGATATGGAGCATGCTGGTATAACCTGGGTATCTTCTGTACAGCTAGTGTGAGTTATTAATCTTCTTGTATCTAGTGATATGGAGCATGCTGGTATAACCTGGGTATCTTCTGTACAGCTAGTATAAGTTATAAATCTTCTTCTATCTAGTGATATGGAGCATGTTGGTATAACCTGGGTATCTTCTGTACAGCTGGTATGTTATAAATCTTCTTGGATCTAGTGATATGGAGCATGCTGGTATAACCTGGGTATCTTCTGTACAGCTAGTATAAGTTATAAATCTTCTTGTATCTGGTGATATGGAGCATGCTGGTATAACCTGGGTATCTTCTGTACAGCTAGTATAAGTTATAAATCTTCTTGTATCTGGTGATATGGAGCATGCTGGTATAACCTGGGCATCTTCTGTACAGCTAGTATAAGTTATAAATCTTCTTGTATCTGGTGATATGGAGCATGCTGGTATAACCTGGGTATCTTCTGTACAGCTGGTATAAGTTATAAATCTTCTTGTATCTGGTGATATGGAGCATGCTGATATAACCTGGGCATCTTCTGTACAGCTGGTGTAAGTTATAAATCTTCTTGTATCTAGTGATATGGAGCATGCTGGTATAACCTGGGTATCTTCTGTACAGCTGGTATAAGTTATAAATCTTCTTGTATCAGGTGATATGGAGCATGGTGGTATAATCTGGGTATCTTCTGTACAGCTGGTATAAGTTATTAATCTTCTTGTATCTGGTGATATGGAGCATGCTGGTATAACCTTGGTATTTTCTGTACAGCTAGTATAAGTTATAAATCTTCTTGTATCTGGTGATATGAAGCATGCTGGTATAACCTGGGTATCTTCTGTACAGCTGGTATGTTATAAATCTTCTTGTATCTGGTGATATGGAGCATGCTGGTATAACCTGGGTATCTTCTGTACAGCTGGTATGTTATAAATCTTCTTGTATCTAGTGATATGGAGCATGCTGGTATAACCTGGGTATCTTCTGTACAGCTAGTATAAGTTATAAATCTTCTTCTATCTAGTGATATGGAGCATGCTGGTATAACCTGGGTATCTTCTGTACAGCTGGTATGTTATAAGTCTTCTTGTATCTAGTGATATGGAGCATGGTGGTATAACCTGGGAATCTTCTGTACAGCTAGTATAAGTAATAAATCTTCTTGTATCTAGTTATATGGAGCATGTTGGTATAACCTGGGTATCTTCTGTACAGCTGGTATGTTATATATTTTCTTGTATCTAGTGATATGGAGCATGTTGGTATAACCTGGGCATCTTCTGTACAGCTGGTATAAGTTATAAATCTTCTTGGATCTAGTGATATGGAGCATGCTGGTATAACCTGGGTATCTTCTGTACAGCTAGTATAAGTTATAAATCTTCTTGTATCTGGTGATATGGAGCATGCTGGTATAACCTGGGCATCTTCTGTACAGCTAGTATAAGTTATAAATCTTCTTGTATCTGGTGATATGGAGCATGCTGGTATAACCTGGGTATCTTCTGTACAGCTGGTATAAGTTATAAATCTTCTTGTATCTGGTGATATGGAGCATGCTGATATAACCTG
The DNA here is from genome assembly GCF_039654945.1 of Dendrobates tinctorius. Taxonomy (NCBI): domain Eukaryota; kingdom Metazoa; phylum Chordata; class Amphibia; order Anura; family Dendrobatidae; genus Dendrobates; species Dendrobates tinctorius. The sequence goes on from NW_027361898.1 coordinate 9,032,276, forward strand.
GGCATCTTCTGTACAGCTGGTATAAGTTATAAATCTTCTTGTATCTAGTGATATGGAGCATGCTGGTATAACCTGGGTATCTTCTGTACAGCTGGTATAAGTTATAAATCTTCTTGTATCTGGTGATATGGAGCATGCTGGTATAACCTTGGTATTTTCTGTACAGCTAGTATAAGTTATAAATCTTCTTGTATCTGGTGATATGGAGCATGCTGGTATAACCTGGGTATCTTCTGTACAGCTGGTATGTTATAAATCTTCTTGTATCTGGTGATATGGAGCACGCTGGCATAACCTGGGAATCTTCTGTACAGCTGGTATAAGTTATAAATCTTCTTGTATCTAGTGATATGGAGCATGCTGGTATAACCTGGGTATCTTCTGTATAGCTGGTATAAGTTACAGTGGGGAAAAAAAGTATTTAGTCAGTCAGCAATAGTGCAAGTTCCACCACTTAAAAAGATGAGAGGCATCTGTAATTTACATCATAGGTAGACCTCAACTATGGGAGACAAACTGAGAAAAAAAAATCCAGAAAATCACATTGTCTGTTTTTTTTTCATTTTATTTGCATATTATGGTGGAAAATAAGTATTTGGTCAGAAACAAAACTTCATCTCAATACTTTGTGATATATCCTTTGTTGGCAATGACAGAGGTCAAACGTTTTCTGTAAGTCTTCACAAGGTTGCCACACACTGTTGTTGGTATGTTGGCCCATTCCTCCATGCAGATCTCCTCTAGAGCAGTGATGTTTTTGGCTTTTCGCTTGGCAACACGGACTTTCAACTCCCTCCAAAGGTTTTCTATAGGGTTGAGATCTGGAGACTAGCTAGGCCACTCCAGGACCTTGAAATGCTTCTTACGAAGCCACTCCTTCGTTGCCCTGGCGGTGTGCTTTGGATCATTGTCATGTTGAAAGACCCAGCCACGTTTCATCTTCAATGCCCTTGCTGATGGAAGGAGGTTTGCACTCAAAATCTCACGATACATGGCCCCATTCATTCTTTCATGTACCCGGATCAGTCGTCCTGGCCCCTTTGCAGAGAAACAGCCCCAAAGCATGATGTTTCCACCACCATGCTTTACAGTAGGTATGGTGTTTGATGGATGCAACTCAGTATTCTTTTTCCTCCAAACACGACAAGTTGTGTTTCTACCAAACAGTTCCAGTTTGGTTTCATCAGACCATAGGACATTCTCCCCAAACTCCTCTGGATCATCCAAATGCTCTCTAGCAAACTTCAGACGGGCCCGGACATGTACAGGCTTAAGCAGTGGGACACGTCTGGCACTGCAGGATCTGAGTCCATGGTGGCGTAGTGTGTTACTTATGGTAGGCCTTGTTACATTGGTCCCAGCTCTCTGCAGTTCATTCACTAGGTCCCCCCGCGTGGTTCTGGGATTTTTGCTCACCGTTCTTGTGATCATTCTGACCCCACGGGGTGGGATTTTGCGTGGAGCACCAGATCGAGGGAGATTATCAGTGGTCTTGTATGTCTTCCATTTTCTAATTATTGCTCCGACAGTTGATTTCTTCACTCCAAGCTGGTTGGCTATTGCAGATTCAGTCTTCCCAGCCTGGTGCAGGGCTACAATTTTGTTTCTGGTGTCCTTTGACAGCTCTTTGGTCTTCATCATAGTGGAGTTTGGAGTCAGACTATTTGAGGGTGTGCACAGGTGTCTTTTTATACTGATAACAAGTTTAAACAGGTGCCATTACTACAGGTAATGAGTGGAGGAAAGAGGAGACTCTTAAAGAAGAAGTTACAGGTCTGTGAGAGCCAGAATTCTTGATTGCTTGTTTCTGACCAAATACTTATTTTCCACCATAATATGCAAATAAAATGAAAAAAAAACAGACAATGTGATTTTCTGGATTTTTTTTCTCAGTTTGTCTCCCATAGTTGAGGTCTACCTATGATGTAAATTACAGACGCCTCTCATCTTTTTAAGTGGTGATATGAAGCATGCTGGTATAACCTGGGTATCTTCTGTATAGCTGGTATGTTATAAATCTTCTTGTATCTGGTGATATGGAGCATGCTGGTATAACCTGGGTATCTTCTGTACAGCTGGTATAAGTTATAAATCTTCTTGTATCTGGTGATATGGAGCATGGTATAACCTGGGTATCTTCTGTACAGCTGGTATAAGTTATAAATCTTCTTGTATCTGGTGATATGGAGCATGCTGGTATAACCTGTGTATCTTCTGTACAGCTGGTATAAGTTATAAATCTTCTTGTATCTGGTGATATGGAGCATGTTGGTATAACCTGGGTATCTTCTGTATAGTTGGTATGTTATAAATCTTCTTGTATCTAGTGATATGGAGCATGCTGGTATAACCTGGGTATCTTCTGTACAGCTGGTATGTTATATATTTTCTTGTATCTAGTGATATGGAGCATGTTGTTATAACCTGGGTATCTTCTGTACAGCTGGTATAAGTTATAAATCTTCTTGTATCTAGTGATATGGAGCATGCTGGTATAACCTGGGTGTCTTCTGTACAGCTAGTGTGAGTTATAAATCTTCTTGTATCTAGTGATATGGAGCATGCTGGTATAACCTGGGTATCTTCTGTACAGCTGGCATAAGTTATAAATCTTCTTGTATCTAGTGATATGGAGCATGCTGGTATAACCTGGGTATCTTCTGTACAGCTAGTGTGAGTTATTAATCTTCTTGTATCTAGTGATATGGAGCATGCTGGTATAACCTGGGTATCTTCTGTACAGCTGGTATGTTATAAATCTTCTTGTATCTAGTGATATGGAGCATGCTGGTATAACCTGGGTATCTTCTGTACAGCTAGTATAAGTTATAAATCTTCTTCTATCTAGTGATATGGAGCATGTTGGTATAACCTGGGTATCTTCTGTACAGCTGGTATGTTATAAATCTTCTTGGATCTAGTGATATGGAGCATGCTGGTATAACCTGGGTATCTTCTGTACAGCTAGTATAAGTTATAAATCTTCTTGTATCTGGTGATATGGAGCATGCTGGTATAACCTGGGTATCTTCTGTACAGCTAGTATAAGTTATAAATCTTCTTGTATCTGGTGATATGGAGCATGCTGGTATAACCTGGGCATCTTCTGTACAGCTAGTATAAGTTATAAATCTTCTTGTATCTGGTGATATGGAGCATGCTGGTATAACCTGGGTATCTTCTGTACAGCTAGTATAAGTTATAAATCTTCTTGTATCTGGTGATATGGAGCATGCTGGTATAACCTGGGCATCTTCTGTACAGCTAGTATAAGTTATAAATCTTCTTGTATCTGGTGATATGGAGCATGCTGGTATAACCTGGGTATCTTCTGTACAGCTGGTATAAGTTATAAATCTTCTTGTATCTAGTGATATGGAGCATGCTGGTATAACCTGGGTATCTTCTGTACAGCTAGTATAAGTTATAAATCTTCTTGTATCTGGTGATATGGAGCATGCTGGTATAACCTGGGCATCTTCTGTACAGCTAGTATAAGTTATAAATCTTCTTGTATCTGGTGATATGGAGCATGCTGGTATAACCTGGGTATCTTCTGTACAGCTGGTATAAGTTATAAATCTTCTTGTATCTGGTGATATGGAGCATGCTGATATAACCTGGGCATCTTCTGTACAGCTGGTATAAGTTATAAATCTTCTTGTATCTAGTGATATGGAGCATGCTGGTATAACCTGGGTATCTTCTGTACAGCTGGTATAAGTTATAAATCTTCTTGTATCAGGTGATATGGAGCATGGTGGTATAATCTGGGTATCTTCTGTACAGCTGGTATAAGTTATAAATCTTCTTGTATCTGGTGATATGGAGCATGCTGGTATAACCTTGGTATTTTCTGTACAGCTAGTATAAGTTATAAATCTTCTTGTATCTGGTGATATGGAGCATGCTGGTATAACCTGGGTATCTTCTGTACAGCTGGTATAAGTTATAAATCTTCTTGTATCTGGTGATATGGAGCATGCTGATATAACCTGGGCATCTTCTGTACAGCTGGTATAAGTTATAAATCTTCTTGTATCTAGTGATATGGAGCATGCTGGTATAACCTGGGTATCTTCTGTACAGCTGGTATAAGTTATAAATCTTCTTGTATCTGGTGATATGGAGCATGCTGGTATAACCTTGGTATTTTCTGTACAGCTAGTATAAGTTATAAATCTTCTTGTATCTGGTGATATGGAGCATGCTGGTATAACCTGGGTATCTTCTGTACAGCTGGTATAAGTTATAAATCTTCTTTTATCTGGCGATATGGAGCATGGTGGTATAACCTGGGTATCTTCTGTACAGCTAGTATAAGTTATAAATCTTCTTGTATCTAGTGATATGGAGCATGCTGGTATAACTTGGGTATCTTCTGTACAGCTGGTATAAGTTATAAATCTTCTTGTATCTGGCGATATGGAGCATGGTGGTATAACCTGGGTATCTTCTGTACAGCTGGTATAAGTTATTAATCTTCTTGTATCTGGTGATATGGAGCATGCTGGTATAACCTTGGTATTTTCTGTACAGCTAGTATAAGTTATAAATCTTCTTGTATCTGGTGATATGAAGCATGCTGGTATAACCTGGGTATCTTCTGTACAGCTGGTATGTTATAAATCTTCTTGTATCTGGTGATATGGAGCACGCTGGCATAACCTGGGAATCTTCTGTACAGCTGGTATAAGTTATAAATCTTCTTGTATCTAGTGATATGGAGCATGCTGGTATAACCTGGGTATCTTCTGTATAGCTGGTATAAGTTACAGTGGGGAAAAAAAGTATTTAGTCAGTCAGCAATAGTGCAAGTTCCACCACTTAAAAAGATGAGAGGCATCTGTAATTTACATCATAGGTAGACCTCAACTATGGGAGACAAACTGAGAAAAAAAAATCCAGAAAATCACATTGTCTGTTTTTTTTTCATTTTATTTGCATATTATGGTGGAAAATAAGTATTTGGTCAGAAACAAAACTTCATCTCAATACTTTGTGATATATCCTTTGTTGGCAATGACAGAGGTCAAACGTTTTCTGTAAGTCTTCACAAGGTTGCCACACACTGTTGTTGGTATGTTGGCCCATTCCTCCATGCAGATCTCCTCTAGAGCAGTGATGTTTTTGGCTTTTCGCTTGGCAACACGGACTTTCAACTCCCTCCAAAGGTTTTCTATAGGGTTGAGATCTGGAGACTAGCTAGGCCACTCCAGGACCTTGAAATGCTTCTTACGAAGCCACTCCTTCGTTGCCCTGGCGGTGTGCTTTGGATCATTGTCATGTTGAAAGACCCAGCCACGTTTCATCTTCAATGCCCTTGCTGATGGAAGGAGGTTTGCACTCAAAATCTCACGATACATGGCCCCATTCATTCTTTCATGTACCCGGATCAGTCGTCCTGGCCCCTTTGCAGAGAAACAGCCCCAAAGCATGATGTTTCCACCACCATGCTTTACAGTAGGTATGGTGTTTGATGGATGCAACTCAGTATTCTTTTTCCTCCAAACACGACAAGTTGTGTTTCTACCAAACAGTTCCAGTTTGGTTTCATCAGACCATAGGACATTCTCCCCAAACTCCTCTGGATCATCCAAATGCTCTCTAGCAAACTTCAGACGGGCCCGGACATGTACAGGCTTAAGCAGTGGGACACGTCTGGCACTGCAGGATCTGAGTCCATGGTGGCGTAGTGTGTTACTTATGGTAGGCCTTGTTACATTGGTCCCAGCTCTCTGCAGTTCATTCACTAGGTCCCCCCGCGTGGTTCTGGGATTTTTGCTCACCGTTCTTGTGATCATTCTGACCCCACGGGGTGGGATTTTGCGTGGAGCACCAGATCGAGGGAGATTATCAGTGGTCTTGTATGTCTTCCATTTTCTAATTATTGCTCCGACAGTTGATTTCTTCACTCCAAGCTGGTTGGCTATTGCAGATTCAGTCTTCCCAGCCTGGTGCAGGGCTACAATTTTGTTTCTGGTGTCCTTTGACAGCTCTTTGGTCTTCATCATAGTGGAGTTTGGAGTCAGACTATTTGAGGGTGTGCACAGGTGTCTTTTTATACTGATAACAAGTTTAAACAGGTGCCATTACTACAGGTAATGAGTGGAGGAAAGAGGAGACTCTTAAAGAAGAAGTTACAGGTCTGTGAGAGCCAGAATTCTTGATTGCTTGTTTCTGACCAAATACTTATTTTCCACCATAATATGCAAATAAAATGAAAAAAAAACAGACAATGTGATTTTCTGGATTTTTTTTCTCAGTTTGTCTCCCATAGTTGAGGTCTACCTATGATGTAAATTACAGACGCCTCTCATCTTTTTAAGTGGTGATATGAAGCATGCTGGTATAACCTGGGTATCTTCTGTATAGCTGGTATGTTATAAATCTTCTTGTATCTGGTGATATGGAGCATGCTGGTATAACCTGGGTATCTTCTGTACAGCTGGTATAAGTTATAAATCTTCTTGTATCTGGTGATATGGAGCATGGTATAACCTGGGTATCTTCTGTACAGCTGGTATAAGTTATAAATCTTCTTGTATCTGGTGATATGGAGCATGCTGGTATAACCTGTGTATCTTCTGTACAGCTGGTATAAGTTATAAATCTTCTTGTATCTGGTGATATGGAGCATGTTGGTATAACCTGGGTATCTTCTGTATAGTTGGTATGTTATAAATCTTCTTGTATCTAGTGATATGGAGCATGCTGGTATAACCTGGGTATCTTCTGTACAGCTGGTATGTTATATATTTTCTTGTATCTAGTGATATGGAGCATGTTGTTATAACCTGGGTATCTTCTGTACAGCTGGTATAAGTTATAAATCTTCTTGTATCTAGTGATATGGAGCATGCTGGTATAACCTGGGTGTCTTCTGTACAGCTAGTGTGAGTTATAAATCTTCTTGTATCTAGTGATATGGAGCATGCTGGTATAACCTGGGTATCTTCTGTACAGCTGGCATAAGTTATAAATATTCTTGTATCTAGTGATATGGAGCATGCTGGTATAACCTGGGTATCTTCTGTACAGCTAGTGTGAGTTATTAATCTTCTTGTATCTAGTGATATGGAGCATGCTGGTATAACCTGGGTATCTTCTGTACAGCTGGTATGTTATAAATCTTCTTGTATCTAGTGATATGGAGCATGCTGGTATAACCTGGGTATCTTCTGTACAGCTAGTATAAGTTATAAATCTTCTTCTATCTAGTGATATGGAGCATGTTGGTATAACCTGGGTATCTTCTGTACAGCTGGTATGTTATAAATCTTCTTGGATCTAGTGATATGGAGCATGCTGGTATAACCTGGGTATCTTCTGTACAGCTAGTATAAGTTATAAATCTTCTTGTATCTGGTGATATGGAGCATGCTGGTATAACCTGGGTATCTTCTGTACAGCTAGTATAAGTTATAAATCTTCTTGTATCTGGTGATATGGAGCATGCTGGTATAACCTGGGCATCTTCTGTACAGCTAGTATAAGTTATAAATCTTCTTGTATCTGGTGATATGGAGCATGCTGGTATAACCTGGGTATCTTCTGTACAGCTAGTATAAGTTATAAATCTTCTTGTATCTGGTGATATGGAGCATGCTGGTATAACCTGGGCATCTTCTGTACAGCTAGTATAAGTTATAAATCTTCTTGTATCTGGTGATATGGAGCATGCTGGTATAACCTGGGTATCTTCTGTACAGCTGGTATAAGTTATAAATCTTCTTGTATCTGGTGATATGGAGCATGCTGATATAACCTGGGCATCTTCTGTACAGCTGGTATAAGTTATAAATCTTCTTGTATCTAGTGATATGGAGCATGCTGGTATAACCTGGGTATCTTCTGTACAGCTGGTATAAGTTATAAATCTTCTTGTATCAGGTGATATGGAGCATGGTGGTATAATCTGGGTATCTTCTGTACAGCTGGTATAAGTTATAAATCTTCTTGTATCTGGTGATATGGAGCATGCTGGTATAACCTTGGTATTTTCTGTACAGCTAGTATAAGTTATAAATCTTCTTGTATCTGGTGATATGGAGCATGCTGGTATAACCTGGGTATCTTCTGTACAGCTGGTATAAGTTATAAATCTTCTTTTATCTGGCGATATGGAGCATGGTGGTATAACCTGGGTATCTTCTGTACAGCTAGTATAAGTTATAAATCTTCTTGTATCTAGTGATATGGAGCATGCTGGTATAACCTGGGTATCTTCTGTACAGCTGGTATAAGTTATAAATCTTCTTGTATCTGGCGATATGGAGCATGGTGGTATAACCTGGGTATCTTCTGTACAGCTGGTATAAGTTATTAATCTTCTTGTATCTGGTGATATGGAGCATGCTGGTATAACCTGTGTATCTTCTGTACAGCTGGTATAAGTTATAAATCTTCTTGTATCTGGTGATATGGAGCATGTTGGTATAACCTGGGTATCTTCTGTATAGTTGGTATGTTATAAATCTTCTTGTATCTAGTGATATGGAGCATGCTGGTATAACCTGGGTATCTTCTGTACAGCTGGTATGTTATATATTTTCTTGTATCTAGTGATATGGAGCATGTTGTTATAACCTGGGTATCTTCTGTACAGCTGGTATAAGTTATAAATCTTCTTGTATCTAGTGATATGGAGCATGCTGGTATAACCTGGGTGTCTTCTGTACAGCTAGTGTGAGTTATAAATCTTCTTGTATCTAGTGATATGGAGCATGCTGGTATAACCTGGGTATCTTCTGTACAGCTGGCATAAGTTATAAATCTTCTTGTATCTAGTGATATGGAGCATGCTGGTATAACCTGGGTATCTTCTGTACAGCTAGTGTGAGTTATTAATCTTCTTGTATCTAGTGATATGGAGCATGCTGGTATAACCTGGGTATCTTCTGTACAGCTGGTATGTTATAAATCTTCTTGTATCTAGTGATATGGAGCATGCTGGTATAACCTGGGTATCTTCTGTACAGCTAGTATAAGTTATAAATCTTCTTCTATCTAGTGATATGGAGCATGTTGGTATAACCTGGGTATCTTCTGTACAGCTGGTATGTTATAAATCTTCTTGGATCTAGTGATATGGAGCATGCTGGTATAACCTGGGTATCTTCTGTACAGCTAGTATAAGTTATAAATCTTCTTGTATCTGGTGATATGGAGCATGCTGGTATAACCTGGGTATCTTCTGTACAGCTAGTATAAGTTATAAATCTTCTTGTATCTGGTGATATGGAGCATGCTGGTATAACCTGGGCATCTTCTGTACAGCTAGTATAAGTTATAAATCTTCTTGTATCTGGTGATATGGAGCATGCTGGTATAACCTGGGTATCTTCTGTACAGCTAGTATAAGTTATAAATCTTCTTGTATCTGGTGATATGGAGCATGCTGGTATAACCTGGGCATCTTCTGTACAGCTAGTATAAGTTATAAATCTTCTTGTATCTGGTGATATGGAGCATGCTGGTATAACCTGGGTATCTTCTGTACAGCTGGTATAAGTTATAAATCTTCTTGTATCTGGTGATATGGAGCATGCTGATATAACCTGGGCATCTTCTGTACAGCTGGTATAAGTTATAAATCTTCTTGTATCTAGTGATATGGAGCATGCTGGTATAACCTGGGTATCTTCTGTACAGCTGGTATAAGTTATAAATCTTCTTGTATCAGGTGATATGGAGCATGGTGGTTTAATCTGGGTATCTTCTGTACAGCTGGTATAAGTTATAAATCTTCTTGTATCTGGTGATATGGAGCATGCTGGTATAACCTTGGTATTTTCTGTACAGCTCGTATAAGTTATAAATCTTCTTGTATCTGGTGATATGGAGCATGCTGGTATAACCTGGGTATCTTCTGTACAGCTGGTATAAGTTATAAATCTTCTTTTATCTGGCGATATGGAGCATGGTGGTATAACCTGGGTATCTTCTGTACAGCTAGTATAAGTTATAAATCTTCTTGTATCTAGTGATATGGAGCATGCTGGTATAACCTGGGTATCTTCTGTACAGCTGGTATAAGTTATAAATCTTCTTGTATCTGGCGATATGGAGCATGGTGGTATAACCTGGGTATCTTCTGTACAGCTGGTATAAGTTATTAATCTTCTTGTATCTGGTGATATGGAGCATGCTGGTATAACCTTGGTATTTTCTGTACAGCTAGTATAAGTTATAAATCTTCTTGTATCTGGTGATATGAAGCATGCTGGTATAACCTGGGTATCTTCTGTACAGCTGGTATGTTATAAATCTTCTTGTATCTAGTGATATGGAGCATGCTGGTATAACCTGGGTATCTTCTGTATAGCTGGTATAAGTTACAGTGGGGAAAAAAAGTATTTAGTCAGTCAGCAATAGTGCAAGTTCCACCACTTAAAAAGATGAGAGGCATCTGTAATTTACATCATAGGTAGACCTCAACTATGGGAGACAAACTGAGAAAAAAAAATCCAGAAAATCACATTGTCTGTTTTTTTTTCATTTTATTTGCATATTATGGTGGAAAATAAGTATTTGGTCAGAAACAAAACTTCATCTCAATACTTTGTGATATATCCTTTGTTGGCAATGACAGAGGTCAAACATTTACTGTAAGTCTTCACAAGGTTGCCACACACTGTTGTTGGTATGTTGGCCCATTCCTCCATGCAGATCTCCTCTAGAGCAGTGATGTTTTTGGCTTTTCGCTTGGCAACACGGACTTTCAACTCCCTCCAAAGGTTTTCTATAGGGTTGAGATCTGGAGACTGGCTAGGCCACTCCAGGACCTTGAAATGCTTCTTACGAAGCCACTCCTTCGTTGCCCTGGCGGTGTGCTTTGGATCATTGTCATGTTGAAAGACCCAGCCACGTTTCATCTTCAATGCCCTTGCTGATGGAAGGAGGTTTGCACTCAAAATCTCACGATACATGGCCCCATTCATTCTTTCATGTACCCGGATCAGTCGTCCTGGCCCCTTTGCAGAGAAACAGCCCCAAAGCATGATGTTTCCACCACCATGCTTTACAGTAGGTATGGTGTTTGATGGATGCAACTCAGTATTCTTTTTCCTCCAAACACGACAAGTTGTGTTTCTACCAAACAGTTCCAGTTTGGTTTCATCAGACCATAGGACATTCTCCCCAAACTCCTCTGGATCATCCAAATGCTCTCTAGCAAACTTCAGACGGGCCCGGACATGTACAGGCTTAAGCAGTGGGACACGTCTGGCACTGCAGGATCTGAGTCCATGGTGGCGTAGTGTGTTACTTATGGTAGGCCTTGTTACATTGGTCCCAGCTCTCTGCAGTTCATTCACTAGGTCCCCCCGCGTGGTTCTGGGATTTTTGCTCACCGTTCTTGTGTTCATTCTGACCCCACGGGGTGGGATTTTGCGTGGAGCACCAGATCGAGGGAGATTATCAGTGGTCTTGTATGTCTTCCATTTTCTAATTATTGCTCCGACAGTTGATTTCTTCACTCCAAGCTGGTTGGCTATTGCAGATTCAGTCTTCCCAGCCTGGTGCAGGGCTACAATTTTGTTTCTGGTGTCCTTTGACAGCTCTTTGGTCTTCACCATAGTGGAGTTTGGAGTCAGACTATTTGAGGGTGTGCACAGGTGTCTTTTTATACTGATAACAAGTTTAAACAGGTGCCATTACTACAGGTAATGAGTGGAGGAAAGAGGAGACTCTTAAAGAAGAAGTTACAGGTCTGTGAGAGCCAGAAATCTTGATTGCTTGTTTCTGACCAAATACTTATTTTCCACCATAATATGCAAATAAAATGAAAAAAAAACAGACAATGTGATTTTCTGGATTTTTTTTTCTCAGTTTGTCTCCCATAGTTGAGGTCTACCTATGATGTAAATTACAGACGCCTCTCATCTTTTTAAGTGGTGATATGAAGCATGCTGGTATAACCTGGGTATCTTCTGTATAGCTGGTATGTTATAAATCTTCTTGTATCTGGTGATATGGAGCATGCTGGTATAACCTGGGTATCTTCTGTACAGCTGGTATAAGTTATAAATCTTCTTGTATCTGGTGATATGGAGCATGGTATAACCTGGGTATCTTCTGTACAGCTGGTATAAGTTATAAATCTTCTTGTATCTGGTGATATGGAGCATGCTGGTATAACCTGTGTATCTTCTGTACAGCTGGTATAAGTTATAAATCTTCTTGTATCTGGTGATATGGAGCATGGTATAACCTGGGTATCTTCTGTACAGCTGGTATAAGTTATAAATCTTCTTGTATCTGGTGATATGGAGCATGTTGGTATAACCTGGGTATCTTCTGTATAGTTGGTATGTTATAAATCTTCTTGTATCTAGTGATATGGAGCATGCTGGCATAACCTGGGTATCTTCTGTACAGCTGGTATGTTATAAATCTTCTTGTATCTGGTGATATGGAGCATGCTGGTATAACCTGGGTATCTTCTGTACAGCTAGTATAAGTTATAAATCTTCTTGTATCTGGTGATATGGAGCATGCTGGTATAACCTGGGTATCTTCTGTACAGCTAGTATAAGTTATAAATCTTCTTGTATCTGGGGATATGGAGCATGCTGGTATAACCTTGGTATTTTCTGTACAGCTAGTATAAGTTATAAATCTTCTTGTATCTGGTGATATGAAGCATGCTGGTATAACCTGGGTTTCTACTGTATAGCTGGTATGTTATAAATCTTCTTGTATCTGGTGATATGGAGCATGCTGGTATAACCTGGGTTTCTTCTGTATAGCTGGTATGTTATAAATCTTCTTGTATCTGGTGATATGGAGCATGCTGGTATAACCTGGGTATCTTCTGTACAGCTGGTATGTTATAAATCTTCTTGTATCTGGTGATATGGAGCATGCTGGTATAACCTGGGTATCTTCTGTACAGCTGGTATGTTATAAATCTTCTTGTATCTGGTGATATGAAGCATGCTGGTATAACCTGGGTATCTTCTGTATAGCTGGTATGTTATAAATCTTCTTGTATCTGGTGATATGGAGCATGCTGGTATAACCTGGGTATCTTCTGTACAGCTAGTATAAGTTATAAAACCTTCTTGTATCTGGTGATATGGAGCATGGTGGTATAACCTGGGTATCTTCTGTACAGCTGGTATGTTATAAATCTTCTTGTATCTGGTGATATGGAGCATGCTGGTATAACCTGGGTATCTTCTGTACAGCTAGTATAAGTTATAAAACCTTCTTGTATCTGGTGATATGGAGCATGGTGGTATAACCTGGGTATCTTCTGTACAGCTGGTATGTTATAAATCTTCTTGTATCTGGTGATATGGAGCATGCTGGTATAACCTGGGTATCTTCTGTACAGCTAGTATAAGTTATAAAACCTTCTTGTATCTGGTGATATGGAGCATGGTGGTATAACCTGGGTATCTTCTGTACAGCTGGTATGTTATAAATCTTCTTGTATCTGGTGATATGGAGCATGCTGGTATAACCTGGGTATCTTCTGTACAGCTAGTATAAGTTATAAAACCTTCTTGTATCTGGTGATATGGAGCATGGTGGTATAATATTTACTAATACACAGACTATCATGTACACAGCTCTGCCATGGCCACTTCCACATGGTTAACACAGGGCTGCAGTCTTGTATAACAGGACTTTTCCATGGGAATCCAAGCACCTGTAACCTTCACTAACACAATATTTACACAATGAAACATTGTATCTCCTAAAGCTCATATCCATCACATAAACGTAAGAATCCTTTAAGTTAAACTTAATTTTTAACTAGACTGAGGTAAGCACATCCTCTGGGACTCCCTATGATTGTGTAGGACAACAAACAGAACTTCTTCATATTACATATGGATTTTTGTGTAGTGAATCTAAGGCTGGGGTTACACTTGCATGTGCAAAGCGAGAAACTCGCTCATCAATACCCGGCTCTGCTGCCGGCACTCAGGATGAGTGTGCGGCTGCATGTATTTCTATGCATCCGCACACTCAGGTCCGAGTGCCAGGTATTGATGTGAGAGACTCACTCGAGTTTCTTGCATTTCACACGCAAGTGTGAACCCGGCCTAACAGAAAACCTTTCAGCAGTATGGGGTGGTTTCCCACAAAATGTAAAATCCAATAACAATAATAGTAAGATAATAGATGTTATGGTATAAAAGCTTATTTGTCCCTCAAAACATGATCCACCAGGTTTCGAAGTTGAAATCCAGCCCATTGTTATATCTTTATGGAGTTTTTGTTTTTTTCCCTATTGTGAGTTTCCTACCAGCCTCGACACATTGATAACCCTTAGACTTAATGTGAAACATTACAGCTCACATGGGAAATTAGACTGTAAGCTCTGCTGGCACAGGAACCCATGGGATGACTCTTTTAGTGAAGCAGTGTAGCATATATTGATGCCTTATTAAGAAAGTAATGAAATGCAGCTTCATTGGTAAAGTTTCAGGTCCCTAAAACAATATTATTATTATTGAGGAGGTAGGTAAATAATATTGCACCCATATTACTTCCCCTTTGCTACATTACTGAGAAAATAAGCTATAATCAGAAGAATAAATCTGAGATCAAACAAGGAGTGTTTGTAGATCTCATTACCACATACCTGGAGCCTGGAACAGACCCAGAGTCGCTCCTTCCTGAGATGCTGAGGAGGCTAGAAGACAAGTGAGAGGCTGGTTCTCCAAATCCCAATTTAAATTCTCCACTTCCCCTCCCACTCTGCGCAGTGAAAGTTTAGCCATACCTAGTGCTGTTCAGTCATTACAAGTGAGATTTTACTTAGGTAAAGACGGTTAACTCCTTTCTTCCCTGCTAAACTTTAGCCTATCAAAAACACAGGTTGCAAAAGGGTGAGAGGCCCCAGCCTGTGCTATCTCCCACAGGCAGATACTGCAAGGAAGAGTTTTACTAGCAATTCTTATTTTGATATTTGTCATAAGGAGTGTAATTCCTCTATTATTTATCTCTGTTGCATATACAGCAACACCATTTTCAGCAGCATTTTACATTGATGTGATCACTAACTTTCTCTAGTGGGCCCCACAGCAATCCAATTTTCAGTGGTAGTGGAGAACATGGAGTAAACCCACACAAGCAGGGAGCGAACAAGTGTAGGAGGAGGAGTCCCCACTGTGTAGCCGGGCCGAAACCAAGGGGACTGTCACCAAGGTTCCTAGGGGGACTGTTTCCGGGGGACATAATTAGGGGACGGATCAGAGAGAGCTCTAGAAGGGATGGGGGTGGAGCAAGTATAAAAGGGGCTGAGGACGCCAGCAGGGGGCACTCGACCGAGCAGGAGAGAAGGAGCAGGAAGGCTAGAGGGTGCCAGAGAGCCAGAGCAAGAGCAAGAAGAGAGCAGCGACTGGAGAGAGACTCAGCACAGACAGGAGGGAGACCGCACCGAGCAGTCCAGCAGAGAGACACCGACCGCCCGACCGTGCTCCTCGTAGTCGCCACCGCCCAACTCCAGCTCGTGGCTGCAGCCTGCCCGCTGCTGCCCGCGGCCGCCGCTCCACTCCAGCCCGCAGCTGCTGCCTGCCCGCTGCCACCCGCAGCCGCCACCGACAGAATACAGCCCGCGGCTGCTGCCTGCCCACTGCCGCCCGCGGTCGCCACCGCCCAACTCCGGCCCGCGGCTGCGGCCTGCCCACTGCCGTCCACGGCTCGGCTCCGGCCCGCGGCTGTGGCTTGTTCACCGCCACCCACGGCCATCCCTGCCCGTCCCCAGCTTGTGGCTGCGGCCTACACCCCCCGGTCCCCGGGTAACGCTGTCCCGCTTCTGCCAGGAGGCTTAACGCAGAGGAACTCTTCAGGGGCCTGCTGTGCCCTCGCTTCGCCTGGGTGTAGGAATGCCCAAAGTCTCCACCAGATCCTCATCGGCTGGGCCCAGCGGCTGAATCACCGAAGCAGCACCGATCACCACTCTGCCGGACATCAGAGATGATAAGTGACACGTTGTAGTTAATACCTGTAGTCGGCCATACCACGGCCCTATAGTGACCGGTCTTGACCGGGTAGTCGTGTTCGTGTTACCAGTGTATTCTTGTTTTGATCCTTGCGAGGATAACTGTTGCTAGCTTGTTGATTGCTCAAGATAGCACCTATAGGTATACGTATATATAAAAGTTACATCATAAGTTTATCCTGTCTCCCGTCTCGTCACTGCATCCCGCGTACCTGCGATTACTACATTAGCAAAGTCTATGCACATGTTGACCCTGTTCAGAATCAAACTAGTACAAGGGGTGTAACTCTAGTGGGGGCAGTCACACTGGGCGCTGGAGAACAGTTTGGACCAAAAGTTCTCTTTAGCCCATATGAGAAGAGCAACAGTATTAAAATCCTGTGGTAATTAGGGCCCCTGTTGGAGATTTTGCATTGGGGCACATAAGCTTCAGATTATGCCCTGCTAACCACTAAGCCCCTATGTTGCCCATGATTGGATACCCCTGTCAGTAAGATGTACATCAATGGCAGCCATCAACTTTTAAGATGGCCATGTACATAGTTGCAGACACTTAAGTTCCGGTGTCTGCAAAACATTAGCTCTAGCTCTCCCATCTCCCCCATACACATGAACTCTTGGTTTGGCTTTCTTGTGTTTTGTGACAGTGCTGATAGGGGCTCATCTCACCTGAAAACAAAATGATCAGTTGTTGAAATTGCAACACCCTGATTCTTCTCTCCCTCTTTTATTATCTGTCAGGAAACAGTCGGGAGCATGGCGTACACTTAGATAGTTTGTCAGTCCTGTAGAAATGGTAAGGTTCAGACTGTTTTCATCCAACATGGAAGATGGAGCCTTAAAGGGAATGTGTTATGAACAGGTCACCGAGGAGGATGGCAGGAATAGGCTAGGCCACCAGGAAACCAGAAAGGTTGGTAACTTAGCAGATTGCAGACCCCTAATACTAACAACACAACTAACAGTAGCCGTGGAGCGTACTTATGATGCCCTAGACGCCTTGACACAGCCGGAGAACTAACTAGGCCTAAAGCAAGAAAGGTGAAATCTAAACTGCCCCGGAGTAGAACCCCAAAGAAATAGATAGCCCCTAAACATATATTGTCGGTGAGACAAGATGAAACACAAACGCAGGCAGAAAATAAACTGAGCAAATGATGAGGCCCGAACTGACTAGATAGGATAGGAAAGGAAAGACACTGTCTGCAAACACGCAAAAACCCTAAAAAAAATCCAACACGTCTGATGTACAAAAAAACATTGAGGTCTCACGACCTCGCCCCCAC
The DNA here is from genome assembly GCF_039654945.1 of Dendrobates tinctorius. NCBI lineage: Eukaryota > Metazoa > Chordata > Amphibia > Anura > Dendrobatidae > Dendrobates > Dendrobates tinctorius. The sequence goes on from NW_027361898.1 coordinate 9,049,526, forward strand.
TATATCAGCATTCTGGTATGAACTGGCAGCAAAGCAAAAGAGACTAATATAACAGGGGACTGATCAAACTGACACAAGCTGTAACATATGGAGCGAGGTCCAGCACTGCCCCAAGCAGGGAGCACGCTGAACCCTCGCAACAAGCAGAAAGAGGCAAAACCAGATCAGATGAAAAGGATTAGCAAATGAACAACTTAACTGAAAAATGCAGAATCAGGCAGGAGACATCAGACCTCAGAATGCACAGGAAGAACTAATCACCAGCAGGGATTGAAGTAAGCCTGCTGACTTAAATACTCCAATCAGAAACCCCAGATCTCCAATCATCATCACCATCAGGTGGCTGACCTCTGTCAATTCCGCCATCTCCACTACCCACAGTAACCACCAGAGGGAGCCCTGACTCAGAAGTAAGAGAATTCACAACAGGAATGTGTCAATAGGATCAACCTTCCAGAGCCTTCTATATGGTCATATAGGTCATAGGAAGCTGAATAAAATGATACCTTGATATCTGCTATCCAATGTCTTACTGTATTATAGAGAAATCCACATTTTTCTTAATATGTAAATGAACTGTTAAGATCTATGGGTCAGACATAGATCTCCCCAAAAACCAAGGTATCATTTTAATCAACTTTCTATGACCTGCATGGCCAAATAGACAGCTTAGGAGGGTTGATCTTACTGACATATTCTTTTATGACATCATACAGATAATGGAGCTGTACACTTAGAGACTGTACGTCTAGAGGCAAATGGAGTCCCTGCAGTTCTCTACTGGGTGCTGTAAGCACTTTGTGTCGCTGCACGGGACTTGTATAAAGCACCACTTCCATAATACTCTATCCAACAGAGCATGCCGGCTGAATACATCTCTGACTCTGAACACAAAATAAGATTTATCTTATTCAAAGTGTGCTATGTGGATTATTGCAATCTATTTCTATTTATCAGCAATTTTTGACTGGGGAGAGGTTTACAGTAGTGCTCCCCACCCTGCCATGAATACTACTTCTTGTTACTTATCACCAGTGCTAAGAGCCTCCAGAAATGCTGACATCCATATGTGACTGATATCAGCTCCTCTTATAATCTTACTGCACAATTATAAGTTAACGGCCTTTTTACAGTTGCGATTATACATACATTTCAGCTCCCTCAAGTAATCCCTTTATTGTAAAATGGCAAAGCCTCCATCCGTATAACAAGGGGTATGTTGTCTGTGTAGGATATTTGGAACCATTCCAGAGGTACATTTATAATCTTGCCCCATCTGGACTCCTAACTTGTTTTATTATGCTCTTTACCCCATGTCCCTATTAGAAGCTTGTGTTTATTTAATGTCATTAATCCAGACGGGATTAAATTTACTGGGATACAATGAATTTTAGAGATGGGAGACAGAAAGTTCTAAAAGATTTCAATTAATTCAATGGGAATGTCAGGGACAACCCAAGTTCAGGTTATGGAATTCTGAGCTGCAACTTCTCCTTGCTAAGCTGTCAGATCGCTCCCCGAGGCTCCAAATATTCCACTGTAAGGGGTATACGGGGACCGTGTAATATCCCGCTCCTATCTTTAGTGTAAACATTCTTTGTGCTTATACTTGTATAAATGTACATATACTTGTTCTGCTATATATATTATTGAATTGACATAGGGAAAGTGCAGTACCCAAACTTAGCCACAAGATGGGGTACATTGTAGTTCTAGGTATAGCACTGTACATAGTATGGTAGGAGTTTAGCAAAGGAGTTCCATATAGTAAATAGTTAATGTAGGAAGGTTCAGCTGCATCTAAGAGAGGGAGAACTTCCTCAAAAGAGTCAGACGGCCACGGTGCCCAAACCGCCTGCACAGGCTTAAGTGCCCAGAATTATTTATGTGCAGCTTTGTAGGACCTTGCCGTACCCCACTGCTGCGTGACGAACAAATTGAAGCCGTTGTCGGATGGATGGCAGCTAACGCATCGACTTCAATGACTTCCACATCCTCTCAGGGCCAGAGCACTGAAGAGCAACCATCTGTCTCTTCACCACCTACCAAATTGCCCAGGCAGTCAGAGAGCCCTGTACAGGAGCCATTACAGTCTCTACTTCTGTTCTCTGAATCTGTTGGCTTGGAAAGAGGGGGCCAGCCAAGCAGCATTCAAGAATGTGAAGAAGAGGGAGTATGCAGTGATGTGCAACTGCTTTGTCCCTCTAAATCTGAGGAGGCGGGTGGGCCAGTGCATATGGTCAGCACACCTCAGTATGCATCAGATGATGATGAGACTCAGGTGCCACTTTCTGGTGCGTACGGTGCTGGCGAGACTACCCAGGAGAAGCAGGTGTTTGAAGAGGGGAGTGTAGATGATGAGGTCCTTGACCCATCATGGCGTGAGGAGCAGGAAGGTGGTGGGAGCAGCTCTGAGGAAGAGATTCCCCGAACGGCCAAAACAGGAGGGAGAGGGAGGGGGCAGACTTGGTTGCCTGTAGCCTCCACTTCGGCACCCGTTAGGAGCATTCCTCTTCCAAAAGCCAAAACGGGCGCTCCCAAGACTTGCAGTGCGTGGTCCTTTTTTGACACCGTTGCAGATGACATTTGCTTTGTCAAATGCAAGCTGCGTCATCAGAAAGTCAAAAGAGGTAAAAGTGTCAGCAACCTGAATACCACAAATATGTGGAAACATGTGCGGACCAAGCATGTGGTGGAGTTACAAAGACACACTGAAGACGTAGGTCAACCTACAGCACCACCTACCACATCTTCAGCTCGTGTTGTAGCCTCTTCCTCAAGCTCACACACAGCTGGTTCGGCTTCCTAACAGGATCGCCATGGAAGAACCTCTGGCACTGTTGTCCAGAGACCCAGTGACATTCCACCCACAGCACCACGTTCCCGTTCATCCTCACACTCCCAGGCCACTCTACAGCCATCGGTAGCACAGGCATGGGAGAAAAGGCGGCCATACTCGGCAAACCATCCCCGAGCACAGGCTCTGAATGCTGGCATTGCAAAGTTACTTGCCCTTGAAATGCTCTCATTCAGGCTGGTGGAGACTGACACCTTCTGGAAATTCATGGCATTGGCAGTTCCACATGACACCGTCCCCAGCCGCTTTTATTTCAGCAGGCAAGCCGTCCCTGCCCTGCAAAAGCATGTGGAGGCAAAAATTAAACATGCGCTTCTAAACGCCGTCAGTAGCAAGGTCCACCTGACCACCGATGCGTGGACCAGTACCCATGGACAGGGACGATACCTTTCCCTCACTGCCCATTGGGTCAATGTTGTGGAGCCGGGTACAGATCTTGAGAGTGGCGCTGTACGTGATCTGCCAACTCCAAGGATTGCAGGAATCCAGTCTGTACACATTGACTCCTCCTCATACTCCAGTTCCTCAGAATCAGCGCTGCAAAAGCCTGTTACGACCGATATGAGCACAGCCGTGGCCAAACGTCAACAGGCCGTACTGAAATTAATTTCTTTGGGGAATCAAAGCCACACAGTGCAGGAGCTCTGGAATGCCATCAAGCAGGAAAGCGACGTGTGGCTTGTGCCAGCGAATCTCCAGCCAGGCTTGGTAGTGTGTGACAATGGCCGAAATCTGGTGGCAGCTCTGGGCCTAGGCAACCTCACTCACATCCCATGTCTGGCACATGTGCTCAACTTGGTCGTGCAGAGCTTTCTGAGGGACTATCCGGATCTTGATGCACTGCTGCACAAGGTCCGCATAGAGTGCGCTCACTTGCGGCGTTCCAGCACGGCAAGATTGCGCGTCTGAATGAAAAGGGACTGTATGGTAGGAGACCCAGGAAGACCCCACTTCTTACCCCGAGACATAAAAAAGCCAGGCTGGAGTTTGCCAAAACTTACCTGAAAAAGCCTAAAACATTTTGGAAGAATGTTCTCTGGTCAGATGAGACAAAAGTAGAGCTTTTTGGGCAAAGGCATCAAGATAGAGTTTGCAGGAGAAAAAAAGAGGCATTCAAAGAAAAGAACACGGTCCCTACAGTCAAACATGGCGGAGGTTTCCTGATGTTTTGGGGTTGCTTTGCTGCCTCTGGCACTGGACTGCTTGACCGTGTGCATGGCATTATGAAGTCTGAAGACTACCAACAAATTTTTCAGCATAATGTAGGGCCCAGTGTGAGAAAGCTGGGTCTCCCTCAGCAGGACAATGACCCAAAACACACTTCAAAAAGCACTAGAAAATGGTTTGAGAGAAAGCACTGGAGACTTCTAAGGTGACCAGCAATGAGTCCAGACCTGAATCCCATAGAACACCTGTGGAGAGATCTAAAAATGGCAGTTTGGAGAAGGCACCCTTCAAATATCAGGGACCTGGAGCAGTTTGCCAAAGAAGAATGGTCTAAAATTCCAGCAGAGCATTGTAAGAAACTCATTGCTGGTTACCGGAAGCGGTTGGTCGCAGTTATTTTGGCTAAAGGTTGTGCAACCAAGTATTAGGCTGAGGGTGCCAATACTTTTGTCTTGCCCATTTTTGGAGTTTTGTGTGAAATGATCAATGTTTTGCTTTTTGCTTCATTCTCTTTTGTGTTTTTTCATTTAAGACAAATTAAATGAAGATAATAATACCAAAGAATTTGTGTTTGCAATCATTTTCAGGAAGAAACTGAGTATTATCTGACAGAATTGCAGGGGTGTCAATACTTTTGGCCACAACTGTATGTGACCTACCCACCAGGCGGAATTCAACGTTACATATGTTGGAGCGGTTGTGTGAGCAGCAGGCAGCAGTAATGGAGTACCAGCTGCATCAGGCGCAAACACGTCGCACTGTGCATCGGTCACACTTCAGCACCACTGAGTGGGCCTCTTTGAAGGACATCTGTCACGTTTTGCGTGCCTTCGATGATTCCACGCGGATGGCGAGTGCAGATGATGCACTAGTCAGCATGACTGTCCCCCTTATCTGCCTGCTTCAAAAAACACTGCAAGCACTAAGGGAGGAGGTTTTGGAAGAGGTGGAGGATGAGGAGTCACAAATTCCATCTGCTTCTGGACAGTCTGCGCTACGTGGTTCCTCACCAAGGCCTAGGCAGGGGACACTTTGTGAGGAAGATGAGGAGGAGTCAATGGAGGAGGAAGACATCTCTCCAGAGGAGGGAGGTACACAATGCTCTAGTCAGTATGTACAGCGAGGGTGAGGTGATGCAGAGCAGGCAGAGATGACGCCTCAAGCAGGGGACAGCGTTTCTTGGGCAGTTGGGAGTCTGCAGCACATGGTTGATTTCATGCTGCAGTGTCTGAGAAACGACCACCGCATCACCCACATTCTCAACACGCCTACTAATAGTAGTGGGAATGTGGACAGAGCAGGAGACATTGCCGGACACACATCAGGGGATCAGCTGACGTTACTGAACCCCACTAACACAGGAACAAGTGTTGATTGTGCAGACGCCACTTCTGTGCAGCAACTGGCGGTGTTGGAGGCCTGGGGAAATACTAGAGACAGAGTGGAGACAGAGGCCTAATTGGAGCACGTTTAAAATCAGTAGTAGTCTACAACACATATTAAACTCGATGAATTTAGGCCTCAGCCTGCTCCATGATTGATCCTGGGCTCCAACATTGCCAATTGTTGCTCGGAAGTGCTGTCCGCACAGAGAAAAACACTAGCTCCTGTGTTAGTGGGGTTCAGTACCGCCAGCTGCTCCCCTGCTGTGTGGACGGCAATATCTCCTGCTGCCTCCACATTCAAAATAGATCATATTTTCAACTTGCTCCAAGTAGGCCTCAGCCTGCTCCATGATTGATCCAGGGCTCCAACATCGCCAGTTGTTGCTCGGAAGTGCTGTCCGCACAGAGAAAAACACTAACTCCTGTGTTAGTGGGGTTCAGTACCGCCAGCTGCTCCCCTGCTGTGTGTACGGTAAAGTCTCCTGCTCCCTCCAAAATCACACTACATCAGCTTTTCAACTTGCTACAAGTAGGCCTCAGCCTACACCATGATTCACCCTGGCTTTCAACACAGCCAGTTGTTGCTCAGAAGTGCTGTGTACACAGAGAAAAACACATGCTCCAGTGTTAGTGGGGTGCAGTAACGCCAGCTGCTCCTCTGCTGTGTGTACGGCAAAGTCTCCTGCTCCCTCCACATTCAGACTACTACTGATTTTTAACTGTGCTCCAATTAGGCCTCTGGCTCCAGTGTCTCTAGTATTTACCCTGGCCTCCAACACCGCCAGTTGCTGCTCAAAAGTGCGGTCTGCACAATCAACACTTGTTCCTGTGTTACTGGTGCTCAGTAACGTCAGTTGATCCCCTGATGTGTGTCCGGCAATGTCTCCTGCTCTGTGCACATTCCCACTACTAGTAGTGGGAATGTGCACAGAGCAGAAGACATTGCCGGACACACATCAGGGGATCAACTGACATTACAGAACCCCAGTAACACAGGAACAAGTGTTGATTGTGCAGACCGCACTTTTGAGCAGCAACTGGCGGTGTTGGAGGCCAGGGTAAATACTAGAGACACTGGAGCCAGAGGCCTAATTGGAGCACGGTTAAAATCAGTAGTAGTCTACAACCGATATTAAACTTGATGAAATTAGGCTTCAGCCTACACCCTGATTGACCCTGGGCTCCAACATCGCCAGTTGCTGCTCAGAATTGTCTTTGGCACGGGTACTTCCTTCTGTCCATCCTGGTTCCAGCACACCTGCTGTATCCGGGGAGAGTCAAAGTCAATTTGCCACCAAAACGTTGTCCTGTCGTGTTGCGGTCGGGTTAGCCGAGTCTATGGTGCCTGCAGTTTAGGTGCTTCCTATGTGTTCTGCGGGTTCTGGTAATAAAGGCTGGTTTCGTAGTGCCAATAGGACAACCACCCCCTGTAGGACTGTGGGCTTTGGTAACTGCGGCTGGCTCGCGGCCTTGCAACTTTGTTTTTCATGGGTACCTTCTGCTACCCATCCGGGTTCCAGCACCGTCAGCTGGTTCTCGGTAGTTCCATTGACTCTTGTAGCTTCTGCTACCCATCTGGGTTCCAGCACCGTCAGCTGGTTCTCGGTAGTTCCATTGACTCTTGTAGCTTATGCTACCCATCCGGGTTCCAGCACCGTCAGCTGGTTCTCGGTAGTTCCATTGACTCTTGTAGCTTCTGCTACCCATCCGGGTTCCAGCACCGTCAGCTGGTTCTCGGCAGTGTCTTTGGCACGGCTACTCCCTCCTACCCAGCCTGGTACCAGCACGCCTGCTGTTTCCGGGTACTGTCAACGTCACTTTGCCACCAAAACGTTGTCCTGTCGTGTTGCGGTCGGGTTAGCCGAGTCTATGCTGCCTGCAGTTTAGGTGCTTCCTATGTGGGCTGCGGGTTCTGGTAATAAAGGCTGGTTCCGTAGTGCCAATAGGACAAGCACCCCCTGTAGGACTGTGGGTTTCGGTAACTGCGGCCGGCTTGTGGCCTTGCAACTTTCTTTTTCATGGGTACCTTCTGCTACCCATCCGGGTTCCAGTACCGTCAGCTCGTTCTCGGTAGTTCCATTGACTCTTGTATCTTCTGCTACCCATCCGGGTTCCAGTACCGTCAGCTGGTTCTCGGCAGTGTCTTTGGCTGAGGTGCCTCCTTCTCGGTATCCGAGTTCCAGCAACGTCTGCTGGTCCTTGGTAGTGCTTTCTAGCACAGGTACCTCCTGCTTAGTAACCGGGTTCCAGCACCGTCAGCTGGTCCTCGGTAGTGCCATTGGCTCTTGCAGCTTCTGCTACCCATCCGGGATCCAGCACCGTCAGCTGGTCCTCGCTAGTTCCACTTGCTCTTGTTCCTTCTGCTACCCATCCAGGTTCCAGTACCATCAACTGGTTCTCGGCAGTTCCTCAGCCTTCTTGTACCTTCTGCTACTTTTCCAAGTTCAAGCTTGTGGAAATGGTTTTTGGTTCTCACTCTGGATCTCCCTGACGACGACCCTGAAGACGACGACCCTGAAGACCACACCGAAGAAGACCAAAAAGATGACCCTGAAGAAGATGACCAAGAGGACAAAGAACATGAGGACAACCACCAAGATGCAGAACAACAAGAGACAAGAAGCAGAAGAACAAAAATCAGAAGAACCAAAAGCAGAAGAACATTAAGCATAAGACTAAAAATCAGAGCAGAAGATATTATCTAAATTATAAGCAGAATAAGACTAAGCAGTGTATGGGGGTGAGTCTGTTCCTCCTCGTGGTGCCCCTGGAAAATGCCTGCTGCTGCAGGCCAAACTGAACACGGACAAATCCTGTTGTAAATCTTTTGTGACAGGCAGAACGGAAGGTGTAATCTTCAAACTTTTATAGATAACAACTACAGGAATGCCTGTCACAAATAAGAATATGATGAAGAAGAAGAATAGGAAGAAGATGAAGTAGAATATGAAGAATAATAATCGTTGAATAAGAAGAATATGAAGAATGTAAAAAAACAGAATAATAGGAAGAAGGTGAAGAAGAAGATGAATAAGGTGAAGAAGAAGTTGATGAAAAAGATGCTGCTGCTGAGGATGATGAAGGAGAAAGTGTGGGAAAAGTAAAAAAGAAGGTGAAGAGCATGGAAGTAGTGAAACATACATATCGGACAAAATATAAAAAAGGTTATCAAAGTCAATATCTTTGTAACTCTAAACGTCTTTAAAAAAAAAATAAATTCCTGCCATTCCATTTGATTGGGCTAAAGCTCTATGCCTTTAATGTCTCCTACACCTTCAACAATACATTCTACATTATTCTTAGTTGTTTTTCTTCATGTAGAATTAACCTACAAGGAAAGGAAGGTTTTTTCCTAATTCCAATATTTCTGTCCCATTGACTTGAATGGGGCTTCCGGTATCGGAATCGGCGATACCCGATACTTTTTGGGTATTGGTCCGATCCAATCTGATATTTCACGATATCGGATGGTATCGCTCAACACTAGTCATTAACTTTGCAGGTAGCAAAAGGGTGTTGGCAATTGCAAAGAAAAAGCAATTAATGGGACAAAGTGCTGAAGCAGTGTGGCAGCCCCCCAATTCTCAGAATCAGTGGGGGTCTTAGCATCATGCCATCACGTTATAGGATGGCAACTGTCACATATCCAATCATGCAACCACCCATTTTTAGGGCTATGTAACAACTATAAACTTCTGCTAATGCTGCATGGCCTCAAAGGCTTGTGGAATAGACTGTGCTTATGGAAGAGTTTACACATTAACTCCATACTGCATTTTTTGCTTTCACTTTTACTCAATTCATTGCAAAATCTGAGGTTATCCTATTGCCACATATCTTGTGCAAGAAGAGAATGGGGAATATGTACTTAAGAGGATAAAAACTTTGATGGGAGTGCTTCTATATTGCAGTCATATTATATAGCACTGTGTACTTACAATTGCTCATTTTGCCTTTCAACCCAGCTAATTCTTCTCTTTTCTCTTCTCTGTGTAGTAATAGGAAGTCTCTTTTTCTCTGCATTTATCATCCCCCTCTTCAACTCCTGACCCAGCTGCTCTGCTCCTCCCCCCCTACCAGGGACTTTTGCAGTGACTCATGTCTCATGCAGGGAAAATTCATATCCTGTTTCTACATAGAAGTTAGAAGGATTCAGCTGGTCAGTTCTAATCGCGTGATGTTATAGACCTAAAGGAAAAGAGAAGAATTAGCTGGGCAGAAAGGCAAAATGAGCAATTGTAAGCACACAATGCTGTTATAATATGTAATATATTAAGAGGATAAACATTTTGATGGTTGGGCTTCTTTAATTGTGTTCTTTAATTCTTTAAATATAATTGCGCCCAATAACCTGATCTAATGGTACCTGTGCTGGTGATTGGAATGGTATACTGTATATTCAGCAGAGGTCCCCAGATCCTGAGGTCTCATATTGTTTATGCCATTCATGTTGTACAAGAATACTTCAGTAACGACACATATTAGTAGTGAAGCAGACGTTGTGTAATAGGATGTTTTATTAGGCACACGTTATACTGAAATCAATGCCAATTACTGCATAAGAGTAAATGCACCTGCCGTGAATCTCAGTGTCTTTTAGCATTGCCGAAATGCGATCAGAAGACCCAGAGGTACAGGGTGTTGGCCACAGGTATGATTTCCTGGTGAAAACAATATGTGCTTATCTGTTTGTGACGTGGTCAAGGCGGTCCCCTGTTTAGTTAGTAGAACTAGTTCCCTCTTTAGTGGACTAGACCTTGCTATATATAATACTACATGCGTGGTGACGTATTCATGGAAGCCATATGATAGTAATGAAAGTGTGGAATTAGGGCACTACACACAATGGTGCCTTCTGTAACTATTTATGACAGTTATTGCCCCTACTACTAGAAAGCCTACCAAACTGAACTAAGGGCGCAGCTACACACCTGAAATTACCTGTCGTCCTCCTCCGTAACACCTCTGCCATTCAGCTGACTACATAACCTAAATTTACGGGGAATTCCTGTTTTAAAGGGCTCACATCTTCTCGCCTCCTGTGACTACTTTAACAGTGAACAAACCTAAATATATTGTAAATGGCTCCTAGCTCAGTGATATCCAATCTCAAGCTGTTAGACATGATGGGAGTAGTAGCTGCTACAACTGGAGAGCATCAGGTTGGAGTCAACCACTATAACTGGTTTGTAAATTAAAGAGTAGCAGTTTTATTTTTTTTCTTCATAAATCAATAGTGCACATGAAAATAAGAAAATTTGTAATATATCTTATCAGAGAAAAATCTGGCTTTATCTCCTCCAGGACTGAACACTTATTCACAACATTTTCATTTCACATGTAAAATCTGTCATCAGTGAATGCAGACTTTCCCATTACTTAGATAGGAGATGACACTTGGTGCTCACAAAGTTTTATGGAGAACTGTAACTGTGGTTTCAGGACAACTTGTAGCAGCCTGTCTGTGACGGCCTATAGCTCCTCCTTCCTTCCCTCTGCATAGAACATTATAAGCACCAAATGTCTCCTCTGTAATGGGAAAGTTTGTACTCAGTGAACACAGATTTTATCCCTGAATTGAGAGAGGTTGTTCAGTCCAGAAGGAGAAAGAAGCAGTTTTCTCTGAGAAGATAAACTAGGTACAAAGCTGATTATTTTCACGCGCTCTCTTGATTTAGAATCTCAAAATTAAAATGACAGTTATTCTTTAAGTAATTATCTTGCAATGCCAAGTGTGAAAATCTATGCAGCACCATTCAGCGGGGGTCCTGGGCAATCAGTTAAGTGAACACGTGCTCTGTCTTTTTGGATACTAGGGTAGGTATAAATTCTTTGAAGTCTACGGTAGCAAAGAGAATAATTTTATAGTTCCTGGTAGTCTTGGGCAGTAAAGGGTTTCCATATTCAGGGTACCCTTGGAGAAATGGCAGCTGTGTGTGCTCGTCATCCCCCAAATAAAGCCCCTCGGAACATAAAAAATGATAAGAAGCACACTTACTCCTTAAGGGTCTCAGACAAAGTGTGAGTCTCCTGAGGAATCTGGACGTCTCTTCCACATAGTTCTGTTTATTTTTCTATAGGAAATCCCCTGAGTGAGCAGGGAGCGGCCGAGCAACCTGCCCACATCTACAGCACAAGAATGGTTATGACCTTGGCTTCCTTCACTACTAAAATCTATAATCTTCTTTTTGTGTATAACCAGCGAGTGTGACACTTCCTTACACACGCTCATAATATCTTCATATAAACTGTGCCCAAACTTGGTTGGTCCGGTGCCCTATGCTAAATAACCTGTTCAGGACTTGCCAATGCAAACAAGGGCTTTGTGGCGGGTATGAAATCCCCCAGCAACAGTAGGGGGAGTCCATTCTAATCCTTGCTATGGGACCTTCTCCCTTTACTCTTCTTTCAACTAAAAATATATCTTTAATACAAAACATTTTTTAATGTGTGCTTCACACCTAGTGGTAAATGTGGCATAGGAATCATGTAGAGTGGGTACACCACTCCATATTAGCTCCTTAAGTGTGGTTCTTAGATCTCCCATATCCAGATGCCCCGCAGGGTGATGAAGTAAGATAGCTGTCTAACAAATACTGGATGGACTAATCTGATTCCTGGCCTAGTGTGTATTTCTTTTGTATGAGGAGAGACCTCTGGCACCGGCTTACCTCCTGTGTTAGAAGATTGGGTATGTTGAAATCCAACATATCTGATCCTCCTATCCTCTATTTTGCTATATTTGGGATACCCCATAAATACAAAATGACTAGCTGAAGAGCTCAGCGTTCCCCGATCATAATAACTAACTGTGGTTAGTTATAACAAATTATATTGACTATATCTATCTATCTATCTATCTATCTATCTATCTATCTATATATATATATATATATATATATATATATATATATATATATATAAGCTGAGAGTGTGGCGCCCCTGAGGCTTCAGTCGCCACAGAGGCACTGCACCTTCTCCTAAGGTGTAGTGCCCCACCATCCAGGGAGGCTGGGAACTCCTTTCTGCATTCCAACACCTGCACCCCACACACAGGATAGTTCAGCAGGGACCCATCCATGCTTTATGCTGGAAAGGTCATAGGGTGCCTTTTGTGGTCCCTGGCTTCGTAACACAAGAGGTGCTGGGGAGGCGGGTGGAGTTAGGTATAAAAGAGAGGGAAGAGTGAAAGTGATTAGTTAGTTGGTTAGTGGAGAGAGAAGAGAGAAGATGGGTGTCTGAGGGACGTGCTGCAGCAGGTCCCAGTGATCTGGGCTGCTGGCACGAGAAAGACCAGAGAGAGAGACTGATAAGATTGATAACCTAACCTTCCATAAGAGAGAGAGAACAGATCGGAACGAAGGAGAAGAGAAGGACGTTGGGAAGTAGGTTGAGAAAGAGAGAGAACCCTTCCAGTCCAGAGAGCGCAAAGGCCGGGGCCCGGTCCCCGAGGTTGATTGGAACTTTATGTCCTAATATCCGACATCATCCCGTCAGCTAGAGTCACCGGAATACTGCCATTAATATCCCACATCATCCTGTCAGCCAGAGCCACCAAATTACTGCCACTAATATCCCACATCATCAGCCAGAGCCACCGGACTACTACCCCTAATGTCCCACATCATCCCATCAGCCTGAGCCACTGGAATACCACCACTAATATCCCACATCATCCCATCAACCAGAGCCAACGGACTACTACCACTAATATCCCACATTATCCCATCAGCCAGAGCCACAAGACTACTACCCCTAATATCCCACATCATCCCATCAGAGCCACTGGATTACTACCCCTAATATCCGACATCATCCCGTCAGAGCCAACATTGTCAGGTTCCTGCGTCGCTGCTCGGTCCTCTCCGCGGTCACCCGCCTGCTGCTCCGGTCGCCGCTGCGTCGCTGCTTCAGATGCAGTCAGCGGCGGTGGGTCAGCAAGGAGGTAGGCGGTCCGCACAGCGTTCCCGCCCTCCTGCGCATCTCCGGGAGCTTTCACCGGCGGCCGTCGATGGCTCTCGTTGGCACGCGGCCAGAAGGAAGTCCCCGTCCCCTTGCTTCCTGCCTGCCAGTCAGACGCACGAGGCTGCAGCGTCTCACTGGGGCAGCATGCAGCGGTCAGTCCCGGCGGTGTTAAACTCCCACAGCCCCGTCCTCCAGCCTCAGCAGGTGCCCACTGCGGCTGCAAGTATTGGGAGGCAGGTCGACCAGCAGTGCGCCGCGGTAATTAACCCCATCTGTCCCGGAGCTTTAGTTATGGGGAATAGGCAGAACAGTTCCTCTGCTGGGTCGGCAGAGGAGCTGGTTTCACCACAGCCTGGGGGTGTGCAGTTTTGTCCCAGGATGGGGGTCATATGCCCGTGCCCTCTACGCAGGGGCAGCCACAATCTTCAGGAGGCAACCAGCCCCTGCTGCCCCCGCCAGATAGTCATGCACCAGTCAATCCAGGGCTTGCATCACCCCACAGCCATACTCTGTAACCCAGAGTCAAGGGCATGTGGACCAAAATTTGGCTACTGCAGGACCTGCAATGAGCAGGGAGGTGTCAGTGGCCTCTTGCTCGGCAGAGAAGTCACATAAGAGGAGGCAGGACAGGCGTAGGCGCCGGAGATCCTCTTCCTCGTATTCTTCATCTCCCCATTCACGCCGCGGGCACCACGCTCCAGATCGGCGTTGGAAGAGATCTAGGCATGCAAGATGTAGGTCCTCATCCCATAGGGGTTACAAATTTCGGTCCTCGAGGCGTGGCTCTCCATTGTCATCTGCTTCGGTGTCAAGCGCATCTGAGAGCCCCGAGCAGTGTGTGCATCGTCCTCCTTCCGACCGCAGGGAGTCAAGGGCTCATTCAAGGACTTTCAGCCTGGTCGAGCCGAGCGCACCTCCTGAGGCTCCAAGTCACGGCATTAATTTACACACGGCTTATCCGGGAGCTGGAGTTCCTCCGATTATGGGAGTCCCTCCTCCGCCAGTGGATCTGGGTGAGTGTTCATTGGCTGGTATTAAGAATGTGGATAGCATTGCAATGATTTCTGCACTGAGGGCTTTGATCGGGCAATTGCCCTCTCCAGCTGGCGAGGCGAAGGAAGTTAGCAGGGTCGAGTCCTCGCTGGCGGGGGTTCACAAGGATGCCATGTTTTGTGGAGTTAGTGCGCTGGGTTCGCACGTAGATGAGGATACAAAGACTAAGATTTGGAACAATGATTACATTGATATTTGGGCGTTGAGTTCGGTAGATCAACACACGGTTGACAAAGAACGGAGGCTGGTTGAGAGGTTTTCAGAAAGGATTCGGCAAAAGGTGGCAAAAACAATGAATAACTGGTTGCAGGCTTTTGCTGTAATGGGTTGCATCATGGGGCAGAGGCACTCGGAGCGGTGCTCGGAGTTGTTTATATATCAAGATATGATTTACAATTCCTACAAGGCACATGGCGGTTCCGCCTGGTGGCGGTATGATGAGGAATTCCAGAGACGTTTGGCTCTTCACCTGGAAATAGGGTGGGGGGGGTCAAAGCAACGGAGGTCTGGTTGTGTCTCATGATGACGCAAAAACAATACCCCTTTCCAGCAGCAACTACTGGACAAGACTCAACAGGCCCGAATTCAGTGGTTGTGCGATGACCGCGTGCCTGTTGGTGCCTGTTGGTTGTTTAATGAGGGACACTGTCACTTCTACGGCCTCTGTAAATTCAAGCATGAATGCTCGGCATGTGGGGGATCCCACCCAGTGGCTAGGTGTCCTCGGCCTGCCGGAAAACTACCAGTTAAGCCGCAACAAACTGATCAGAAGGACACCGGTGAACGTGGTCACGATGGGACCATGGCTCGACCTGTATCCTAACAAGGAGGCAGCAGGTCAGCTGTGTTTTGGTTTTTCGTTTGTTTTTTTTATTCTGTTTAAATTGCAAAGCTCGCCTATCTTTCCATCCAATTTGAAATCTGCACATGAGCACCCAGAGGTTCTTCTTTAAAAAATTCAGAAGGAAGTGTCACTTGGGAGAATGGCCGTCCCCTTTTCTTGTCCGCCTTTTCAAAATGTCAGGATGTCACTGTTAGGTGTCGTCCCGAAAAAAGATCCGGGTTAGTTCCGGCTGATTCACCATTTATCACATCCAAAGGGGTTTTCCATCAACGATGGGATCTCGGCGGAGGATGCTTCGGTGTCTTATGCATCGTTTGATAGGGCGGTTGCTTTGGTTCGTGAGGCGGGTAAAGGGGCTTGGCTGGCAAAATCTGACATCGATTCGGCCTTCCACTTAATGCCAGTGCATCCCGATTGTTTTCATCTGTTGGGTTGCCAGGTGGAAGGGGAATACTATTATGACATGTGTCTCCCAATGGGATGTTCCATCTCCTGTTATTATTTTGAACTTTTCAGTTCTTTCCTGGAGTGGGCGGTGAGACGCGAATCAGGTAGCAGATCCATTACTCACTACTTGGATGACTTTTTTTGTTGGCCCTAATGACTCTGACTTATGTTCCAGGTTGCTGGGTACTGTGAGAATCATGTGGGAATAGTGGATGAGGGCAGGTATATCTCGCCCAGATTCCTTTCCTATGTGGCCTAGTCTGGTCAGTATCGCACCTGCTTGCTAATGAATAATGGGAGGTGGATATAAAAGGATGCCAGGTGGTTGTGTGAGTGTCTCAGCCTGGGAACACAGAGAGCCTGTCTGTGTGAGAGACACATGTGAGTGAGAGCAGTGCCCACTGCAACTGTGGTTTGGCTGGACGGGAGAAGCCCGCCAGTTGGTAGTTAGGTTGTCCATTGTTTAGTTAGTGCCGGACAGGCAAGGATTTGTTTTATGTTTTATTTCCTTTTGCATTGCTTTCACCGTTAATAAACCTGACCCAGGGTCAGTTACACCCGAATCCCAGCTCTGCGCCTGAGTTTCATGCTGAATGCACGTGACCTTTGACCCCAGCAAAGCCGATCCCGGAGGGTTTTATCACATTGTGGTGGAGAATGCGGGCAACACGTTGCAAGCATGAGCATGGAGGACGTGGTGAAAGCGCTGGTACAGTCCACCGCTGTCCAGCAAGAAGCTAATCGGGTGATGATGGCCCAGCTGAAGGAGTTGGTGGACATGACAGCTACCGATCGTTCGCTTCTCCAGCAGGTGGCGCAGCGCCTGGCAAGCTTACCTGAGGTTAACCTGGAAGCAGAGTCAAGAGTGATTCACGTGAGTCGGTACTGGCAGAAGATGACGACCGAAGATGACGTCGAGGCATACCTGACCACGTTTGAACGGACGGCGGTGCGAGAAAAATGGCCGAAGGCACGATGGGCCGGCCTGATTGCCCCGTTTATTTCCGGTGAGGCCCAAAAGGCGTATTATGACTTGGAACCTGAAGCTGCGCAGGACTTTGACAAATTGAAAGCCGAGATCTTGGCCCAGCTGGGAGTGACGACCGCTGTCCGTGCACAGAGAGTGCATCAATGGACTTATCAGCCGGATAAACCACCGCGGTCACAGATGTTCGACCTGATCCACGTGACGAAGAAGTGGCTACAACCCGAGGTGCTGACAGCGCCAGAGATAATCCAGAGAGTCGTCATGGACAAGTACCTGAGAGCTCTACCTCCAGCCCTGAGGAAGTGGGTAAGCCATGGAAATCCTACGACGGCAGATCAACTGGTGGATCTGGTTGAACGTTACTCCGTGGCGGAAGGACTCCGAGACGACGCTACCCCACCTCGTTCTTCATCGTCTCCACGTGGAACCGGTAAGACTGTTCCAGGGAGTAGGGGAGATGGAAAAATCCATAAGACAGTGGGGGAGGAAAACGGGACTGCCCGCACTGCGAGGCCAAGAGTAATGAACTATGGTCTAAGCAAGGGGCCCGTTAGGTGTTTCCGCTGCCAAGAGATGGGACATATTGCTGCGAACTGTCCGGTCACTACTGAACCCATGCAGTGCGACGTCACAGACTCTAAAAACCGCATGTCTATGGTTGCACGGGTAGTGAGTGTGAATGCCGGTCAAAAGGATGTGGAAAAACACTTGTGTGATTTAACTGTTGATGGCAAAAATGTGGTGGCATTGTTAGACTTGGGAAGTGTGGTGACTCTGGTGAAGGCCAGTCTGGTGCCAGCCCCGACTGGACCATCAGACAAATTCTCTGTAACGTGTGTGCATGGAGACACCTGTTCGTACCTCACCATGGTCATATGCATTACAACTTCCTATGGGTCTGTGCAACATAAAGTGGGACTCGTCCCGGCGTTATTGCATGATGTTATCCTGGGCCGGGATTTTCCCCACTTCTGGCAATTGTGGGAGAATCAGTTGATGCCTTTGGGTAGTAGTGTACATGATTCTTCTCCCAGGGCGCGTGTGGGTCCCGAACCCCGGGAAGAGGTCTCCCCGGAAGACTCGGGGGAAGAGTCTGCGGGAAATTACCTGCAGTTCCCGTTTTCAGTCATGGCGGGTGATACGGAGGAGACCGGGGAAGAGGAGGAGGCTGACAGCCGTCCACCTCCCCGTTTGCCGGATTTAGAAGTTCAGAAAGATGACTTCCAAAGCGAGCAAATAAAGGATCCTACCCTTTCTCAGGCTAGGACAAATGTAAAAGTGATAAATGGGGTACCCGTAGAACCTGGCTCTAGGCTGGCATATCCTTACATGGTTCTGGAGAATGATTTACTCTATCAGATAGAGAAAAAGGGGGAAGATACGGTGCAACTATTAGTCGTGCCAAAACCCTACCGGCGGCAGGTGCTGGACCTGGCCCACGGACATGTGATGGGAGGTCACCTGGGAGTCCAGAAAACCACTGAAAGGATATTACACTGTTTTGTTTGGCCGGGCATGCATCACGATATCTGTGTATATTGTGAGTCTTGTCCTGACTGCCAAGCCTCTGCACCTAAGCCCCGGTTCTGTAGCCCTTTGGTACCCCTACCTATTATTGAAGTCCCGTTTGAGAGGATTGGGATGGATTTAGTTGGGCCCCTTCCACGGTCTGCATGTGGACACCAACATATCCTGGTCATCTTGGATTATGCCACTCGTTACCCGGAGGCCATCCCTTTGCGTAACACGGCCACCAAGACGATTGCCAAGGAACTGGTGCATGTGTCTAGTCGGGTCGGTATACCAAAACAGATACTCACCGACCAGGGGACCCCCTTTATGTCCAGGGTAATGAAGGAGCTCTGCCGATTGTTACAAATCGAACCGTTACGCACATCCGTGTATCACCCTCAAACAGACGGGTTGGTCGAACGGTTCAATAAAACTCTGAAGCAGATGCTGAGAAAGGTGATAGACAAGGATGGGAAGAACTGGGACTATTTACTTCCGTATTTGCTTTTTGCCATCAGGGAAGTACCCCAGTCTTCCACGGGATTCTCGCCTTTCGAGTTATTGTACGCCCGACGTCCTCGCGGACTGTTAGACGTTGCAAAAGAAACCTGGGAGGGTCAGGTCACTCCGTTTAAAACAGTGATAGATCACGTCACACAAATGCAGGACCGTATTATGGCTGTTATGCCTATCGTCAAAGAACACATGATGCAGGCTCAAGGAGCCCAAAAAAGAATCTATGATAGGGGCGCCAAGATTCGTACGTTTGCACCTGGAGATAGGGTGTTGATCCTGGTTCCCACCGTGGACAGTAAGTTCCTGGCAAAGTGGCAGGGCCCCTTTGAGATTAAGGAAAGAGTTGGTGAAGTAAACTACAAAGTATAAGGCAGGCAGGTAAACGGAAACCTGAACAGATTTATCATGTAAATCTGATAAAACCCTGGAAAGATCGGTCTGCCTTGTCAGCGGAGCTGGCCCGTCCCGTCTGCTCGCATACCGTACCGGAGGTACGGGTTGCAGAGACTCTCTCGGAGCGGCAAAAGACTGAGGTCAGGCAGTTTCTACTTCACAACCAAAAGTTTTTCTCAGAAAAACCCGGGCAGACTACGCTAATGAAACATGACATCGTAACAGAACCTGGTGTCACAGTTCACGTAAAGCCCTACCGAATCCCGGAAGCGCGCCGTGAAGCTGTTTCCCGAGAAGTGAAGGCAATGTTAGAGTTAGGTGTCATTGAGGAATCGCACAGTGCTTGGTCCAGCCCGATTGTGCTAATTCCTAAACCGGACGGCACCATCCGGTTCTGCAATGACTTCAGGAAACTGAATGCGGTCTCAAAATTTGATGCCTACCCTATGCCCCGGGTCGACGAGTTAATAGATCGGTTAGGTAAAGCCCGATATATTACGACCCTAGACCTAACAAAGGGGTATTGGCAGATCCCTCTGGCGGAGGCTGCCAGAGAAAAGACGGCATTTGCTACGCCGGAAGGTCTATTTCAGTATGTGTATATGCCGTTTGGACTACACGGAGCACCGGCGACCTTCCAGAGACTGATGGATCGAGTCCTGAGGCCACATAGGCAGTACGCTTCGACCTATTTGAATGACATTGTCATTTACAGCTTGGACTGGGAGACTCATCTCCAGAAAGTACAAGCTGTGATTGACGACCTGTGGGAGGCAGGTCTAACCGCGAACCCCAAGAAATGTCACATCGGGCTAGAAGAAGCCCGGTATTTGGGGTATGTAATTGGGAGGGGTGTTGTCAAACCCCAGGTTGAAAAGATTCTGGCGGTTCAGGACTGGCCACAACCTGTCAACAAGAAGCAGGTGCAAGCCTTCCTGGGGATCGCCGGTTATTATCGCCGGTTCATACCCAATTTTGCAGTCATTGCTACCCCCCTGACGGATCTTACAAAAGGGAAAGACTCCGTCATGATTAAATGGAGTTTAGCGGCTGAAGAAGCCTTCCATAGCCTAAAACGGGCACTTTGACTCCGGACTTCCGCAGTGAGTTTGTGGTACTAACGGATGCCTCTGATACCGGTATCGGGGCCGTACTTTCACAAGTGAGGGACGGAGTGGAACACCCAGTCCTCTATCTCAGCAGGAAGATGAATAAACACGAGCAAAGGTATGCAGTCGTAGAAAAAGAGTGCCTCGCCATTAAGTGGGCTCTAGAGGCCCTCAAATATTACCTGGTGGGCCGAAAGTTCAGGCTGATCACTGACCATGCCCCTCTCAAGTGGATGCACTTGAACAAGGAACGGAATAGCCGGGTAACCCGGTGGTTCCTTGCCCTGCAGGCCTACACTTTTACGGTGGAGCACCGCCCAGGGGTACAGATGGGAAATGCCGATGCCCTGTCCCGAGTGCACTGTTTGGCGGGTGTCATTGCTCGACCGGAGTGGTCTGAGCAGAAGGGGGGGATATGTGAGAATCATGTGGGAATAGTGGATGAGGGCAGGTATATCTCGCCCAGATTCCTTTCCTATGTGGCCTAGTCTGGTCAGTATCGCACCTGCTTGCTAATGAATAATGGGAGGTGGATATAAAAGGATGCCAGGTGGTTGTGTGAGTGTCTCAGCCTGGGAACACAGAGAGCCTGTCTGTGTGAGAGACACACGTGAGTGAGAGCAGTGCCCACTGCAACTGTGGTTTGGCTGGACGGGAGAAGTCCGCCAGTTGGTAGTTAGGTTGTCCATTGTTTAGTTAGTGCCGGACAGGCAAGGATTTGTTTTATGTTTTATTTCCTTTTGCATTGCTTTCACCGTTAATAAACCTGACCCAGGGTCAGTTACACCCGAATCCCAGCTCTGCGCCTGAGTTTCATGCTGAACGCACGTGACCTTTGACCCCAGCAAAGCCGATCCCGGATGGTTTTATCACAGTACGTTCAAGTTGCTTACGCAAAAATTTGGCGTGCCTTTGTGGGGTGAAAAGACCATTGGTCCGGTACAGGTTTTGTCTTTCCTGGGTATTGAAATAGATACGATTGCGATGGTCTACCGTTTACCTAGTGAGAAGATTCAGAAGATGATTTCTTTGATTGAGGGTTTCATGTCGGTGCGGAAGATTATGCTTGTTCAGATGCAATCTTTGTTGGGATTGCTGGTTTTTGCTAGTAGAGTTGGCAGGGTTTTTTCACGTTAGTTATCGTTGGCTACAAAAGGCATGTCGAGTCCGAATCACAGGCTACGGATCATGAAGGTCATGAAGTGTGATCTGGAGGTGCGGTTATCCTTTTTGCGATCATTTAACGGGCACACTTGCTTCATGTTACCTCATCGCACGGCTCAGGATTTGGAGTTGTTTACGTCTGGTAGCGCTGCATCGGGCTTTGTTGCAGTTTTTGGTTATCGGTGGTGCCGAGATTCATGACCGGAGTCGTGGTTCCTACCGGTTTGTGTCATGACAGAGATTTGTGCGAGGTATTCCCGATTGTTGGTCGAACTTTGGGGTTCATTTTTGTGCAACCATGAAATTCATTTACAAACAACCACTTTGAGCGTTTCATGTTGTATCAATAACATGTCGTCCAAATCCTTGCCAGTGTTGAGTCTGCTCCGGAGGTTGCTGTGTTTGAAGTTCAATATTTTGCTCCGGGCTCAACTTGTGCATGTGCTTGATACTCCAATATCTAACCCTTTGATTCATTCTGATTGGCAGGTTTTCCAAGTTACTTTTCCCAATGTCCTTCTGGAGGGTTCCCTGTTATGAGTTCATTTTCCCCTTCACCATTGAGGTCTGATGAACTCCCTCTTCTGGTGAAGGAAGGTAGTGAGGCTGATTCCAAGCACCTGAGCTGGGAGAGGATGACTGGGTGACGGGGATCTCTGACTGGATATAAGGCAGCCGACGCCCTTCTGCCTCGCTGGTGATTTCTCTGTGGAATTCTAGGAGACCAGTCTGATTCCTGCTCCTCAAAAGCTAAGTTTTCTGCTTTGCCTTTTTGCATTTGTGTTTTGGTGTTAGTTTGCCTTGCTTTTCTGGATTCTGCCATTCCCTGCTGGGGTGAGCTGAATTCCTTTTTGTCGGTTTGCTCTGTCTTCAGAAAATACCTGAGTACTGACATAGTCTTTTTGAAGCCTAGCGTCTTCAGGGCCTTTTTCCCTGTCAGTCTGTTAGCTCTTATTTTGATAGGGTTTTTTGAGGATTGCAGACAGCAGCCTTCCTATCCTGTCCTATTTAGTTAGCTTGGGCCCCATCATTTGCTCAGTCTATCTTTCTATCTGTGTTAGTGTTTTTTCTTCTTGCTTCACCGTCATTATATGTTGGGGGCTGCCTATTGCTTTGGGGTCTGCTCTGGGGCAGTTTAGATTTCCCTTTCTGTCTTTTGGCTAGGCAGTTCTCCGGCTGTGATCGAGGGGTCTAGGGCATCGTAGGAACCCCCCACAGCTACTGCTAGTTGTTGTTGATAGGTTCAGGGGTCTGCAATCCGATAGCTTCCAACTTTTCTGGTTTTCTGGACTTAGCTAGCATTTCTGTTTTTGCCTCCTATGGTGACTCATTCATAACAGAATCACCAGCCTTACGCAGATCCTAGGGTACTCAATAGCAGAAAGAATTTAAAAAAAAAAAGTGTGTATATTTCTTCCTCTATATCTCTGAGGCCATAGGGAGAATTTTTTTGTCTCTCAATGGAGATAAAGCAATTGTCTGATCGTGTGGAGCAGCTCGCTGCGGAAGTGCGGGGAATTTCCGCCTACCTTGCTCATTCACATGCTGCTGAACCAAAGATCCCTACTCCTGATGTGTTTTTTGGGGATCGGTCTAAATTTTTGAATTTAAAAAATAATTGTAAATTATTTTTTGCCTTGAAGCCTAACTCGTCAGGGAGCTCCGCACAGCAGGTTAAAATTGTCATCTCTTTACTGCGTGGCGATCCCCAGGATTGGGCGTTTTCTTTGAAACCTGATGATCCTAGTCTGACTAATGTGAACGCATTTTTTCAAGCCTTGGGGTTGTTGTATGACGAACCTAATGCTATCGATCAGGGTGAAAAGACCCTGTTGGCATTGAGCCAGGGTCGAGATTCTGCAGAATTGTACTGTCAAAAATTCCGAAAGTGGGCGGTCCTTACTGCCTGGAATGATAATGCCTTGGCAGCTCTCTTTCGGAAGGGTTTGTCAGAAGCCGTAAAAGATACTATGGTGGGATTTCCTGTTCCCTCTGGTCTGAACGATTCTATGCCCACTTTCGGAATTTTTGACAGTACAATTCTGCAGAATCTCGACCCTGGCTCAATGCCAACAGGGTCTTTTCAGCCTGATCGATAGCATTAGGTTCGTCATACATTCTGGTTGATCGGCGTTTGCGTTAACGCAGGACTGCACGAGAGATGTGGCCACCTGTTGAACAAGTGTCTGAACCTATGCAATGTGATAGAGTTTTGTTCAGGGAGCAACGTCAGGAGTTCAGAAAGCGTAATAAGCTGTGTTTTTTTTTTTGGAGATGCCTCTCATATTATTTCTGTCTGTCCTAAACGAGAGAAACGTTTTGCACACACGTTTTCTGTGGGTGGTGTTCAACCTAAGTTTCTTCTGGCAATTACTCTGATCTGCTCCCTGTCCACATTTTCCGCCAAGGCTTTTGTGGATTCGGGAGCAGCCCTGAACCTAATGGACTTGGATTTTGCTAAACGTTATGGATTTCCTATGACACCTCTGCGGACGCCTATCCCTTTGAGGGGGATTGATGCTACTCCTTTGGCGAAAAATAAACCTCAGTTTTGGACCCAGGTGGTAATGCGGGTCGCCCCAAACCATCAAGAAAATTGCAGATTTTTGGTGTTGCATAATTTGCATGATACCATTGTTCTGGGGTTTCCCTGGTTGCAAATTCATAATCCAGTTTTGGACAAGAAATCTGTGTCTGTGGTGAGTTGGGGTTGTCGGTTTGCCCTTAGTGAGGCTCCGGTTTTTTCCACCTCTCCTCAGTCGCATGATGTTCCTGACTATTTGGCGGACTTTTATGATGTATTTAGTGAGAATGAGTCTGCGTCTTTGCCTCCTCATAGGAGTTATGACTGTGCAATTGAACTGAGCCCGGGGTGTAAATTTCCCAAGGGTCGGCTCTTCAATTTATCTGTACCCGAGCACGAGGCTATGCGATCCTATATTAAGGAGGCGTTGGAGAAGGGTCATATTAGACCATCCTCTTCACCATTAGGTGCTGGGTTTTTTTTCGTGGCTAAAAAGAATGGTTCATTAAGGCCTTGTATTGATTATCGTGCCCTCAACAAAATTACTATTAAATATCAGTATCCGTTACCCCTGATTTCGGATCTATTCTCCAGAGTTAGAGGTGCTTGCTGGTTTACCAAGCTTGACCTCAGGGGGGCGTATAATCTTATCCGCATTAAGCAGGGGGATGAATGGAAGACGGCGTTTAATACTCCAGAGGGACATTTTGAGTACCTGGTGATGCCTTTTGGGCTCACTAATGCCCCTTCTGTCTTCCAATGCTTCATGAACGACATTTTTCGAAACTTTGTGGATAAATTTTTGATTATCTATCTGGATGATATTTTGATCTTCTCCAAGGATTGGGATTCTCATGTGGAACATGTTCGGACGGTGTTCCGGATCTTGAGGGAGAATTCCCTGTATGTCAAAGGATCGAAATGCCTTTTTGGGGTACAGAGGATTTCATTTTTGGGATTTATTTTGTCTCCGTCAACTATTGAAATGGATCCGGCCAAGGTACAGGCCATTTATGATTGGGTTCAGCCCACTTCTTTGAAGGCCCTTCAGAAGTTTTTGGGTTTTGCTAATTTTTATCGGAAATTTATAGCAAAATTTTCTAGTATTGCCAAGCCATTGACTGATCTGACTAAGGGGTGCTGATGTGTTGAATTGGTCTCCGGAGGCTGTTTCTTCCTTTCAGGAGCTGAAGCGAAGATTCACTTCTGCCCCGGTTTTGCGGCAACCTGATGTCTCACTCCCGTTCCAGGTAGAGGTGGACTCTTCTGAGATTGGTGCAGGAGCTGTTTTGTCCCAAAAGGATCCTGTAACATCTAAAATGAATCCCTGTGCTTTCTTTTCCCGAAAGTTCTCCCCATCTGAACGTAACTATGATGTGGGGAATCGGGAATTGTTGGCCATGAAATGGGCATTTGAGGAGTGGAGACATTGGTTGGAGGGAGCTAAACATCAAGTCGTGGTCCTCACTGACCACAAAAATTTGATTTACCTGGAGTCGGCCAAACGCTTGAACCCTAGACAGGCTAGATGGGCCTTGTTTTTTACACGTTTTGATTTTGTGGTCTCTTTTCTTCCTGGCACTAAGAATGTCAAGGCTGACGCTCTTTCTAGGAGCTTCTTTGCTGATTCTCCTGTGGTGACCAAGCCTGCTACCATCTTAGGTGAAGGGGTAGTTCTTTCTGCCATCTCACCCGATTTGAGACGTGCTCTGGAAGAGTTCCAGGAGGACAAACCTGAGCGTTGTCCCAGTGGAAAGTTGTATGTTCCTGACCAGTGGAAGAAGAGAGTGATGTCTGAAGTTCATTGCTCTGCATTGGCTGGTCATCCAGGTATTTTTGGTACTAGAGATCTGTTGAGTTGGTCTTTTTGGTGGCCCGCCTTGTCTCGTGATGTCAGGAATTTTGTGCAGTCCTGTGGGACTTGCTCCCGGTCTAAACCTTGTTCTCGCTCTAGTGGGTTGTTGATGCCTTTGCCGGTCCCCAGGAGGCCATGGACCCATATTTCAATGGATTTCATCTCTGATATGCCTGTCTCTGAGGATGACTGTTATTTGGGTGATTTGTGATAGGTTCTCTAAGATGGTTCATCTTGTACCACTCCCTAAGTTGCCATCTTCTTCTGAGTTGGTGCCCCTGTTTTTGCAACAGGTGGTTCGCTTGCACGGGATTCCTGAGAACATTGTATCTGACAGAGGAGTTCAGTTTGTGTCTAGATTTTGGAGGACGTTCTGTTCCAAGCTGGGAATTCAGTTGTCCTTCTCCTCTGCGTTTCACCCTCAGATCAATGGGCAGACGGAGAGAACAAACCAGACCTTGGAGTCGTATTTGAGATGTTTTATTTCCGCTGATCAGGATGATTGGGTTTCATTTTTGCCCTTGGCCGAATTTGCTTTAAATAATAGAGCTAGTTCTGCCACTTTGATGTCACCTTTTTTTTGTAACTTTGGGTTTCATCCTCGATTTTCTTCAGAGCAGGTGGAGCCTTCTGCCTGCCCAGGTGTTGACACTGTGGTGGAGAGAATGCACCAGATCTGGGACCAAGTGGTGGATAAGTTATCTCTCTCCCAGGAAAAGGCCCAGCGGTTTTCCAACCGACATAGGACCGTTGGTCCCCAGTTTAAGGTGGGTGATATGGTTTGGTTATCATCAAAAAATATCGCTATGAAGGTAGCTTCTCCTAAGTTTAAGCCTAGTTTTATTGGGCCTTACAAGATTTTGGAGATCATTAATCCGGTCTCTTTTCGGTTGGCTCTTCCTGTCACATTTAAAATCCATAATGTGTTTCATAAGTCCTTGTTGAAGAGGTTTATTGAAACAGTAGTTCCTGGGGTGGCACCTCCGGACCCTGTATTGGTTGAAGGTAAAATGGAATATGAGGTAGAGAAGATACTGGATTCCCGTCTGGCTAGACAGAGACTCCAGTATTTGGTTAAGTGGAAGGGTTATGGTTAGGAGGATAATTCCTGGGTCTCTGCCTCTGATATTCATGCCAAAAGATTGGTGCGTGCCTTTCATCGGGCTCACCCTGATCGCCCTGGTGGCGTGGATGAGGGTTCGGTGACCCCTCCTCAAGGGGGAGGTACTGTTATGAGTTCATTTTCCCCTTCACCATTGAGGTCTGATGAACTCCCTCTTCTGGTGAAGGAAGGTAGTGAGGCTGATTACCAAGCACCTCAGCTGGGAGAGGATGACTGGGCGACGGGGATCTCTGACTGGATATAAGGCAGCCGACGCCCTTCTGCCTCGCTGGTGATTTCTCTGTGGAATTCTAGGAGACCAGTCTGATTCCTGCTCCTCAAAAGCTAAGTTTTCTGCTTTGCCTTTTTGCATTTGTGTTTTGGTTTTAGTTTGCTTTGCTTTTCTGGATTCTGCCATTCCCTGCTGGGGTGAGCTGAATTCCTTTTTGTCGGTTTGCTCTGTCTTCAGAAAATACCTGAGTACTGACATAGTCTTTTTGAAGCCTAGCGTCTTCAGGGCCTTTTTCCCTGTCAGTCTGTTGGCTCTTATTTTGATAGGGTTTTTCGCGGATTGCAGACAGCAGCCTTCCTATCCTGTCCTATCTAGTTAGCTTGGGCCCCATCATTTGCTCAGTCTATCTTTCTATCTGTGTTAGTGTTTTTTCTTCTTACTTCACCGTCATTATATGTTGGGGGCTGCCTATTGCTTTGGGGTCTGCTCTGGGGCAGTCAGTTTTTCCCTTTCTGTCTTTTGGCTAGGCAGTTCTCCGGCTGTAATCGAGGGGTCTAGGGCATCGTAGGAACCCCCCATGGCTACTGCTAGTTGTTGTTGATAGGTTCAGGGGTCTGCAATCCGATAGCTGCCAACTTCTCTGTTTTTCTGGACTTAGCTAGCATTTCTGTTTTTGCCTCCTATGGTGACTCATTCATAACAGTTCCCCTTGCCCTCCTCTTCTGTGGGATTTGGTTGTGAGCAGCTGATGCCTCTTGTCCGTTCTTCTGTGTCCTCATCGACTTGGAAAGCATACGGTAAGGCTTAGGACGAATGGTTCCTCCTGGTGGGTTCCCGGCCAGTTCAAGTGTGCGATCAGGCGAGATTGCAAGTCATGATGGAATATCTTAGTCAGCTTAATAAGAAAGGGCTGTCGGGTACGTCAGCGCAGCAGCGTTTGTCGGGTCTCGCTTTTCAGTTCCAGTTATTGGGTTGGTTGGACGTTACCAAGTCTTTTATTAATAGACAGGCCATGAAGGGGTGGAGGAGTTTGCAGCCCAGCAATGAGTGCAGGTGGGTCGCCCTCCCAGAGCTGTGGGATACTCGGTAGTGGGCCGGCAACTCAGAGGGGAAGGTCACAGCAGCGGTGACCCGGTCCATAGCCATGGGAGCCCAATGTAAAAAGGGGAATTGAATGGTGGAATGTAGTTGATTAAATTAATAGTTCGTGACGCCACCTGTGGTGTTCGGCAATAGAGATGTAAGCTGACGCTGCAGACAGATCCTCTGGGACTGATGGTGTGGTGCAGCAATGATGTTATAGCCCTCCACAGGCAGGGTTGTAGTCCCAGGGCAGAGTAGGAGAAGTGACACGTAGATGGTGTAGTGTCCGGCGCAAGGGATGTGGCGGTGCTGGGCAGGTTCTCGCAGGAATGAGTGGAGGACACCAGGGCATGTAGTTCCAAAGCTTTACTCACAGTCTGTTGTACAAACAGGTGCCTGCCTCCGTGCCGTGTTCTCCAGGTCAGGGACTCAGTCAACCTCCAGGCCAGATGGAATACTCCTTTCCAACACTCAGCCAACATGTACCTTCCTGAACGTCTCCTCTTATAGCGCCTTTAAATGAAGTACTCCTAGTACTGAGTTACACTGGAGTTCCTCCTGTCCGATGTTGCTATGAACGCTACTTGTACGGCATACAGCTGTAGCCTGCTTCGGGGACTCCTTGCTACTAAGTCCCTGCTCACTATCCCGTTGCTGTTGTGCCCCCAAGTCTTGTGTGGGAATAAAGTGATCACTACTTCTATTCCTCCGGTGTCTGCTGCAGGACCATTAGTATCCATACAACCTCGGGGACCGGGCCCCGGCCTTGCGCTTAGAACTTCTAGGAAGGGTTTTCTTCTAACCCACGTCCTCTGTTCTCTTTTACTCCTCACGTTCCGTACTTATCTTTCTTTCTATGGAGAGTCAGGCTTTCAGTCTATGTTGCGCTCTCTCTCTCCATTTCCTGTGCCAGCAGACCCAGGTCACTGGGATCTGCTGCAGCACTTCCATCCATCTATCCCTCTCTCCGGGGATCTTCTTCCCTCTGACTCTCTAACCAACAGCTACTGACTTCTCTGCTCAACTCTTCCCTCTCTTTGTAATGTAAACTAACTCCACCCACCACCCAGCACGTTTCGTGTTCCAAGCAGGGAGCCACCAATGGGTGCTTTGCTATACTCCAAGCAGGGAGCCGCTGAAGGTGCTTTGCTACACTACTTTGTGGTGTGGGGTGTAGGTGTTGGAGTGGTGTGGTGTGGTCAGGTGTCTCCACCTTACCTGGATCGTGGGATACCACACCTCAGGAGGAGGTGCAGTACCTCTGTGGCGACTGAGCCTCAGGGGCGCCTCTTCCCCCCCCCGTTAAACACAGCACATCCATGGGCTGCAAGGTAAACACAGTTGACAATACAGGAACATACAAAATTTTTATATTGCATAATAAACATGTCTTATACTAAACTTCCCAATGCGGGAGGCACTGTTTCTTGAACATTGCAAACAACTTAACTGTCTATCTATATTTAAAGTTATGCTACCTAATCTTAACATGCTATGGAAGCAAATTCACTATCAGCTTGGGTAACACATTTTCTAACATCACATTTCTTTTCTTTGTTATCTGTCACACTTTCTACTTTCTTAATGAGTGACAACCGTCAACACCTGGTTCGTCACCTGCATACTTTTATTCAATTCTCACATCTTTATTCACGTATTGTAAAACATTCTCTATATTTCTTTCTCAATCGAACCCTATAAAATCTGTCATTAATACTGTTACTACACATTATCACTTTCTAGTTTCTTGTTCAAAAATACTAAGCATTATTCATAAGTGCAAAGAGTAGACATTGGTCCAGCCATCATGTCTGGAAATGTCCCTATAACGAAGTAGTCCTTATTCCAAGGTGAGGTTCCTATGTAAAACCAAGAGAAAGCACCTAAAGAGGTGCAAACTATTTACAATTACAGTTCTGGATCACTTAGCGTCCATGATCTCCACAGTTCAAGTAATAGAAGAACGCTGCCAATAAAACTGGGCAACAACGGGATCAACAAATAAACATCATAATCAAAAATAGAAAAAATAGAAAAACTGGAAACTTGCTAATACCCTCCTGGGCAACAAAAATTAGTTTAAATCAAGGGTATGGCTAGTGATCCCCTCCTGGGTTTCTGGAAGCTGGCTCCTTGGGCTGCTTCCAGGGAAGATGCTCTGGGTGTCCACCAGATGCGATTGCAGTGGTTGAAGATGCTGCCTGAGGTACAGCAGAGGTGGTGACTTCAACAGTTGCTGGTGGCGTCTCGGCTACCAGTAATTCAGTAGGAGTAGTAGCTGGTACTAAGGGACACCGTTCCTCATTGGTGGGTTGTGCTGTCACTCCGATCCTTGGTCTAACATCGGGGGAGGCCGCGGCCTGTTGGCATTGGTAGGAGGCCACGCGGGGGCTTTGTGGCCAAGGGATCCCATGATGCGTTTCAATGTCCCAAAGTGGCCTAGACTCTTCCAAGCCCTGAAGGTGTCGTATTGTGCGCGCATGTTCCAATCGCACCCTCCTCAGCAGGGATTTCTTCCATTTCCCCATCTCCGTCAGCCTAGGGCCCGTGGATGACTCGTCCAACACCCCTATTTCAAGCTCTAGCAGGCCAGCCTCTGACAGTGAGAATCCAGGGGGTAGCCCGTTAGGAGGGCCAGCATCTATACCTGGTGCCTCCCGGTGGTGCAGTCCCAGCTGCGGTGCAGGCACGGTGCGGATCCGGGTGACAGCGGTGGTAGTTGTGGCAGCCCGGGTGGATATCGGAGGCGGCAGTGGAACGGTTAGCGGCTCCAGGCCCGCTGGGGCCTCCGGTGGGACCTGCGCGGCCATGTGAGGTCCAGGCGGGAGCTCCTCTTCCCCCGCTTCAGCTCCCAGGGTCTCAGACAACTCCTCCAGTGGTGACGGCAGAGAGGGGACTAAAGATGCTGCCGATGGTACGGCAGCGGCCGCAGGCTCCACAGGGCCTCCCTGGAGTGGATCCGATATAGCGACTGGGGGTACCGGTGACTGGGGTACCGCAGGTGTAGGCCCCTCTGGAGCGTGCTGCCAGTTCATCCTCCATAATCCCTCCTGCCTCAGCCGCAGATGGTGTGTTAGCCAGGTAATCTCCTCCAGCTGTCGGCGGTTCATCTTGGAAGTGGGATCGGAGACTTCAGCCATTGCGCCGAGGAGATTCAGCTTGACCTCCTCGCCCTCCGCAGGCCTCCTCCCTTCTCCTTCCAATATGGCGTTATGGCGTTCTTCCTCCTTCCTGGGCTCTTTTCCCGCCACCGGCTTTCGCTCCTCCTTCTGGGGGCAGCGTCTTCTTCCCACTCCTCCATACCAAGCCAGTATACGAACCCCTCGGGGGGTGGGCCATGTTGCTGTCGCATAGAAGTTCAGACAGGGGATGCCCAGGACAGTTCGCAGTCTTTTCTTAGGACCACCCCTGTTGTCACGCCCTTCTTCACCGCACCAGCGGCCATTTTTAGCGTTCATTTTACAGTCTATTAAATTGGGTCTTCTGCGCATTTTCAAAAGATTTGAGTCTTAGGCACACAGAACCCGATGGCATCGGGTCTCGTCATCCTGTTCGTGATGCTAAGTTGGGTCGCCCTCCCAGGGCTGTGGGATACTCGGTGCCGGGCAGGCAACAGAGGGGAAGGTCACAGCAGCGGTGACCCGGTCCATGGCCCTGGGCGCCCAATGCAAAAAGGGGAATTGAATGGTGGAATGTAGTTGATTAAATGAATAGTTTGTGACGCCACCTGTGGTGTTCGGCAATAGAGATGTAAGCCGACGCTGCAGACAGATCCTCTGGGACTGATGGTGTGGTGCAGCAAGATGTTATAGCCCTCCACAGGCAGGGCTGTAGTCCCAGGGCAGAGTAGGAGAAGTGACACGTAGATGGTGTAGTGTCCGGCGCAAGGGATGTGGCGGTGCTGGGCAGGTTCTCGCAGGAATGAGTGGAGGACACCAGGGCATGTAGTTCCAAAGCTTTACTCACAGTCTGTTGCACAAACAGGTGCCTGCCTCCGTGCCGTGTCCTCCGGGTCAGGGACTCAGTCAACCTCCAGGCCAGATGGAATACTCCTTTCTAACACTCCGCCAACATGTACCTTCCTAAACGTCTCCTCTTATAGCGCCTTTGTATAAAGAGAAGGCTGGTAGTGCAATAAGAGACTGTGCTGCTGTAGTAGAATTCAAGATATCTTTATTGCCAATGCGTTTCCTGAGCCAGTCCCAGCTCACTTCATCAGGGCAGCCTTCTCTTTGTACCAAGTCCTTGGACCTCGTGCAGACTGCTGCAGCTGTTTTATGCGATTATAGGTGTTGTGACTCTCACAACCCTATCAGGTGAGCCTAACAATTGCTGTGCACTCATCTACTTTCCATACAGACCTACGCATTGGAAGCGCCCTGTCTCCCCCTTTTTCTTATAGCGCCTTTAAATGAAGTACTCCTAGCACTGAGTTACACTGGAGTTCCTCCTGTCCGATGTTCCTATGAACTCTACTTGTATGGCAGACAGCTGTTGCCTGCTTCGGGGACTCCTTGCTACTATCCAGTTGCTGTTGTGTCCCCAAGTCTTGTGTGGGAATAAAGTGATCACTACTTCTATTCCTCCGGTGTCTGCTGCAGGACCATTAGTATCCATACAACCTCGGGGACCGGGCCCCGGCCTTGCGCTTAGAACTTCTAGGAAGGGTTCTCTTCTAACCCATGTCCTCTGTTCTCTTTTACTCCTCACGTTCCGCACTAATCTCTCTTTCTGTGGAGAGTCAGGCTTTCAGTCTATGCTGCTCTCTCTCTCTCTTTCCTGTGCCAGCAGACCCAGGTCACTGGGATCTGCTACAGCACTTCCATCCATCTATCCCTCTCTCCGGGGATCTTCTTCTCTCTGACTCTCTAACCAACAACTACTGACTTCTCTGCTCAACTCTTCCCTCTCTTTGTAATGTAAACTAACTCCACCCACCACCCAGCACGTTTCGTGTTCCAAGTAGGGAGCCACCAATGAGTGCTTTGCTATACTCCAAGCAGGGAGCCGCCGAAGGTGCTTTGCTACACTACTTTGTGGGGTGCAGGTGTTGGAGTGTGGTCAGGTGTCTCCACCTTACCTGGATGGTGGGATACCACACCTCAGGAGGAGGTGCAGTACCTCTGTGGCGACTGAGCCTCAGGGGCGCCACACAGGCGTCCCATTTCTTTAGTTCTACTTGGTCGTCTGATAGCAGTTACTGAATCTGTTTGTAGATCTGCTTTTGAATCTGCTCTTTTATCGGCTGCTTTTGGTCTAGCATTTTTTTGGGCCTTATGGATCAATGAATTGGGCCCGCAGTCGAAGTCCAGCGTAACGGGTGGTTTATTAGTGGGTGATGTGGTTTTTCTGGATTCGGGAGCTCGGGTTCGGATTCGGAAGTCAAAAACCGACCCCTTGGGATGAGGGCTTGGGTTCTGCGGCACGCGGCGATTTCTCCGATGTGCCCGGTGTCTTTGTTGTCGGCATATTCGGCCGTCAGGAAAGGAGGTAAATTCTTCTTAACTCATGCAGATTTGACGCCGTTAACTAGGTATCAATTTCAGGCGGTATTTTCTAAATGCTTAGCAGCTGTGGGGGTGTCGGCCGGGGATTATGGCACTCATTCATTTCGCATTGGGGCTGCTACCGAGGCTGCTAAGGCAGGTTTGCCGTATTCTGAGGTGCAGAGAATAGGGAGATGGTGTTCGGCATGCTTTGCTCGCTATATAGATAGCTGGAGGGTGATAATGTGGGTCTTTAAGGCCAGATGGAGTGCATTTGAACGATATTGGGCTCGATATCTTTCTATCTGGGCTTCAGGATGGTGTTGAGCAAGCATTGCTGTTGATGGGTGGGGGTCGGAGTCCTGTTTGAAACAGGATCCTCCATGGCGGTGAAAGGAAGAAAAAGGCACAAAGTTACGGCTCGCTGGCTGACTTGCCTGTGATTTGGCAGCAGGGCATTAGGCGGCGAGCGCGATTTAATAAAGTTGAGTGCCACTTAAATGGTTGTTTTAAAAAGCATTTAATAAAGCTGTGACCGACCTTCACCCATCAACCTGGTTTATGAGTTTTATTCTGTTATAATAAGAGTGGGATTTTGTTAGCGCGCCAGTGGGGTTTGGTTACAGGTCGCCACAGTCTATATTTTATATACAACTCTAATATATCTATTACACAAAGATTGGTGACTCTTGAATTCTTTCAGTTTAGGAGGATATTGCCATATTCGCAGACCGTGACGCCCAAATAGATTGTTAATAATTGCATGTATTGTGTATCCTGGCATTAGGTATTGAGTATACAGAGCCAAGTCATTGTAATGTAGGAGTAATAGCAATGAAATAAATGCTCTGCAGTCTTTGGGAGGGCAGCAAATGTGCGGTTTAATGTAGGGAGGGATTTATTTACAGTGGACTCTTTCAACGTCAGGAATGTTCTCAGCAGTGAGGTCATCTGTGTCTCATCAGCATCAGGCAGGCTTTCCTTCACATTCCTAGAATACATCTGTATAATGCCTATGGAGTACCTCCACACATACATGTTTTCCTCTGCAGATTATCTAATGTGGATTTTGCTGCAAATCTGCAACAAAATCAGTAAGTGTTCTTACACTGACATTTTCTGCAGATTTGCAGAGTCTGTCTAAATTTCACCTTCTGCATCAAAGGGTGAAGACCGCCATCCTTGCCATCAGCATAAATTGAAAGGCTGTAGGTTTAAAATTTGCAACCTGTCAATTTGTGCTGCACATTTTCACTGTAGATTTCATACTTTGTAATGCAGATGACAAAATCATGCAACAAATTGGTAACATCTCATCCACTTTATCTCTGGAGAGAAAATCCGCCACTTATCCACCATATGTGAACTTGCCCTTAGGCTTCAGTCACACACTTGTAAAAATTAGTTTCTTGGAACACACATTTGTGCATTGGATTCTTTAAAACATATATATTTTTTTCTGTTATTACTTTTGTAAAATGTCTTTTTGTTCTAGCTTTTATAGCATTTTTTGAAGCGTAATAGTAAAAAAGGCAGGACAAAATGCCATATGTAAACCATTCTGCATTTACAAAGAAAACATGACCAACCCAAAAAAATGCAACATTAAGACAAAAATGAAAAGATGCCACAAACAAATAAATTAAATTCTGCAGTGAGACATGCAAGAATTGTCTGTCAAGGATTACATGACTACGACGCTATTGACTACTTGGAATAGATGTTGTAATCTCAGGGACATTCTTACTATTAGTGACTGTGTTGCTCCTAGGGAATGTTATCTTTTTGGAGCTGGCAGCCCACCTTGGGGATCAATTATCTGTGTTGGAAGCTCAGCCTGCAAATATTCTGAATTCTCTGAATTTACTATTTCAGCTGGTGACAGAACTTTCGGGATTGTTTACCATATGCAGGGTCGGCTTTTGACAAAGTGGGGCCCTGGGCAAAAGTTTAAAGTGGGGCCTCAAATGCTAACATATTGCACCATTACACAGAAGCATTTTGGTTGTATTTACATGCGCTGAGTTCAGGCCGTTAAGCGTCAAATGGCTTCAATATTGTCGATCACGCTCGTTTGTTTCCCAGTCTCTTTACACCCGCTGAGGAAGAATGACTGGCACAGAACGATCACAAGTAGATCAATCTGTCCCCACAGAGTATCATGTTGTCAGCAGCATATCTGCAGTTTACACCAGCGATGTGCTGCTGAGAACAATGATTTTTGTTCCAGCATAAACAATCCAATCACTCAATGAATAGGCAGCATTTTTCTTGTTTGGTATAATACAGCCCATAGTCCTCCACAGGGTGGGGCTGGCCTGGCAGGGTATCGGGGAAATCCAAGGTGAGCCCTTGGCAGTGAGAAGAAGTAGAGGAGGAGAAAAAGGAAAAAAAAAAGTCTGCAATTTTTAGGGGCGCGTGTCCTTTAAAAGCGCAGACAGAGAATGTGCAGGGGTGCGCACACACAGCGTTCATTACCTGAATCGTGGCGTCACACGTCCCGATCATAACTGTCAAGTGTGTGTGCTAAAGGCAGGTACGCGGGATGCAGTGACGAGATGTGAGACGGATTGAACTAAAGGTAACTTTTGTATATATAGATGCTGTAGATGCTGATAGTGCTATCCTGAGCAACCAAGCAAGATAACAGCAATTGTCCTCGCAGGGACCAAATACAAGAAAGCACTGATAATGAGAACACGACTACTCCGGCAAAGGCCGGTCACTATAGGGCTGCGGTATGGCCGACTACAGGTCCTTAGTTACTATGTGTCACTTAGACGTCCTGACGTCCAACGGCGAGCTGCTCAATGGTGCTTCGGCTTCGCGAAGGATTTGACGAAGACTTCAAGTGTTCCTACACCCTGGTGAGGCAGGGGCACAACAGGCCCTAGGAGAGTTCTTTGGCGGAATGTCTCCCAGCGAAGGCAGCGGGATACCTCCTGAGAGTGGGAGAGTGGATGCCCCAGCCCCCGAATAGGGACGGGCAGCAGCGATGCTGAGTGGCGGCTGGTAGGCCACCGGCGCAGCCCGAGGCCGTTCTAGAAGACCCGCGGACGGCGACGGGCTGGCCCCTACCGCGGACTGGAGCGGGGCGGTGGTGGCTGCGGGCGGCAATGGACAGGCTGCAGCTGCGGGCTGGAGTGGAGCGGCAACGGCAGCGGGCAGGCTGCAGCTGCAGGCTGGAGTGAAGCGGCAACAGCCGAGGGCGGCAGGGGGCAGGCTGCAGCTGCAGGCTGGAGTGAAGCGGCAACAGCCGAGGGCGGCAGCGGGCAGGCTGCAGCCGCGGGCTGGAGTGAAGCGGCAACGACAGCGGGCGGGCCGCAGCCGAGGGCTGGAGTGAAGCGGTGGTCTTCTGTCGGTCGACTCAGGACACTGTCTCCCTGCGGTCCACCGAGAGTCTCTCTCCTGTCGCTGTCCTCTTCTGTTCTTCTGTGTTTGCTGCTGAAGGCTCTGGCTCCCTGGCACCCTCTTGGTCTCCTGATCCTTCTCTCTCCTGATCTGCTGACTCACTCTGACTGGCGTCCTCCGCCCCTTTTATTAAGTTCCTCCCCCAACCATTCTGAAAGTCTCTGCGGTCAGTCCCCTAATTCTGTCCCCTGGAAACAGACCCCCTAGGAACCTAGATGACGGTCTCCTTGGTTCCGGCCCGGACACTCGGCGGGGGCCCTTCCTCCTGCATGTGCGCCTGTCGTCACCGGCGTATGATGTCAGTGTCATGCGCAGCATGCGATGGGCGCACATCCAGCCGCCGGCCTCTGCTAGGTCAGTGGCCAATTTACTATGTGTGCGTCGGACCTGCAGAGGAGGAGGCGGCCTCCTGGTGCTGGGAGCGCAGGAAGGTAAGAGGAATCTTTTTCCTCTCGCTCTCTCTGTCTCTCTCTCTCCATGAAGCCAGGTTAACGAGCCAGGATGGATATATGGGGGGGCAGGAAAAAAGGACCAGGATGGATATAAGGGGGCGGCAGGATGGCTATATGGGGGGCAGCAAAAAAGGACCAGGATGGATATAAGGGGGGGGGGGAGGCAGGATGGATGTATGGGGTGCAGGAAAAAAGGACCAGGATGGATGTAAGGGGGGCGGCAGGATGGATATTTGGGGGGGCAGGAAAAAAACACCAAGATGGATATATGGGGGGCAGGACAAAGGACCAGGATGGATACATATGAGGGGCCCAGATGGATATATATGGGTCACGGGGAGCCAGGATGGATATATAGGAAGGCCAGGATATAAATATATATATATATATAATATGGGGAGCAAGGACAAAGGACCAGGATGCATATATATGGGGGCCAGGATGCAGATATATGGGTGACCAGGATGGATATGTGGCGCCCCTGAGGCTCAGTCACCGCAGAGGTACTGCACCTTCTCCTAAGGTGTGGTGCCCCACCATCCAGGTAAGGTGGGAACTCCTGACCACGCTCCAACACTCACACCCCACACAACAGGGTAGCTCAGCAAGGCCACATTGCGGCTCTTGCTTAGAGTGTAGCATAGCACCTTTGGTGACTCCCTGCTTGGAACACGAAACGTGCTGGGAGGTGGGTGGAGTTGAGAATACATAAAAGAGTGGGAAGGTTTAGGATTGAGGGCAGTCAGTCAGTAAGTCACTCAGAGAGGAGTGAGGAAAGAAGATCCCTGAGAGAGGGATGGAGGAAGGAGTGCTGCAGCAGACCTGAGTGACCCGGGTCTGCTGGCACGGGAAAGGGAAAGAAGGAGAAAGACATTGAACTGAAGCCTGAGCTTCCATAGGAAAGAAAGACAAGTACGGAACATAGGAGAATAATAGAACACAGAGGACGTGGGTTAGAGGAAGAACCCTGCCTAGAAGTTCTAAGCGCAAGGCCGGGGTCCGGTCCCCGAGGTTGTATGGACACTGGTTCTGCAGCAGACACCGGTGGAGTAGTGGGCTGTAAATGCACTACTCACATCTAAGACTTGGGGGCACAACAGCAACACGGATAGAGAGCTGGGACTCAGGAGTAAGGAGTCCCCGAAGCAGGCTACAGCTGTCTGCCGTACAAGTAGAGTTCTTGGGAACATCTGACAGGAGGAACTCCAGTGTAACTCCGTACTAGGAGATCTTCACACTAAAAGGCGCTATAAGAGGAGACGTTCAGAAAGGCACATGTTGGCGGAGCGTTGGAAGGGAGCATTCCATCTTGCCTGGAGGTTGGCTGAGTCTCTGACCCGGAGGACATGGCACGGAGGTCGGCACCTGTGTGTACTACAGACTGTAAGTAAAGCTTTGGAACTACAAGCCCTGGTGTCCTCCATTGATTCTTGCTCCAACACACCCAGCACTGCTACATCTGGGTACCAGCTTCTACACTGCCTGCGCCTCTCCTCTTCCCCTACATCCACACTGCCCTGAGGCTACAGCTCCACCTGTGGGGAGCTTCACTATCTTGACTGCAACCCATCACCAGCCCCAGAGGATCTGTAAACCGCGTCGGCCTAACATCTCACTTGCCGAACACCACAGGTGGCGTCACGAACTATTCCATCTAACTACATTCTACCATTCACAATCCCCCCATTACTTGGGCGCCCAGGGCCACAGTCTGGGTCACTGCTGCTGTGACACATCCCACTGATACTGGCCCGGCACCGAGTACCCCACGGCCCTGGGAGGGTGACCCAGATATATGGTAGAGCCAGGATGCATATATATGGGGGCCAGGATCGATATATGGGGGGGCCAGGATGGATTTATGGGGGGGCAAGACAATGGAACAGGATGCATATATATGGGGGGGCCAGGATGCAGATATATGGAGGAGCCAGTATGCAGATATATGGGGAGCCAGGATGAATATTTGGTAGAGCCAGGATGCATATATATGGGGGCAAGGAGGATATATGGGATGCATATCTATGGGGGGCAAGGAGGATATATGGGGGGCAGGACAAGGATGGATATATATGGGGAAGGCAAGATGCATATACACTGCTCAAAAAAAATAAAGGGAATACTTAAACAACAGAATATCACTCCAAGTAAATCAAACTTCTGTGAAATCAAACTGTCCACTTAGGAAGCAACAATGATTGACAATCAACTTCACATGCTGTTGTGCAAATGGAATAGACAACAGATAGAAATTATTGGCAGTTATCAAGACACCCTCAATAAATGAGTGGTTCTGCAGGTGGGGACCACAGACCACAGCATCAGTGCTTTCTGGCTGATGTTTTGGTCACTTTTGAATGTTGGTTGTGCTTTCACACTCGTGGTAGCATGAGACGCACTCTACAACCCACACAAGAGGCTCAGGTAGTGCAGCTCAACCAGGATGGCACATCAATGCGAGCTGTGGCAAGAAGGTTTGTTGTGTCTGTCAGCGTAGTGTGCAGAGGCTGGAGGTGCTACCAGAAGACAGGCCAGTACACCAGGAGACGTGGAGGGGGCCATAGGAAGGCAACAACCCAGCAGCAGGACCGCTACCTCCACCTTTGTGCAAGGAGGAACAGGAAGAGCACTGCCAGAGCACTGCAAAATGACCTCCAGCAAGCCACAAATGTGCATGTGTCTGCACAAACTGTTAGAAACTGACTCCATGAGGATGGTATGAGGGCCCGACGTCCACACGCATGGCCCGTGTGTAATCCGTTTTTTTCCCGCACCCATAAACTTGCATTGGCGAGTCTTGGGCGTAATACGGTGCAAATCGCAGCATGCTGCGATTTTGCCTGCACGTATAATACGGGTGACAAAAAAATGGATGATGGGAGCTGCCCCATAGATTAATATTGGTCCGAGTGCTATGCGATTTTTTTCTCGCATAGCATTCGTCCGTATTTCTCTCTAGTGTGACTCTGGCCTAAGGATGAATGTTTAAATAATCTTGATGCTTTAATTTCAGCCATGGGGCAGGTGTTTGATGACCCTAACTGAGGTGCGACAGCTGAAGCAGCCATGTTGACTTTGCGCCAAGGTAAGCGCTCAGTAGCCGAATATGCCTTGGATTTCAAGAGATGGGCCCTCAATACCACTTGGGACAGTTCCGCCAAAACAATCTATTTTCTGGAAAGGTTTGTTTCAAATGATTAAGGATGCTCATGCCAACCCTCCGACTGCGTTAGGTGACTTTATTAACTACTACCTCCGTATTGATGCCCTTCTTACTGAACGAAGACAGGAAAGATGGTCCGAAAGTAATCGCACTAACCATTTTCTATCTTGGTCCTCAGCTAAGGAACCTTTGAGCAGGATCACACGGGAACCAGAACCTAAACCCATGTAGGTGGACTCTTTACAGAGACGGGTTAGTGATGCACGCAAAGAACATAGCCTAAAGGAAATATACAGTTGTGGCCAAAAGTATTGACACCCATGCAATTCTGTCAGATAATACTCAGTTTCTTCCTGAAAAAGATTGCAAACACAAATTCTTTGGTATTATTATCTTCATTTAATCTGTCTTAAATGAAAAAACACAAAAAGAATTGTCCTAAAGCCAAATTGGATATAATTCCACACCAAACATAAAAAAGGGGGTGCTAATAGAAAAGATAACCCCGGCACACTCGTTTGAATTATGAGAAAACAATGCACATAGCTGCTCTTAATTTTTATTTGAAGCGGACCAAAAATGAAAAATACAGACAAAATTATCCAACGTTTCGGCTCACAGGCCTTTATCAAGGAATTATCTGTAATGATAAACAAATCTTTCAAAACCATGCAAATATTCTTATGCACTCAAAAAAATAAAATGATAAAAAAATAATAATAAAAGGTCCATATAGTACATTCAAGTATCAAAATCAATTACACATTATAACATAAAAATTGTCAAAATACAATGTAATATTGTGAAACATTTCCACAAGAGAAGGTGTACATATACAAATATATTTTTTCTCCACCCCAATATATAAGTATCTCATAAGACAAGATTAATGCAAATTGTATTCAATACCTGTAAATAGATAGAAGAAAAACGGGTCCTAAATGCTGACTGGATCAACGTTCAATAGTGACCCATAAGAGTCACCTACTATAAAGCAAAAAGACATAGAGAAAGTAGAGAAAGTATATATACCTGTGCCACAAAGAAAGGACAAAACGATCCAAGATTGTAACATACCTATTCCATAAGTGCATATCTCAAACGTCAGGAGTAAGTGCGGTAGCGTGGTGCGCTGTGGACGCCCTGTGCTAACACCGTCCCTTAAATACACACACAAACAAAATACTTCCGGGTGGAAAGCGGCGTTACCCGCTGTGTACTGCGCACGCGCCACCAAGACGTCCATCACCAGACGGAAAAGAGACCGGGCAGAAGAGGGCAGTGGAGAGCGGCGTTACCCGCAATGTACTGCGCACGCGCCACCAAGCCGTCCATCACCAGACGGAAAAGAGACAGGGCAGAAGAGGGCAGTGTGGCCTGTTATAAACTGCGCACGCGCCGCCCACAGACAGCATGAGCAGCCAAAAGGAATGAATCCTCCCAGAAGTGCAGTGACGTGAACAGTGTTGGAACCTTTTGCACCAAAACGCTGTGACCGGATACTATTATTAGGTTATCTGAAAGATAAAAATAGATGTATATAAAATAGAATAACAATCTTTGATAAAAGACTAATTAGTATATAGAGTTTACCAAACAAAGAAATAGAAGGATAAGAAATAAACCAAAATACAAAAAACAAAAAATACCTGCACCTACAAAAAAATATATAAAATCCCTATTATTAGATTTTAAATTTATAAATGTTAATAAATGTTAATAAATGTTAATACATACTAGTACAGAGAGAAGAGGGACAATATTAACCTGAAAAATAATCAATGATAAGAGACCTCATATTCTCTATTTAGACCTAATGGTGCTAATGTTTGAAGCATATAAATCCAAAAGGATTCACGCTCCTTCAATCTCTTTAACCTATCGCCACCCCTTCTTGACATTTGAACTTGGTCAATAACCTGGTACCTCAACTGGGCAACAGAGTGGCCGCATGATAAGAAATGAGACGGAATGGGTAATAAAGTACATCCGCACCTGATAGTAGACTTATGCTGTGAAATGCGGTCCCGGACATGCTGGGTAGTTTCCCCAACATATCTGAGACCGCACGGGCACTTAATGAGATAGACTACATATGATGAATCACACGTGAAATATCCCTTAATGGGATAGTGTCGTCCTGTCCTAGGGTGAGTAAAAGAATTCCCTTTAACAACATTAGAGCACTGCAAACACCCCAAACACGGAAAGGTCCCGTTGCGGGGTGTGGTCAATGTCCTTTGAATGGGTTCCTTCCTACTCGAACCTATATCGGCCCTTACCAGGAAATTTTTTATATTATTAGGACGTCTGTAGCACATTATAGGTTGCATAGAAAATTCTGAAACATTAGGATATGATTCCCCAAGCAAATTCCAATGCTTCAAGATGCATTGATTAATCAAATGATTAAATGGATGGAATGTGCTTACAAATGCTAATCTGCGTCCTTTCTCCCTAGATTGGGTTGGTCCACGCCCACGTTTGAGTACAGAATTGGGATAACCTCTATTCCGGAAACGTTCCTCAGTTTCCTTTAGTCTCATATTCCGGACCGACGGATCCGAGACTATCCTTTCAATTCTAACAAATTGTGACCTAGGTAATGCTTGTTTAATATGTTTAGGGTGACAACTATCAAAGTGCAACAGGCTGTTCCTATCGGTAGACTTAACATATAAATCAGTATCAATGGAGCCATCGGACCTTATTATGATCAAAGTATCCAGACAATTAATGGAGTGACAATCATGGTGAAGAGAAAAAGATAAACCTGTAATACACCCATTTAAATAATCAAAAAATTGAAAAAGAGTTTCCTCATTACCTGTCCAAATTAAAAAAACGTCATCAATATATCTCTTCCAATATATTCCAAAAGATGTGAATAAATGATAATTATAGACAAATGAATCTTCAAAATGTGCCATAAAGATGTTGGCATAAGGGGGTGCCACATTGGACCCCATGGCTGTCCCCCTCTTCTGTATGAAAAATTGATCCTCAAATAGAAAAAAATTTTTGGTCAAAATAAGTGAAAGTAAATCCCTACAGAATTCAATCTGATCTCCTGAAAAGGTCGTATTTTTAGATAAAAAATCAATCATAGCGTGTATGCCTTCCTGATGTCCAATACTAGTATACAGGCTATTCACATCTAATGTTACCAATCTGCTCCCAGATGGAATGGGCCCAATAGCTTTAATACTCTCCAAAAAGTCAGAGGTATCCTTAATAAAAGATTTAATTAAAGGTACATAGGGGGTCAAAATCTTCTCTAACGTAATTGACAAGGGGGAAAGGATAGAGTTAGTAGAGGCGACTATCGGTCGTCCAGGCGGTTTTGACAGATTTTTGTGTATCTTTGGAAGGGTGTAAAACACCGGTACAGTAGGATTAGTGTTGACAAGATACTCGCTGAGCTTAAGATCAATAATGCCTGACTGGCAATAGAAATCAACAAATCTCTTAATACACCTTGCTATATCATATGTAGGATTATATGAGATTGGAATATATGTATCAGTATCATTCAATTGAGAAAGAATCTCAGCTACATAATATGACCGATCCATGACAA
This sequence comes from Dendrobates tinctorius, assembly GCF_039654945.1. Classification (NCBI taxonomy): domain Eukaryota; kingdom Metazoa; phylum Chordata; class Amphibia; order Anura; family Dendrobatidae; genus Dendrobates; species Dendrobates tinctorius. The sequence continues at coordinate 9,093,814 of NW_027361898.1, forward strand.
CCAATGCCCCGCCTTTATCGGCTGGTTTTATAACCAATTTCTTATTCTCTTTTAGATCATTTAATGATCTTTTCTCTTCCAATGTCAAATTATTTTTAATACGTAAATGACCCCTACTAATCACCTGTAATGCCTCGTTAATATCACGCTGTACCAGACTGACAAAGGTTTCTACCGGATGATAAATCCGTGGTGGCATAAAATTACTCACAGACCTCAATTTCAATGAAGATAAGGTAAATTTAGTAAACATATCAGTCACTGCACTTCTGGGAGGATTCATTCCTTTTGGCTGCTCATGCTGTCTGTGGGCGGCGCGTGCGCAGTTTATAGCAGGCCACACTGCCCTCTTCTGCCCTGTCTCTTTTCCGTCTGGTGATGGACGGCTTGGTGGCGCGTGCGCAGTACATTGCGGGTAACGCCGCTCTCCACTGCCCTCTTCTGCCCGGTCTCTTTTCCGTCTGGTGATGGACGTCTTGGTGGCGCGTGCGCAGTACACAGCGGGTAACGCCGCTTTCCACCTGGAAGTATTTTGTTTGTGTGTGTATTTAAGGGACGGTGTTAGCACAGGGCGTCCACAGCGCACCACGCTACCGCACTTACTCCTGACGTTTGAGATATGCACTTATGGAATAGGTATGTTACAATCTTGGATCGTTTTGTCCTTTCTTTGTGGCACAGGTATATATACTTTCTCTACTTTCTCTATGTCTTTTTGCTTTATAGTAGGTGACTCTTATGGGTCACTATTGAACGTTGATCCAGTCAGCATTTAGGACCCGTTTTTCTTCTATCTATTTACAGTTATTGAATACAATTTGCATTAATCTTGTCTTATGAGATACTTATATATTGGGGTGGAGAAAAAATATATTTGTATATGTACACCTTCTCTTGTGGAAATGTTTCACAATATTACATTGTATTTTGACAATTTTTATGTTATAATGTGTAATTGATTTTGATACTTGAATGTACTATATGGACCTTTTATTATTATTTTTTTATCATTTTATTTTTTTGAGTGCATAAGAATATTTGCATGGTTTTGAAAGATTTGTTTATCATTACAGATAATTCCTTGATAAAGGCCTGCGAGCCGAAACGTTGGATAATTTTGTCTGTATTTTTCATTTTTGGTCCGCTTCAAATAAAAATTAAGAGCAGCTATGTGCATTGTTTTCTCGTAATTCAAACGAGTGTGCCGGGGTTATCTTTTCTATTAGTATCTTCCTTACCCCTGAGCATCCACTTTATTGTGGTGAGCACCCCATTACCTATACTATAAAAAAGGGGGTGGACAAAAATATTGGCACTGTTCGAAAAATCATGTGATGCTTCTCTAATTTATGTAATTATCAGCACCTGTAACTTACCTGTGGCACCTAACAGGTGTTGGCAATAACTAAATCACACTTGCAGCCAGTTGACATGGATTAAAGTTGACTCAACCTCTGTCCTGTGTCCTTGTGTGTACCACATTGAGCATGGAGAAAAGAAAGACCAAAGAACTGTCTGACGACTTGAGAAACCAAATTGTTAGGAAGCATGTACGATCTCAAGGCTACAAGTCCATCTCCAAAGACCTGAATGTGCCTGTGTCTACCGTGCGCTGTGTCATCAAGAAGTTTAAAGCCCATGGCACTGTGGCTAACCTCCCTAGATGTGGACGGAAAATAAAAATTGACAAGAGATTTCAACGCAAGATTGTGCGGATGTTGGATAAAGAACCTCGACTAACATCCAAACAAGTTCAAGCTGCCCTGCAGTCCGAGGGTACAACGGTGTCAGCCCGTACTATCCGTCGGCATCTGAATGAAAAGGGACTGTATGGTAGGAGACCCAGGAAGACCCCACTTCTTACCCCGAGACATAAAAAAGCCAGGCTGGACTTTGCCAAAACTTACCTGAAAAAGCCTAAAACGTTTTGGAAGAATGTTCTCTGGTCAGATGAGACAAAAGTAGAGCTTTTTGGGCAAAGGCATCAACATAGAGTTTACAGGAGAAAAAAAGACCTTTTGGATAAGTATCAATCTCAGGCTTACTGTGCGCTGCTTGACCAAGATAAAATACTACCACATGAGAAGTTTAACCGTTTATTCCCAACGCGTTTCAAAGTGTAAAACCACTTCTTCAGGGGATGACGGTTGGTCGCAGTTATTTTGGCTAAAGGTTGTGCAACCAAGTATTAGGCTGAGGGTGCCAATACTTTTGTCTGGCCCATTTTTGTGTGAAATGATCAATGTTTTGCTTTTTGCTTCATTCTCTTTTGTGTTTTTTCATTTAAGACAAATTAAATGAAGATAATAATACCAAAGAATTTGTGTTTGCAATCATTTTCAGGAAGAAACTGAGTATTATCTGACAGAATTGCATGGGTGTCAATACTTTTGGCCACAACTGTATATTTCTATTGCGGTAAGTCAGGGCACTTCATTATAAATTGCCCTAGCCCAGGCTCGAACTGGCCCACAGGGTAACAGGGGAATCCCCCGGTGGGCCCCTGTGAAGATCTGGGCCCCCAACCCCACTATATGGGCAGTACTTGGCATAATTCACTTGATTCACCCAATACAGAAAAAAGAAACGCATCTCATTCATTAACCAAACTACGCAGTTTATTATTATATAGAGATATAGGTAAATTTGTGAAGGAGGTTAAGTGTAATTTTCGTATGCAGGTGAAAAGTGGGCCCCCCAAAGTCAATGTTACTGGTGGGCCCTTGGCACCCCAGTCCGACACTGCCCCAGCCGTTCTCGTAAGACTACTGCAGCAGTAATTCACTGTGAGTGTTGCGAAAAGAGATCTGTCATGTCCGAACCTCAGGCCCCAGAAAGATCTGTAGCTATAGATGTTGATTTCTCGGACTTAAACTCCGTTATTTCAGAGGCCAATAACTGTGTAAATGTGGCAGTTTTTCAGGTTTCCTCAGCAGTGTCCCAGCTGAGCTGTAAGAAGAACAATTCTCATTGCTTTCTTTCCATCAAGCTCTGGGTTGAGTCAGTCTGGGTGTCTAGCTCTGCTATGATTGACTTAGGGGCAAGCGGCAATTTTATGGACATCTCCTTTGCTCAGAACCATGGGATATGTTCAGTTAAGAAGGCTACTCCTGTACAGATGGAGACTGTGGATGGTTCCCTGCTAAACTATGGACCAGTGGATCAGGAAACGGAACCTTTGAAGGTCCTTATGGGTAAAGATCATCAGGAGAGACTGTCTTTTATGCTTATCTCTTCTCCCCACTTCTTCATTATTTTAGGGCTACCATGGCTGCAGGCTCAGAACCCTACAATTAACTGGGAGAACAAGGAGATGCACTTTCCGGAGAAAGAGATGGGCCCAGAAGTTTCAGCTTATTCTGTTCCTAGGAGACCCACGTCAGTCTCTGAACTACCAGCTATACACCAGGACTATGCGGATGTACGAGTATGTGGCAAGAAGAACGCTGACCAGCTTCCCCCTCACCGTCCATACGATTGTGGGTCGCCCTCCCAGGGCTGGCTGGGTACTCGGTACCAGGCCCAGGGCTGGCGGGGTACTCGGTACCGGGCCCAATGAGCTTCAATGGGAGATGTCACGGTAGCTGGGACCCGGCCCGTGGCCCTGGGCACCCATTGTAAAAGGGGAAAGTTTATGAATGATTTGTGACGCGACCTGTGGTGTTCGGCAGTGAAGATGTTAAGCCGACGCTGCAGACAGATCCTCTGGGACAGATAGTGTGGTGCAGCAATGATGTTATAGCCCTCCACAGGCAGGGCTGTAGTCCCAGGGCAGAGTAGGTGAAGTGACACTTAGATGGTGTAGTATCGGACGCAAGGGATGTAGCAGTGCTGGGCGGGTTGGCGCAGGAATAAGTGGAGGACACCAGGGCAAGTAGTTCCAAAGCTTTACTCACAGTCTGTTGCAGGTACAGGAGCCCGCATCCGTGCTGTGTCCTCCGGGTCAGGAGCTCAGCCAACTTCCAGGCAAGATGAAGTACTCCTTTTCAACACTCCGCCAACATGTGTGCCTTTTCTGACCGTCTCCCTCTTAGCGCCTTTAGTGAAGTACTCACAGTACTGAGTTACACTGGAGTTCCTCCTATCAGATGTTCCTATGAACTCTTCTTGTAAGGCAGACAGCTGCAGCCTGCTTCGGGGACTCCTTACTACTTAGTCCCGGCTCTCTCTTATGTTGCTGTTGTGCCCCCAAGTCTTGTGTGGGAATAAAGTGATGACAACTTCTATTCCTCCGGTGTCTGCTGCAGGACCATTAGTATCCATACAACCTCGGGGACCGGACCCCGGCCTTGCGCTGTGAACTTGGGAAGGGTTCTCTCTTCCAACCCTGATCCTTAGTCCTCCTATTCTCCTTACGTTCTGTGCTAATCCTTCTTCCCAATGGAGAATCAAGCTTCCTTTCTCTGTCTCTTTCCTGTGCCAGCAGACTCAGATCACTGTGGCCTGCTGCAGCACTTCCTTCTTCCATCCCTCTCCTGGGGATCTTCTCTGTCTCACTCTCTGGCCTTCTACATCCTCACTCACTGACTGAATGAATGACTGACTGAATGACTCAACTCTTCCCGCTCTTTTATGTAAACTCAGCTCCACCCACCTCCCAGCACGTTTCGTGTTCCAAGCAGGGAGCCACCAAGGGGTGCTATGCTACACTCCAAGCAGGGAGCCACCGAAGGTGCTTTGCTACACTACTTTGTGGTGTGGGGTGCAGGTGTTGGAGTGTGGTCAGGTGTCTCCACCTTACCTGGATGGTGGGGTACCACACCTCAGGAGGAGGTGCAGTACCTCTGTGGCGACTGAACCCTCAGGGGCGCCACAATTGTCCAATTGAATTATTGCCCGGAGCTGTAATACCCTTTGGTAAGATCTACCCTCTGGCAGGGCCTGAGCTAAAGGCTTTGAAGGACTATATTGATGAAAATCTAGCCAAGGGCTCATACACCACTCTTCATCTCCTGCAGGCGCACCCATCTTCTTTGTGAAGAAGAAAGACGGATCTCTTAGACCCTGCATAGATTATCGGGAACTCAATAAGGTTACTATTAGAAACCGTTACCCATTGCCATTGATCCCTGAGTTATTGGAGAGAGTACAGCATGCCAAGATTTTTTCTAAACTGGATCTCCATGGGACCTATAACTTGGTCCGTATTAGACCTGGGGATGAATGGAAGACTGCATTCAGGTCACGCTACGGACAGTTTAAATATCTAGTTATGCCATTCGGTCTGTGTAACGCCCCAGGCAATTTCCAACACTTAGTGAATGACATTTTAAGGTATCTCATGGTGATTTATCTGGATGACATTTTAATTTTTTCTAACTCCACAGAGGAACAACTTGAGAAGTGTGAATTCCATTGGTCCGAAATTCAATTTCTGGGGTATGTAATGTCTACACAAGGAATTAGTATGGATGGAAGCAAGACCCAAGCCATCAAGAATTGGCCAGTTCCTAAGAATGTGAAGGAAGTGCAGCGCTTCATCGGGTTTGCCAATTTCTACAGGCGTTTTATTAGGAATGTTTCTGAGCCCTCAAGCCCAACAAGCATTTTCCTGTCTGAAAGATAAATTTACCACAGCATCTATCCTAGTGCATCCTAACCCTGAACTTGCCTTCATAACAGAGGTGGATGCCTCAGACTGTGCCATTGGAGCTATACTCTCCTAGAGAACAGGTGAGAAGAATGTCTTGCATCCCTGTGCTTTTATTTTCCCAGCGGTTGTCTTTGGCTGAGAGGAACTATGATGTGGGCAATAGAGAATTGTTGGCCATTACTTCTGCCTTCAAGGAATGGAGACACCTTCAGGGTGCTGCACAGTAAATAGTCATCCTAACTGACCATCGCAACCTTGAATTTATCAGGTCGGCTAAGTGCCTGACTCCTCACCATGCTCGTTGGAATATTTTCTTCAAACAATTCGACTATGTAATCTCTTATAGGCCAGGCTCGCGCAATGGAAAGGTTGATGCACTCTCTAGGATCCATTCAACGGAGACTCGTCCACCTACTCCTCTTAAGATGATTCTTACTGATTCTAGATTCCTGGGAGTGATTCATAATCAAAATCTACTTAAGGACATCAAGGAAGCATACTATTTGGATTCTTTGCTGGCACAACCTCCTAGGGATGTAAGTCTTGTCTATAAGAATGGTGTGTGGATTCAGGGGCAACGCCTGTATATACCTGAAACAGTCAGATTGAGAGTATTGCAACTTATCCACGATTTCTAAGATAGCTGGGCATAGAGGAGTTCTAAAGACACAAGAATTTCTTGCTTGGTTCTTTTGGTGTCCCACTTACAGAAATAACGTTCTAAATTATGTCACTTCATGCGACGTTTGTGTGGGATGCAAGACACCACGTTCCTCGCCAATGGGTCTATTGCAACTCCAACCCACCCCGTCCCGCCCATGGGGATCCATTTCTGTGGACTCCATTGTGGAGTTACCAACCTCTCAAGGGAAGAACACCATTCTAGTGGGGGTGGATCGGTTAACAAAGGCAACTCATTTTATTCCCTGTGTCGGCTTACCCACTGCAAAACAGACATGAGATTTATTGATTCAGAATGTGTTTTGCTTGCATGGAGTACCGGATGAAGTCATTTCTGATCAAGGGGTGCAATTCACTTCAAGGTTTTGGCAGAATTTCTGTTCCGCATTAGACATTAAAGTAAAGGGCCTTTTACACATAGCGATATCGCTAAAGCGTCACCGATTTTGTGATGCAACAGCAATATCGCTAGCGATCTCGCTACATGTGACACTTACCTCCGACCGGCCCCCTCGCTGGATATCGCTGATCGCACGAGAACGTCCTGGGCCGTTTTCTCATCGTCGGCTTCCTGCTGGCACCGACGAGCGACGCATGGACGTGGGCGGAAGTTGTCATCAGAGCTGCGTGTGACTGGTAAGTAACGATCGCCGACCGCTGATGCATCGCTGGTGAGATTCGCCTGTTTGGCAGCTCACTAGTGACCATTTAGCGATGCACCAGCGATCTTGACCAGGTCATATTGTTGTCGGGATCGCTGGTGCATCGCTAAATGTAATGGGACCTTTAACCTTTCTTCTGCTTTTCATCCCCAGACCAATCAGACCCTGGAGCAGTATCTCCACTGCTTTATATGCCACCTACAGGATGATTGGGTGGATCTACTTCCACTGGCTGAGTTCTCTTATAACAACTCCCAGAGCGCTTCCACTAAGCAGTCTCCTTTCTACACCAATCTAGGTTATCATCCTAGCATTCTTCCTCGATTTCCCATAGATACACCCTTGCTGGCTGTTGTTGAAAGAATCACATCTTTACAACAGAATATTGATCTTCTAAAGGAAAATCTGGAATTGGCTCAGGAAAGGTATAAGAAAGCAGCAGATAAGTTTTGTAAATCTGCACCAGCTTTCAAGGTAGGAATCATAGAATCGTAGAGTTGGAAGGGACCTCCTGGGCCATCTGGTCCAACCCCCTGCTCAAAGCAGGATTCGCTAAATCATCCCAGTCAGATGTCTGTCCAGCCTCTGTTTGAAGACTTCCATTGAAGGAGAACTCACCACTTCTCATGGCAGCCTGTTCCACTCATTGATCACTCTAACTGTCAAAAAGTTTTTTCTAATATCTAATCTGTGTCTCCTCCCATTCAGTTTCATCCCATTGCTTCTAGTCTTTCCTTGTGCAAATGAGAATAAAGTTGATCCTTCTACAATGTGACAGCCCTTTAGATATTTGTAGACAGCTATTAAGTCTCCTCTCAGTCTTCTCTTTTGCAAACTAAACATTCCCAAATCCTGCAACCTTTCCTCATAAGACAGGGTTTTGCAGACCAGTCACCATTCTGGTCGCTCTTTTCTGAACTTGCTCCAGTTTGTTGATGTCTTTTTTAAAATGTGGTGCCCAAAACTGGACACAATATTCCAGATGAGGTCTGACGAAAGAGGAGTAGACGGAAATAATAACTTCACGTGATCTAGACTGTATGCTTCTGTTAATACATCCTAGAATTGCATTTGCCTTTTTTGCTGCTGCATCACACTGTTGACTCATATTCAGTCTGTGATCTATTAGTATACCCAATTATTAGTATAAATAGGAGACTTGGTCTGGCTGTCAACTAGAAATCTTAAGCTGAGAATCCCATCATCCAAATTGGGACATAAGTCATAGCTCCTAACCATCCTGATTCTCTCGGGACAGTTCCGTTTTTGACCCCCACCTGCGTCCTGCCCGGGACGCTATTTTTCCCACATTGCACTAAGCCGCCACGCCCCCCATGCACCGACCCCATCCTCTCCGTCCCAGAGAGATCCACGGCAGCCTGCAATGATGTCCTAGGCTGTTCTGTGGCTGTGCCAGGACATGTGATGAGGTCACAGGAGGGGAGGAGTCAAGGGTCACATGATCAGGGGCCTCCTGTCTGCACTCTGCAGGACTCTGCTGTGCTGGTTGTCATGGTGCTGGATGAGGTGAAGTTTCTGTGTGGGGTCAGGAGGGGATTACAGTGTGGATGTGGCAGAGCCGTGTGTGTACGAGGTGTACGGAGCAGAGCCGAATCTGTACGAGGTGTACGGAGCGGAGCCGCATCTGTACGAGGTGTACGGAGCGGAGCCGCGTGTGTACGAGGTGTACGGAGCGGAGCCGCGTGTGTACGAGGTGTACGGAGCGGAGCCGCATGTGTACGAGGTGTACGGAGCGGAGCCGCGTGTGTACGAGGTGTACGGAGCGGAGCCGCGTGTGTACGAGGAGTATGGAGCGGAGCCGTGCTTGTACGAGGTGTACGGAGCCACGTGTGTACGAGGTGTGCGGAGCACAGCCGTGTGTGTACGAGGTGTACAGAGCGGAGCTGTGTGTGTATGAAGCGGAGCCGTGTGTGTAAGAGGTGTACGGAGCAGAGCCGTGTGTACGAGGTGTGTGAAGCGAAGCCGCGCGTGTACAAGGTGTACGGAGCGGAGCCGAGCCACATGTGTATGGAACGGAGCCATGTGTATACGTGGTGTGCGGAGCGGAGCCATGTGTGTACTTGGTGTACGGAGCGAAGCATGTGTGTGTGGGATGTGTGGAGTGGAGCCGTGTGTTTACAGAGTGGAGCCATGTGTGTACAGGATGTATGGAGCAGAGCCAACTGTGTACAAGGCATACAAAGCGGGCTTTTCCTGCGGACAAAGGAGTACACGGCGGAGCCCTGAGGAGTACTTTAAAACTCGCACATGACGTTCCTCCAGAAGTGATGTGCTGGAAGCTGACCGGAAATGAGGTAATTTCATGAGGAGATTGTGACGGAACCATGGAGGCACTTCAGGGAATGCTTCAGATCCCTCACCATGTCCTCCTCCGACAGCGTGGACAGCGGGATCGCCTTGGAATTGGGGATGCCGGCCATGTGAGCAGATCATGCTATGTCCTGCACCGGGAGACTCAGGTGGGCATTACAATGGGAGCCGGCTGCTATAGTATTTTTATAGAATCTTTCTTTCTTTCTCTCTGTTTCTTTCTCTGTTCGTTCCTTCTCTCTCTCTGTTTCTTTCTTTCTCTGTTCTTTCTCTCTCTGTTTCTTTCTCTCTCTGTTCTTTCTTTCCCCTCTTTCTTTCTTTTTCTTTCCCCTCTCTTTCTTTCTCCCTGTTCTTTCTATCTTTCTTTCTTTCATTCTTACTCTCGCTATGTTCTTTCTCTGTCTCTCTCTGTTCTTTCTTTCTCTCTCTATCTCTCTGTTCTTTCTTCTTTCCCCTCTTTCTTTCTCTCACTGTTCTTTCTTTCTTTTTTCTCTTTCTTTCTCTCTGTTCTTTCTTTCCTCTCTTTCTTTCTCTCTATCGCTCTGTTCTTTCTTTCTTTTTATCGCTCTGTTCTTTCTTTCTATCTCTTTCTTTCTCTTGCTCTCTATTCTTTCTTTCCCCTTTCTTTCTCTCTCTGTTCTTTCTTTCCCATCTTTCTTTCTTTTGCTCTCCCTCTGTTCTTTTTTCTGTCCCCTCTTTCTTTCTCTCTCTGTTTCTTTCCCTCTTTTTTTCTCTCTCTGTTCTTTCTTTCTATCTGCGCTCTCTCTCTGTTTTTTTCTTTATTTCCCCTCTTTCTTGCTTTCTTTTTTCTTTCCCTTCTTTCTTTCCCTTCTTTCTTTCCCCTATTTCTATCTCTGTTCTTTTTTTTTCTGTCCCCTCTTTCATTCTCTTTTTGTTCTTTCTTTCCCCTCTTTCTTTCTCTCTGTTCTTTCTTTCCCTCTCTTTCTTTCTTTGTTTCTTTTTTTTTCTTTCTTTCTTTCTTTCTTTCTCTCTGTTCTTTCTTTCTCTCTCTAATCTTTCTTTTTTCATTCTCTCTCTGTTCTTTCTTTCTCTCTCTGTTCTTTCTCTCTCTCTGTTCTTTCTTTCCCCTCATTCTTTGTTTCTTTCCCCTCTTTCTTTCTCTCTCTATTCTTTCTTTCTGTCTCTCTGTTTTTTTATGTCCCCTCTTTCTTTCTCTCTTTGTTCTTTCATTTTTTCTTTCTCTTTTTATTTGTCTCTGTTCTTTCTTTCTTTTCCCTCTTTCTTTCTCTGTTTTTTCTTTCTTTCCCCTTTCTTTCTCTCTCTGTTCTTTTTTTCACTCTCTGTTCTTTCTTTCTTTCCCCTCTTTCTCTCTCTCTCTCTGTTCTTTCATTCCTCTCTTTCTTTCTCTCTCTGTTCTTTCTTCTTTCTCTCTCTGTCCTTTCTTCTCTCTCTGTTCTTCCTCTCTCTGTTCTTTCTTTATCTCTCACTCTCCGTTCTTTCTCTCTCTATCTGTTTTCTTTTTTCTCTCTCTCTGTTTTCTTTCTTTCTTTTCCTCACTACCTGTCAGGTAGTCATAATGCCAGCCACTGTGCCCTCAGTTCCAATCAGTGTGATCAGCAGTGCTAAATGAGTGCGGTTTGGCAGGACATGGGTGTGACTAGTTGTGAAATGGGTGTGGTCGGGGGCATGGCCTAAAATTTGCTGTGATCCAGTGCTGATTGATGGTCAGGAGGAATTTGTGGTAGAAAAGATTCTGGATTCCAGGTTGTATAGAAATCAGCTACAATATCTGACTAAATGGCAGGGCTACCCAGTTGAAGACAACTCATGGGAACAGTTAATAACATTAATGCTCCTCGCTTACTCCACCAGTTCCATCTGAGGTACCCAGACAAGCCTGGTCTCGGGTCATCCGGAGGCTGTCCCTAAGAGGGGACTAATGTAAGGTTCTCAGTCTCTTTTCCATATCTGCTGTTATTTTCTGTTATTGAAACCTAGCTTTTCCATCAGCCATTTTGCCTTCTGTCCTCCTGCAGCTACCTTGCCCTCAGTCAGTATGGAGTTTCTAGCTTCTATGTTTCCACCCTGTTCTCTGCCTCTTGCCTTTTTATGCAGCCTCAGCTGTTCAATCAGTGCTTCTGAATCATGTCTATAGTTAGCCTGTAAAACACAAGCCGCGGAGACACCATCACGTTTCTCAATGCAATCAATGACTAGCCAGGTCTTTCCCCGGGAAGGAACAACCACGGGAAGGGCAGTCTCCAATGAAGGAAACCACCTATGTCAAAACATGGTATCCATCCACAGACAGCTGTTTTGGGGTATTGTTAGCCTGTGACCTGGCTCCTGGAAGTCTTGGACTTAGTATTCCAGCCATTTACTACTGTGGATCTCAGGGACACTTGTGGACACTGGAATCCTGCTGCTTGCCAATCAACATTTGCAAGGGAAGTAACAGAGAGAGAGACTCAACCTGTTTCTGTGCTTAATGCCGAACTTAAGGTTTGCTATGGCCTGCCGTGTCACCTGCTGTATCTCCTGCCTCTATACCTGCAATTGTGTAAAACCTTTTCCCTGTGGCATACTTGTATGAAGTAATACAAGCACGTCTTAACCAAACCTGTGTCTCCTGTGTTTTCCTCGCACCCAACCACAAGACTCTAAATAGACTGTGTACAATACATCACAAGAGGTGACCTTTGGGATCTAGATTCCATCTGTGGACTGTAGTCAACATGGTACTGGGACAAGACCCACTGGGGTCTAGCAATCAATTTGACATAGTTTGTGCACAGCTGAATAGAGTTGCCAGAAAAATAAGATTTTGATGTTGTAATGTATAATGATTTGACCTGTCTCTTTAAGAAAGGAAATCTTATGACTGGAAGGTTATAGACAGGAAGTGGGTTGGTGGAGTTTCAGTTTCAGTTTAGCCTGATGAGGGAAATGTGATGCTGTGTGCTGGAGGAAGAGCAAGAAGCATAAAGTACAGTTAAAGCGTTCTCTCTTGAATTCCTTATACCATGTGGATGTTATGGGTCGCCCTCCCAGGGCTGTGGGGTACTCGGTACCGGGACGGTCTCTCAAAGGTGAATGTCACAGCAGCGGTGACCCGTTCTGTGGCCCTGGGCGCCCATGTAAAAGGGGTTAAGTGATGGAATAAAGTTTATGAGTGAATGATTCGTGAAGCCACCTGTGGTGTTGGGCAATGAAGATGTTAAGACGATGCTGCAGACAGATCCTCTGGGACAAATGGTGTGGTGCGGCAATGATGTTGTGGCCCTCCACAGGTAGGGCAGTAGTCCCAGGGCAGTGTAAAAGATATTGGAGAGACGTAGATGGTGCAGTGTCAGGCACAGAGATGTAGCAGTGCTGAGGGTGTTGTCGGAAGAAGGCAAGGACACAACAGGGTGCAGTTTCTTTACCTTTACTTTGCTTGGCAAATGCAGTCCAGGGTCCACATTACAGATGGCACAGGAGCTGGCTAGCCTGGAAGCAACTTAGGAATCTCTCTATGCAGATGGGTTGTGTAGTCTCCTTCCTAGCGCTTATTTTTAGGTACTTGTAGTACTGTATTACACTGAAGTTCCACTTGCTTATTCTCTTTAGAACTCCTTCGTATGGTTGACAGCTGTAGCCTTCCTCTTCTGGCTCACACGTCGCTGTTGTGCCTCCGAGTCTTATGTGGGAATAGAGCATTTACAGCTTCCTATTCCTCCAGTTTCTGTTGCAGGACCATCAGTGTCCGTACAGCCTTGGAGACCGGGCTCCAGATCATGCGTTATAGCTGGGAATGAGCCTGAGCTCTCTGCTCAATCTCCCAGCTCTTCTCCTCCACGTCCACACACGATACCCTCCTCACACAAACTCCTCTAATTTTCACTCCTGGCCCCCAGAGGGTAGCTCCTCCCCCAGTTTTGGTTCAGAGCTCCCTCTGCTGACCTGGAATGGAAACTGTGTTGTGTGTTGTGATTAACTGCTAGAGAGATCCTTTATTGCTTCCAAGCATGACATCACACTGCATAGGAGGAAGGTAATGCCACTGTGGCGACCATACTCCTGGGGGTGCCACATTCCCCTTAGTGCAATTCAGTACTCCTGGACTGAAGGTAAAACAGGTAAACATATAAACAATTATAAATATAACAAGATTTAGAAAAAAATGAAAAATTACAAAAACCCAAAGCTCAAAAATAGTCTTGATGACGACTAGTCCAAGCATCAATGTCCATGGTTCAATTCCTGAGCAAGTTGGTAAATTATTTACAAGTAGAGTTTTGACCACACATAATCCTGTGGTCCAATTGTCCATCGAAACAAAATAAAATATCCAAAAAATCTTAAAGAGTCTCTGTAGGCACAAAACTTGAAGCGTTGCATATTTACAGGTTAACATTTACAAAACTTATCTATATGCGGAACCTTAGGGGTGGAATACCTTGGGTACTACGGACAGACCTATGTAGCACTGGAATGGGTAAACTGGGTAGTAGCCATCTGAAAACTCTTAGACTCACTGTGGGCATGACAGATTCACCACTGGCAGGGCAAAGATTCTCTGACTCCACTGCTGGTGTGGCATCCGCTGCCTGAACTTCCTGATTTTCAGAGTTGTCTTGAGTCTCGGCTACTTCAGTTGCAGTAGGCTGGGGAAAGATTAGGACTGGAACGACGATGGCTTGATCCATTCTTGTCCAGTTTGTAGGAAATTCTCCGAGTACAGTGCTGACCTTTTCTTCTTCTATGGGTTGAAGGTTGTTTTGTTCTCCCATCCTTTCCTTTAGCTGGTCAGGGCACAGTTTCAGATGATCCCTCCATACTGCTGATGAGGTTTCTCCTCCATCCTTACTGATAAGGCACACCTTGGTGTTGTCAAAGTTTGATAGTAAGACGGTGTAAGGTTCAGCTTCCCATTGGTCATCCAATTTATGCATCCTTCTTTTCCTCTTTAGGACTTGTTCTCCTGGTGACGAGGGAACTGCAGGTGCATGTTGATTGTAGTTCTCCTGCTTTTGTCTCACCTGAGCTAGACTCTTTTCTACTCACTCTTGTACTCTTCGGTATTGCTGCTGCCGCTCTGTATCCCTGTCAGCATCTGGTGATGTTACCTCAGATGTAAGGACTCCCATATCCAAATCAATAGGCAACTTGCCAGGCCTCGCTCTCATTAGGTAGGCTGGAGTGCAGTTGGTGGAATTCACAAGTATGTGATTGTAGAGGTCAACCATATCTGGCAACTTCTCTGGCCACAGATTCCTCTCCTCCAAAGGCAAGGTCTTCAGTAGATCGATCACCACCTGATTCATCTTTTCACACATGCCATTGGTCTGTGGATGGTATGGTGTTGTCCTGATCTTCTTGCAACCGTACAGGTTACAGAATTCCTGGAACACTTCTGCCTCAAAAGCTTGACCTTGATCTGTAAGCACTCACTCGGGATATCCGTGTGGTCGACAAAAGTGCTGTTGGAATGCTCTGGCTGCTGCCCTGGCTGTTTGATCCTTGACAGGCACGACTACCAGGAATCTCGAGTAGTGGTCAACGATGGTAAGAGCATAAACGTAGCCTGAACGCCTTGGGACCAGCTTCACATGGTCCAGGGCTACCAACTCGAGTGGATGTTTGGTTATTATTGGCTGCAAAGGAGCTCTTGGGCTGTTACGGTCCTTTCTGCGCAGGTTGCATTGTCCACACTCCCGGCACCAATTTTCAATGGCCTTCCTCATTCCAGCCCAGCAGAATCTCTCCCAGAGCAAGGCTTCCAACTTCTTCCATCCGAAGTGTCCAGCTCCATTGTGATAGGCTTCTAAGACCATTGATGCCTCCCTCTTTGGGACTACCACTTGCCAGACCAAATCATGAGTGCGGGCATTGATACTCCTCCGACACAGCTTTCCTTCATAAATTAAAAGCCTGCCTCTTTTCTCCCACAACTGCTGGGTTTCTTCAGGAGCATCTGAATCTGGGCGTGAGTCAGCTTGTGACAGTAGCTCCTTTACCAGGCGGGCAGCGGGGTTGCTATCCTGCGTTTCTGCCCAGTCATGATGAGGCAATGGATTTAGGGTGGCCTCTTTCATGATAGACCATCTGTTTCTCACTCCTTAGGCACGCTGGGCCGCAATTGGCCAGTGGAAGGCAGGTAACTCTATTTCTTCGAGTGCCTCAGAGTCTTCTCCTGCATCTGGCAGATTAGGCATTCTGGACAGCGCATCAGCATTGGCATTCTTGTGCCCCGCTCGGTACTTGATGGTGAATTCATAGTTAGACAGCCAGGCCATCCATTGCTGCTCCAGTGCACCTAGTTTTGCAGTTTCCAAGTGGGTCAACGGGTTGTTGTCGGTGAAGATGGTAAACTTGGCTGAAGCTAGGTAATGCTTGAATCGTTCAGTCACAGCCCAGACTATGGTGAGGAACTCCAGTTTGAAGGAACTGTAGTTGTCAGGGTTCCTTTCAGTGGGACGAAGCTTCCTGCTGGCGTAGGAGATCATTCTTTCTTTGCCATTCTGTACCTGTGACAGTACTGCTCCCAGTCCCACGTTGCTGGCATCAGTATACAACACAAATGGTTGGTCATAATCTGGGTAGGCCAGAACGTCATCCCCTGTGAGAGCCATCTTCAGTCGAGTGAAGGACCTCTCCAGTTCCTCATTTCATTCGAATGTAGGACTCTTCTTCCTGGCTTTCTTGGGCTGGCCCACCAGAAGATTTTGCATAGGGGTGGCTATCTCAGTGAAGCCTTTGATGAACCTTTGGTAGTAGCCTACCAACCCGAGGAATTGACATACCTCATGGAGGTTGTGGGCTTCTGCCAGTCCCGGATGACAGTGACTTTGTCAGGATCCGGTGCCACACCTTCTGCACTCACTACATGACCGAGGTACTGTACCTTGGGCTTCAGGAGGTGGCATTTGGATGGCTTCACTTTCAGGCCAAAGTTGGACAAGGCTTCAAACACCTCAGCCAGGTGCTTCAGATGGTCTTCATAAGTCTTGGAGAAAACAATGACATCATCAAGGTACAACAGGACTGTCTTGAAGTTCTTGTTTCCAAGACAGCACTCCATTAGCCGTTGAAATGTCCCAGGGGCGGTGCAGAGCCCGAACGGCATGTAGTTGAACTCGCAGAGACCCATTGGTGTAGTAAACGCTGTTTTCTCCTTTGTCTGCCTCTGCCAAGGGAACCTGCCAATACCCACTAGTGAGATCTAAGGTGGAAAAATAGCAGTTTTAAGTGCGGCTAATGACTCCTCATTTCTGGGTAATGGGTAGGCATCCTTATGTGTAATGCTGTTAATTTTTCGGTAATCAACACACATTCTCATGGTATCATCTTTCTTTTTCACAAAGACTATTGGGGCTGCCCAGGGGCTACAACTGTCTCTGATCACCCCAGCCTCCTTCATTTCCCGCAACATACTTTTGGCACATTGATATTGTGTTGGAGGTATAGGCCGGTACCTTTTTTTAATGGGTGGATGATCTCCAGTGGGGATATGGTGTTGAACCCCTTTTGCTGTCCCAAAGTCTAGGGGGTGTTTACTGAATACCTGCTCATACTACTGAGTCACTCGGTAAACCCCACTCTTTTGGTATGAAGGGGTGGAGTCAGTTCCCACCTGCAATTGCCGACACCACTCCTCCAGCTGCTTTACAGAGCCATTGTCCTCCACCTGGTCGGTTGAGACCAAGGGCTCTGCTGCCTGTATTGCATTGTTACTGACAGTAAGCAGCTTAGCAACTGTGGCATACCGAGGTACTGTGGCTTCCTCTTCCCCACAATTCAAAAGGCGTACAGGTACTCTCCCTTTGCGAACATCTACTACCCCTCTGGCTGTCAGGACAGTGGGCCGGCTATCAGAGTACACTGGCTCTACCAATGCTTGGTAATCTTTTCCACTGAGGCCTATGGCTGCCCGACACCAAATCAATATATCACATCTGGGGGGTATCACAATGGGGAAAGAATCACTCTCTGACACTGCCAATTTCTCTGCCAGACAGTTCTACCTGCTGTCTTTGCATCAGGGCCTTGATCTCCTTCTGCAGGACTCGTTGTTCACTGGAACCAGCAGACTCAGCTACCTGTTGCAACAAAACAATAACCTCGGCAAGACAATTTTCAATCACATTAGTACCTAGGTTCATCATTGGGTTACATTCTCGTCGATCAATGTCTACAACTATCAGACCTTGAGATTTTAACTCTACTCGCCCCACTTTAATAGTAATCTCTTTACATCCTACTTGCGGCAAGGACTGACCATTGCTGGCAACTACTGTCAGTTCATCACTTGGGCCACGAGTAAGTTCAGAGTCAGCCCAATACCGCTTGTAAAGGATATATGGCATAGTTGTCACCTGAGAGCCAGTGTCCAGCAAAGCGTTCATGGGGATGCTGTCAATCACCACTGGGAGGATCGGTCTCCCTCCAACATACTTGGCTCGCCAGTTCTTTGGGCCCTGTGGTCCTACTCCTGGGGGTTGGCCCTCTGCCCCAGGGGTTGCTCGTTTAAATAACAGAACCTTGCAATATGGCCTGCCTTGTGGCAGTGACGACAGATGGGATGTCCGTTTTGGTCATAGCGATCGTTGTCTTTCCCTCGGCGTGGCGGGATCCTCTTCTTCCGTAGCCATGGGACATCCTCTGGACTGGAGGCCAGCTGGATCTTCTCCTTTGAGGACACCTGCAAGGACTGCACAGTTTTGGCAAGTGCAGCCATATTTTTTGTCAACTCCTGGACCTGAAGACGCAGTTCAACAGATGGGTCTTTTTCCAGAGTCTGTGCATCAGCCTCCACAGGGCTGAGAGGGAAAGATGCTGCTTCTTGATGGTATGTGATCGCTGGGTGCCTAGGGGGCGCTGGGCGGCTGACAGTTGGTTCATGCAGCACCCGAATAGCCCTGACCTTGAAGTCTGCAAAGACTAGGTCAGGGTTTTGTAGGGCTATGATGTGCAGCTGTGCTCTGTGGGTACTGGATAGGAGTCCCTCAATAAATTGCTCCTTTAACAGTTTGTCTCCATTTTTCACACTGTCTGGGTCAATCTGCTTTATGGCTCGCAGCGCCTCCTGCAGGTTAAGTGCATGGTCCCGTTTACTGTCCTGCACTCTCTGCTTAAACCCAAAGAATCTCATCTGTATTTCAGCTGCAGTGCGGGTGTCAAAGGTGCTTTTTAGCTTGGCCAGAATCTTTTTAACAGTCTCTTTATCACTGTCCTGCCAGGCTTTTACTTTCCTCTGTGCTGCACCAGTTAGCTGCCCAATAAGGATGTTCACTTTTTGGATTTCAGACAGAGGATACTGTTATGAATGAGTCACCGTAGGAGACAAAAGCAGAAATACAAGCTAAGTCCAGAAAACCAGAGAAGTTCGCAACTATCAGATTGCAGACCCCTGAACCTATCAACACAACTAGCAGTAGCCGTGGGGGGTTCCTACGATGCCCTAGACCCCTCGATCACAGCCGGAGAATTACATAGGCCTAAAGAAAGAAAGGGGAAATCTAAACTGCCCCAGAGCAGACCCCAAAGCAATAGGCAGCCACCAACATATAATGACGGTGAAGCAAGATGAAAACACTAACACAGACAGAAAGATAGACTGAGCAAAGACGGGGCCCAAAACTACCTAGATAGGAAAGGACAGGAAGGCTGCTGTCTGCAATCTGCCAAAACCCTATCAAAGACATAAGCCAACAAGCTGATATGAAAAAGGCCCTGAAGCAGCTAGGCTTCAAAAACTAAATCAGCACTCAGGTATTTTCAGAAGACAGAGCTAAATGAATTCAGCACACCCAGCAGGGAATGGCAGAAATCCAGAAAAACAAAGCAAAACAAAGTCAAAGCACAAAAGCAAAAGGCTGAGCAGCAAACTTAGCTTTGGAGGAGCAGGAATTCAGACTGGTCTCCAAGGATCCCACAGAGAAATCACCCGCAGGGCAGAAGGGCGTCGGCAGCCTTATATCCAGTCCGTAACTCCACTCAGCCAGTCATCATAATCAGCCTCAGGTGTTTGACAATCAGGCTCACTACCTTTCTTTACCAGAAGAGGGAGTTCCTCGGGCCTCAGTAATGAAGGGGAAAATGAACTCACAACAGTACCTCCCCCTTAAGGAGGGGTCACCGAACCCTCAACTACGCCACCAGGGCGATCAGGGTGAGCCCGATGAAAGGCACACACCAATCTTGGGCATGAATATCAGAGGCAGAGACCCAGGAATTATCCTCCTGACCATAGCCCTTCCACTTAACCAAATACTGGAGTCTCCGTCTAGCCAGACGGGAATCCAGTACTTTCTCTACCTCATATTCCATGTTACCTTCAACCAATACAGGGTCTGGAGGTGCCACCCCCGGAACAACAGGTTCAACAAACCTCTTCAACAAAGATTTATGGAACACATTATGGATTTTAAATGTGACAGGAAGAGCCAAACGAAAAGAGACCGGATTAATAATCTCCACAATCTTGTAAGGTCCAATAAATCTAGGCTTAAACTTAGGAGAAGCCACCTTCATAGCAATATTTTTTGATGATAACCACAGCATATCACCAACCTTAAACTGGGGACCAATGGTCCTATGTCGGTTGGTTAACCGCTGGGCCTTTTCCTGGGAGAGAGAGAACTTATCCACCACTTGGTCCCAGATCTGGTGCATTCTCTCCACCACAGTGTTAACACCTGGGCAGGCAGAGGGCTCCACCTGCCCTGAAGAAAATCGAGGATGAAACCCAAAGTTACAAAAAAAGGTGACATCAAAGTGGCAGAACTAGCTCTATTATTTAAAGCAAATTCGGCCAAGGGCAAAAATGAAACCCAATCATCCTGATCAGCAGAAATAAAACATCTCAAATATGACTCCAAGGTCTGGTTTGTTCTCTCTGTCTGCCCATTGGTCCGAGGGTGAAAAGCAGAGGAGAAGGACAACTGAATTCCCAGCCTGGAACAGAAAGTTCTCCAAAATCTAGACACCAACTGGACTCCTCTGTCAGATACAATGTTCTCAGGAATCCCATGCACACGAACCACCTGTTGTAAAAACAGGGGCACCAACTCAGAGGAAGACGGCAACTTAGGGAGTGGTACAAGATGAACCATCTTAGAGAACCTATCACAAATCACCCAAATAACAGTCATCCTCTGAGAGACAGGCATATCAGAGATGAAATCCATTGAAATATGGGTCCTTGGCCTCTTGGGGACAGGCAAAGGCATCAACAACCCACTAGAGCGAGAACACGATTTAGACCGGGAGCACGTCCCACAGGACTGCACAAAATTCCTGACATCACGAGACAAGGAGGGCCACCAAAAAAACCGACTCACCAGATCTCTAGTACCAAAAATACCTGGATGACCAGCCAAAGCAGAGCAATGAACTTTAGACATCACTCTCTTCTTCCACTGGTCAGGAACATACAACTTTCCACTGGGACAACGCTCAGGTTTGTCCTCCTGGAACTCTTCCAGAGCTCGTCTCAAATCGGGCGAGATGGCAGAAAGAACTACCCCTTCGCTTAAGATGGTAGCAGGCTTGCTCACCACAGGAGAATCAGCAAGGAAGCTCCTAGAGAGGGCGTCTGCCTTGACATTCTTTGTTCCAGGAAGAAAAGAAACCACAAAATCAAAACGTGTAAAAAACAAGGCCCACCTAACCTGTCTAGGGTTCAAGCGCTTAGCCGACTCTAGGTAAATCAAATTCTTGTGGTCAGTGAGGACCACGACTTGATGCTTAGCTCCCTCCAACCAATGTCTCCACTCCTCAAATGCCCATTTCATGGCCAACAGTTCCCTATTCCCCACATCATAGTTACGTTCAGATGGAGAGAACTTTCGGGAAAAGAAAGCACAGGGATTCATTTTAGATGTTACAGGATCCTTTTGGGACAAAACAGCTCCTGCACCAATCTCAGAAGCATCCACCTCTACCTGGAATGGAAGTGAGACATCAGGTTGCCGCAAAACCGGGGCGGAGGTGAATCTTCGCTTCAGCTCCTGAAAGGAAGAAACAGCCTCCGGAGACCAATTTAACACATCAGCACCCTTTTTAGTCAAATCAGTCAATGGCTTGGCAATACTAGAAAATTTTGCTATAAATTTCCGATAAAAATTAGCAAAACCCAAAAACTTCTGGAGGGCCTTCAAAGAAGTGGGCTGAACCCAATCGTGAATGGCCTGTACCTTGGCCGGGTCCATTTCAATAGTTGACGGGGACAAAATAAATCCCAAAAAAGAAATCCTCTGTACTCCAAAAAGGCATTTAGATCCCTTGACATACAGGGAATTCTCCCTCAAGATCCGGAACACAGTCCGAATATGTTCCACATGAGAATCCCAATCCTTGGAGAAGATCAAAATATCATCCAGATAGATAATCAAAAATTTATCGACAAAATCTCGGAAAATATCGTTCATGAAGCACTGGAAGACAGAAGGGGCATTAGTGAGCCCAAAAGGCATCACCAGGTACTCAAAATGTCCCTCCGGAGTATTAAACGCCGTCTTCCATTCATCCCCATGCTTAATGCGAATAAGATTATACGCCCCCCTGAGGTCAAGCTTGGTAAACCAGCAAGCACCTTTAACTCTGGAGAATAGATCAGAAATCAGGGGTAACGGATACTGATATTTAACAGTAATTTTGTTGAGGGCACGATAATGAATACAAGGTCTTAATGATCCATCCTTTTTGGCTACAAAAAAAAACCGGCACCCAAGGGTGACGAGGATGGTCTAATATGACCCTTCTCCAACGCCTCCTTAATATAGGATCACATAGCCTCGTGCTCGGGTACAGATAAATTGAAGAGCCGACCCTTGGGAAATTTACACCCCGGGCTCAGTTCAATTGCACAGTCATAATTCCTATGAGGAGGCAGAGACGCAGACTCATTCTCACTAAATACATCATAAAAGTCCGCCAAATAATCAGGAACATCATGCGACTGAGGAGAGGTGGAAAACACCGGAGCCTCACTAAAGGCACACCGACAACCCCAACTCACCACAGACACAGATTTCCAATCCAAAACTGGATTATGAATCTGTAACCAGGGAAACCCCAGAACAATAGTATCATGCAGATTATGCAACACCAAAAATCTGCAATTTTCTTGATGGTCTGAGGTGACCCGCATTACCACCTGGGTCCAAAACTGGGGTTTATTTTTAGCCAAAGGAGTAGCATCAATCCCCCTCAAAGGGATAGGCGTCTGCAGAGGTGTCATCGGAAATCCACAACGTTTAGCAAAATCCAAGTCCATTAGGTTTAGGCCTGCTCCCGAATCCACAAAAGCCTTGGCGGAAAATGTGGACAGGGAGCAGATCAGAGTAATAGCCAGAAGAAACTTAGGTTGAACACCCCCAACAGAAAACGTGTGTGCAAAGCGTTTCTCTCGTTTAGGACAGACAGAAATAATATGCGAGGCATCTCCACAGAAAAAACACAACTTATTATGCCTTCTGAACTCCTGACGCTGCTCTCTGGAAAAAACTCTATCACATTGCATAGGTTCAGACATTTGTTCAACAAGTGGCAACACCTCTCGTGCAGCTTGAATGGCTAATGACATAGAATCGTCAAGACCAGAGGGAACAGGAAATCCCACCATAGTATCTTTTACGGCTTCTGACAACCCTGTTGTGAGTTCATTTTCCCCTCCGTCACTGAGGCCTGGTGAACTCCCTATTCTAGTGAAGGAAGGTAGTGAGCCTGATTATCAGGCACCTGGGACTAATGAAGACGATTGGCTGAGTGGAGTCACTGACTGGATTTAAGGCAGCCTACGCCCTTTCTGCGGGTGATTTCTCTGTGGACTCTTGGACACCAGTCTGATTCCTGCTCTCCTAAAGCTAAGTTTTCTGTTTTGCCTTTTTGCATCTAAGATTTGTTTTTCTTTTTCTTGCTTTTTGGATTCTGCCACTCCCTGCTGGAGTGTGCAGTGTTCCGTGAGCTCTGTCTTCTGAAAGTACCTGAGTGCTGATTTAGTTTTTGAAGCTTAGTTGCTTCAGGGCCCTTTTTATATCAGCTTGTTGGCTTTTGTCTCTGATAAGGTTTTGGCAGATTGCAGACAGCAGCCTTCCTCTCCGTTCCTATCTATGTAGTTTTTGGGCCCCGTCTTTGCTCAGCCTGTCTTTCTGTCTGTGTAAGTGTTTTCATCTTGCTTCACCGTCATTATATGTGGGGGGGCTGCCTATTGCTTTGGGGTCTGCTCTGGGGCAGTTAGATTTCCCCTTTCCTTCTTTAGGCCTATGTATCTCTCCGGCTGTGATCGAGGGGTCTAGGTCATCGTAGGAACCCCCCACGGCTACTGCTAGTTGTGTTGATAGGTTCAGGGGTCTGCAATCTGATAGTTGCCAACTTCTCTGGTTTTCAGGACTTAGCTAGCATTTCTGTTTTTGCCTCCTACGGTGACTCTATCATAACACAACCCCTTCCGAAAGAGAGCAGCCAAGGCATTATCATTCCAGGTAGTAAGTACTGCCCACTTTCGGAATTTTTGACAGTACAATTCTGCAGAATCACGACCCTGGCTCAATGCCAGCAGGGTCTTTTCAGCCTGATCAATGGCATTAGGTTCGTCATACAACAACCCCAAAGCTTGAAAGAATGCGTTCACATTAGTCAGAATAGGATCATCTGGTTTCAACACCAATCCTGGGGATCGCCACGCAGCAAAAAGATGACAATTTTAACCTGCTGCGCGGAGCTCCCTGACGAGTTAGGTTTCAAGGCAAAAAATAATTTACAATTATTTTTGAAATTCAACAATTTAGACCGATCCCCAAAAAATACATCAGGTGTAGGAATCTTTGGTTCAGCAGCATGTGAATGAGCAAGGTAGGCGGAAATTCCCCGCACTTCCACAGCGAGCAGCTCCACACGATCAGAAAATTGCTTTATCTCCATTGAGAGAAAAAAAAACACCCCCTACTGCTTCAGAGATATAGAGGAAAAAATATACACACTTTTTTTTTTTTTTTTTTACAATTCTTTCCTGCTATTGAGTACCCTAGAATCTGCGGTATGGCGGGTGATTCTGTTATGAATGAGTCACCGTAGGAGACAAAAGCAGAAATACAAGCTAAGTCCAGAAAACCAGAGAAGTTGGCAACTATCAGATTGCAGACCCCTGAACCTATCAACACAACTAGCAGTAGCCGTGGGGGGTTCCTACAATGCCCTAGACCCCTCGATCACAGCCGGAGAATTACATAGGCCTAAAGAAAGAAAGGGGAAATCTAAACTGCCCCAGAGCAGACCCCAAAGCAATAGGCAGCCACCAACATATAATGACGGTGAAGCAAGATGAAAACACTAACACAGACAGAAAGATAGACTGAGCAAAGACGGGGCCCAAAACTACCTAGATAGGAAAGGACAGGAAGGCTGCTGTCTGCAATCTGCCAAAACCCTATCAAAGACATAAGCCAACAAGCTGATATGAAAAAGGCCCTGAAGCAGCTAGGCTTCAAAAACTAAATCAGCACTCAGGTATTTTCAGAAGACAGAGCTAAATGAATTCAGCACACCCAGCAGGGAATGGCAGAAATCCAGAAAAACAAAGCAAAACAAAGTCAAAGCACAAAAGCAAAAGGCTGAGCAGCAAACTTAGCTTTGGAGGAGCAGGAATTCAGACTGGTCTCCAAGGATCCCACAGAGAAATCACCCGCAGGGCAGAAGGGCGTCGGCAGCCTTATATCCAGTCCGTAACTCCACTCAGCCAGTCATCATAATCAGCCTCAGGTGTTTGACAATCAGGCTCACTACCTTTCTTTACCAGAAGAGGGAGTTCCTCGGGCCTCAGTAATGAAGGGGAAAATGAACTCACAACAGGATACACCTCAAACAAACTGCACAGTCTCTCTTTGAGTTCACTCAGGGTATGTGACTCACCTGAGTACTGCGGTAGTCAGGCCGCTCCCGGTATATAGGGCATGGACAGCGGCATTATGAGGACTGCTGCGGTGGGTGCCGATTCTTGTGGCGCCGTGGAGGCAGCACTGGCTGCTGGATGCAGCGGCGCTATGGGAGCCGCAGCTGCGCTGGGCCCTGCATCTTGTGGCGCTGTGGGGTTTGCAGTGGCGTCCGCCGCTGCATCTGCTCTTGCTTCAGACATTCTTTTCCCCCCTAGTTAATGTTGGCCAGGCGCTGGGTTGCACTGGCTTACCGGTTACCGCTCCACCGGCTGGACGATCGGGGAATGCCGGGGCTGCAGGCCTCAGCTTCTCACTTCTCACGCGCTGGCCTCTTCCCGCGCGGCGCTTCACTTTTTCTCGCTCTTCGGCTGGCTCCGCCCACAACGGCCCCCATTTGGTTTCCCGTGCGCGCCAAGCAGCGGGGTAATGGTGGCGATGGCGCCGACAGTCTGTGGCACACAACACAGTCTCTGGCACACAGGACCCGGGGACATCGGGCTCCATAAATCCTGTTCGTGACACCAAAATGGGTCGCCCTCCCAGGGCTGTGGGGTACTTGGTACCGGGCCGGTTTCTCAAAGGGGAATGTCACAGCAGCGGTGACCCGGTCCATGGCCCTGGTCACCCATGTAAAAGGGGTTAAGTGATGGAATAAGGTTTATGAGTGAATGATTCGTGACGCCACCTGTGGTGTTCGGCAATGAAGATGTTAAGCCGACACTGCAGACAGATCTGGGACAGATTGTGTGGTGCGGCAATGATGTTGTGGCCCTCCACAGGTAGGGCAGTAGTCCCAGGGCAGTGTAAGAGATAGGGGAGAGACGTAGATGGTGCAGTGTCAGGCACAGAGATGTAGCAGTGCTGAGGGTGTTGTCGGAAGAAGGCAAGGACACAACAGGGTGCAGTTTCTTTACCTTTACTTTGCCTGGCAAATGCAGTCCAGGGTCCAGATTACAAATGGCACAGGAGCTGGCTAGCCTGGAAGCAACTTAGGAATCTCTCTATGCAGATGGGTTGTGTAGTCTCCTTCCTAGCGCTTATTTTTAGGTACTTGCAGTACTGTATTACACTGAAGTTCCACTTGCTTATTCTCTTTCGAACTCCCTCGTATGGTTGACAGCTGTAGCCTTCCTCTTCTGGCTCACACGTCGCTGTTGTGCCTCCGAGTCTTATGTGGGAATAGAGCATTTACAGCTTCCTATTCCTCCAGTTTCTGTTGCAGGACCATCAGTGTCCGTACAGCCTTGGAGACCGGGCTCCAGATCATGCGCTATAGCTGGGAATGAGCCTGAGCTCTCTGCTCAATCTCCCAGCTCTTCTCCTCCACGTCCACACACGTTGCCCTCCTCACAAGAACTCCTCTAATTTTCCCTCCTGGCCCCCAGAGAGTAACTGCTCCCCCAGTTTTGGTTCAGAGCTCCCTCTGCTGACCTGGAATGGAAACTGTGTTGTGTGTTGTGATTAACTGCTAGAGAGATCCTTTATTGCTTCCAAGCATGACATCACACTCCCTAGGAGGAAGGTAATGCCACTGTGGCGACCATACTCCTGGGGGCACCACAATTACAACTGGCGACAAGGATGGGATACAATCACCTGCTGCTGTGAGTACTAACCCCTGCTTTACCGCTCCACACGCCAGCACCACTGAGAGACTTCATCATGGCTGACTACTTGCACACGTTCCCCCAGTTTGATATGACTGATGTCATTAATCTCTCTCATAAATGGAGAAACCGGCTAAACCAGTTTGAGAATTTCCTGGAAGCTATGGACATAAAAGACGAGAAAAGAAAGAAAGCCATGCTCCTGCACTGCGCTGGCAGAGGAGTATATGACATATACAGCAAGTTACCTGCAGCAGAGACCGACACATAGAGCAACTGCACCAAAGCTCTCACTAACTACTTCAACCCCAAACAGAACATCAGATATAAGAGATACAAGTTCAGGATTGCTAAGCAGCTTCCAGAAGAATCCAAAGACACCTATGTCACAAGGCTAAAAGAGCTAGCCCATGTGCATTTACGGATGTAGATGATGAAATTCTAAATCAAGTAATTGTCACCTGCTCGTCTAATAACATAAGGCGTAAAGCTCTGCAGGAGGATCTTTCTCTGCATGATTTACTCAAGATGGTGCGTGCTATAGAGATAGCTGATCATCAGGCCACCGCAATGGAGAATGGGGATAATTTACATGTGCATAATCTCAAACATAAAAGTGCACAAGACAAGCAAGCCCCGAAACAGAAGAAATGCTATAGATGTGGACAAGATTTCCCTCACCACCTGAAAAAATGTCCAGCTATAGGACAAACATGCAGTAAATGTGGAAAAGGGAACCATTTTGCAGCTGTCTGCATGTCAGCACACAACAAGTCTCCTCCCCGTCTATGACAAAGCCCGCAAATATAAAAATGGTAAATCAGGATACAAAAGAAATATCCGTGGCTGAAAACTATGTGTTCACTACCTCTGTCACTGACTCAGTGCAGTCTCCCTGTATCACACTCACCATCTGCGACACGGATATCACTTTTAGGCTGGAGTCACACTGCCATAATTCTCGTGCGAGAATCGTATGGTAAAACTCGCACTGGCTGTCTGCTCTCCTGACCTGAGCTTGACAGCTGCATAGTAATCCATCGTGCTGTCAAGCTCAGGTCAGGAGAGGTGCCGGCCAGGGCAAGTTTTACGATCCGATTCTCGCACGAGAATAATGGCAGTGTGACTCCAGACTTACAATAGATACTTGAGCTTCAGTGGATATCTTAGACAGTAATGCATATGAACAATTGAAAACAAAGCCAGTCTTACAGCAAGTGCATACAAAAATCTTTCCATATGGATCTAAAACACCTCTAATTACAATGAGACAATTTGACGCTGAACTTAGCTATAAAGAAAATAGGCAGAAAACCACTTTTCACACATTACAAGGATCGGGAGGATGTCTTCTCAGCTATCAGACTGCCATGAAGCTAGGACTCATCCAGATTATTAATACTATAACTGACCCAGCAGATCTGGATATACAAGCCATGGTAAACAGCTTTCCATCCTAATTTAGTGGTTTGAGAAAACTAAAGAGCTCTCAAATGCATCTTCATGTAGATGAAGGTAGAAAAGGAACACTAATTGCTCATGGATGAGGATGTTATTGAAACGGTTACTGGTCCCACACAGTGGGTCTCTCCACTTGTGGTAGTTCCAAAACCAAAGACTCCAGAGCAAGTGAGACTGTGTGTTGACATGCGCCTGCCCAACACCGCTATTCAGAGAGAAAGACATATCTCACCTACAATTGATGACATCATTCATTCATTAAATGGAGCAACCGTTTTTTCAAAACTTGACCTCAATAAGGGCTATCATCAATTAGAATTGAGTCCTGGATCCAGATACTTAACAACATTTTCCACCCATGTGGATCTCAGAAGATATAAAAGATTGACTTTTGGGGTCTGCTCAGCAGCGGAAATTTTTCAAGACACGATAAGGAGCGCCATTCAACACATTCCGAATGCCTTTAATTATAATGATGACATACTGGTTTTTGGGAAAACTCAAGCTGAACACAGTCGTACTCTATATGCTATCTTCGAATGCCTACTCTCTGCTGGACTTACTTTGAACAAGGAGAAATGTGAATTTGATAAAAGATCATTGGAATTCTATGGTCACATCTTCTCGGCAGAAGGAGTACGACCTGATCCCAAGAAAGTGGAATCCATCAGAGCAGCCTCAATTCCACAGAATGCCAGTGAAGTGCGCTCTTTTCTTGTGATGGCCAGCTACTGCTCTAGATACTGTAGTGTCGTGATGTCGGCGATAAAGAATTCAGAGACGTACACTGATGTGCTAGTGCTTGGCTGCCAGGCCGTGCTTTTTTTTATTCCTTACTTCCTCCTTCCTCTCCACGTCCCTCCCCCGACTCCTCCTCTCCCCTACATCACTGTTACTAGGCAAAGAATGCAAACAAGGGCAACAGCCCACAAACAACAGGAGATGTGACAACATCACACCTCTTCTTTTCTCACAACAAAAAAAAAAAACTGAAACATTTGAAGAATATTGTCGTTCAAACATTAAGTCTCACTGCAGAACATAGTCTGTAAGGTGGGCAGGTGGTCTTCGATAGGTCCTAGTCGGATAGCGGTGAGACAGCCCATCACCAGATGAGCCCTGAGTATCCCCGGAGACATCCCCTGTTAGGCTTACGGCATCTCCAGTCTCTGGCAGGGAGTCGTCGCTCTCCGCTTCCTCAATAGGAGTGGTTTTTGGGACTTGGCCCCGGAGTTTTTTAAAGTGGGACACATTCCGTGTGACCTGACGACTTTGATTCCGGGCAGTAACCATGGTGCCCTTAACGTCTATAACTTGAAAGGGTTCCGGATAGTACGGTGACACAAACTTGCTAGTCGCTTTTAACCTTTGTGCCAGGACCCAATCGCCCACCTGTATTGCCGGCTGTCTGCCTCGATGGTTGCGCTTATCTGCATACCGTTTCATCTTTTCCTTTGATATGGAGTCATTAATAGAAATCGGGGTCTGGACGGAGATTGCTGGAATGCTTGGAAGTTTGACCCATAAGGGCCTGTTGAACAGTGCCGTTGCAGGTGGTATTCCTGTTGTAGAGTGGGGTGTAGCCCTGTACTGTCTGAGGAATGCGTTCAACTCTTGCTGTAAGTCCTTGTGCTCCATGGTAGCAATCCTTAGGGTCTTGTTGAGCGATTGCATGAATCGTTCGACTTCACCGTTGGCCTGAGGCCAGCAAGGAGTTATTTTCCGGTGTGTGAAACCCAGGTAGGTTGCGAAGGACTGAAAGTCTGTGCTATTAAAAGGCGGTCCATTGTCAGATTTCACGATCTCAGGTATGCCATATGCCGAGAAGATCTTCTCTAATTTTGGTAAAACAGCCTTGGCCGAGGTTGTAGAAACATGTTCGATGACTGGAAACCTTGAAAAGTCATCCATGATCACCAGCAGATAGGAGCTATCTGGTAGACTGCAGAAATCGATGCTAACAGCTATCCATGGGCCGGCTGGCAGGGGTGTCATTTGTAATGGTGCACGTCTATGGGCAACTGTAGTAACGGTATGCATGTTTCAACGAGTGCCTCTACCTTTTTGTCAAGTCCGGGAAACCACACTTTCTCCCGAAGTAGCTGCTTCGTTTTCACGACCCCTTGATGAGCTTCATGCGCCAGATCCAGTACCCTGCTCTGAAGTTTCTGAGGTATCACCAGGCGATTATCTCTTAAGAGCATATTTGAGTCTGATACTGATAGTGAATGTCTCGCGTTAAAGAAAACCTCCAGGTACCCAGCCTGATCAGGAGGGTGAAGGCGGGCCTCAGCGAGAAAACTGCTCCAGTTCTTGGACCGAACCATCTCTATCACAAATTGAAGTTGGTGATCGGCATCCAGCGCTTGCTTAATTTCCTGTATGGTCATAGCTTTCGGTACCGAATGGGCGACGACAAAGTTGACATGCTCCTCCGCCAGAATCGTCGCGGGGATGTCCTCTGTGGTGGGCTGTGGTGCTGGGTGTCTCGAGAAATAGTCTGTGGGATTTCCAGCTCCCGCCTCGTATCTCAACTGGAGATGATAGTTCTGTAAGCGGAGCAACCAGCGTTCAAGACGCGGGGGAGGCTTTGACGAGGGCTTATTGAAAATTGGAACGAGTGGCTTGTGGTCAGTTATCACTGTGAATTGATGTCCAAAAAGGTATAAATGGAAATGAAGGCACCCCCACACGACTGCCAGGGCTTCTCTCTCAGTTTGTGAATATCGCTGCTCTGTATCCGTTAGTGTCTTGCTGGCATATGAGATTGTGGATATGTCGCCTGCGCTAGACACTTGTGTGAGAATTGCCCCTAGGCCTACTGGACTAGCATCCACCAGTAGCTGTGTGGGTTTTGACGGGTCAAAATAGGCCATGACAGTGTCGCTGGTTAGGTTGGTTTTCAATGCGTCAAAAGCTGCTTGCTGCTCAGTACCCCATGTCCACGGAGAGTCTTTCTTTGTGAGCTTTCGCAGAGGTTCAGAAACAGTGGCTAGGTCAGGTATAAATCGCCCACAGTATGTGACCAGTCCTAGGAAGCTGTGAACATCTGACACATTTTGCGGTGGGCTAGTCGATTTTATGGCAGCCACTTTCTGTGGGTCAGCTGAAACTCCTTGTTCAGAAAAGATGTATCCAAAAAAAGTTAATGATTTTTGGTTAAATTCACATTTTGACGGATTGACAGTGAGATTGCAGGCTTGGAGTCTTTGAAACACTTGTTCTAGGCGATTGTCATGTTCCTCTTGGGTGGTGCCATAAATGAGAATGTCATCACTGACGTTGAGGACTCCTGCAATGCCAGACAGAACCTGGCTGACGATATTCTGAAAAATTTCTGCGGCCGATGAGATGCCAAAGTTCAATCTCTTAAATCTGTGCAGGCCCACATGCGTGCTAAACGTTGTAATATACCTGGAGTCTGGATGCAATTCAAGTTGATGATAGCCTGAGTTTAGGTCAATTTTTGAAAATACCTTCGCACCATTCAGGTCTGCGAGAATGTCATCAATAGTGGGCGTGATGTGCCTTTCTCTTTGGATCGCCCGATTGGCGTGGCGCATATCCACAAATAGTCGGATTTTACCTGGCTGCTTCGGTTTAGGTGCAACAACGATTGGTGAAACCCAGGGGGTCGGGCCTTCAACGTGTTCGACGACATCGGACGCCTCCAGGTCTTGCAGTTCTTGCTCCACAAGCTTGCGGACATGGAATGGAATGCGCCTGTGGGGCTGAATAGAGGGCTGTACTGACGGATCTATATGCAATTTTATTTGAACATCCTTTAGCTTACCTAGGCCTTTAAAGAGATTTGGGTACTTCTGCATAATGTGGTGGGCCGAAGGACCTGTAATGCTGTTGACAAGGTTCACAAGGCCCAGAGATATTGCACTGGTACAGCTGAGAAGTGTGTCCGCAGAGCATTCTACCACATAAAAGGTGTCAGTGATGGACTTTCCTTCAGCTGCAACTTCTGACTGAAATTTTCCGCACAGGGGCAGTGCAGCTGCTGAGCCATAAGGAAAAATCTTTATATTAGTACTTTGTAGAGTAGGTTTGTTTAGGAGCTGGTTGTAGACTGTATGACTGATGACGTTGACTGATGCCCCCGTGTCCACCAGGGCTTCTATTGGATTGCCATTCACTAGGATTACTCGTTTTGGATTAGTAACTGCGTGCACAGTATTAGATTCCTCTTCCGTCACGGAGAATAAATAGGTGCTGTGGGACTCGTCATTAATCTGCAGTGTTTGGATCTTCGGTGGCCTAGGTTGTGCGGTGGTATGAGGAGATTGTGGCTTGGATCTACACACCTTTGCAAAATGATTTTGCTTTCCGCAATTATGACAAGTTCCTCCCTTTGCTGGGCAGACATTCTGGTGAGGATACGATCCACCGCAGTTGTAACATGTGGCTGCCTGCGTGCGAGGCACATTTGGTTTCTGTGTAAGCTTTGCTATAGAAGATGTCGCGTCTGGCTCATGCTCGATGTTCTCTATCAGTTTAGCTTGTTTGTCTGCAGCATCATTTATACGCGCTGTATCTAGCAACTTCGCTAACGTCATGGTGGGGTCTCTGAGTGCTTGTCTCCTTAACTTGGAGGAGATACATCCTTGTACGATCTGCATTTGGATTTCTTCGTCTACTTCCGCAAATTCACAGTGCGCTGCAAGGTGTCGTAGCCGGACATGATACTCAGCCATGCTTTCTGTTGGCGACTGCTTTGACTGCCTGAACTTAAAAATTTCAAATGCCGGATTTCTGTGAGGGGAGAAGTGCTTGCTTAACGCAGCTTTGCTGAGCTCATAGTCCTTGTCCTCCCCTGTATTCGGCAGAGTAGTGAATATATCGTAAACCTGCTCCCCTGCGTAGTGTAACAGCATGGCTTTTTTCTGGGTATCATCAGAGACATTCATGGCTTGCAGAAATATCTCGAATCGCTTTAGCCATTTATCCCAAGATACTGCCAGGTTTGCTTGGGACTGATGCACATCAAAAGCAGGAAATGCGGGTAGACAAGCCATAGTGAGTGCTGATAGCCTTGTAGACTGTTCGTGGGACTGAAATACCTGTGGCTGATGAATGAACGCTTCCTCGTCGCCAGTTGTAGTGTCGTGATGTCGGCGATAAAGAATTCAGAGACGTACACTGATGTGCTAGTGCTTGGCTGCCAGGCCGTGCTTTTTTTTATTCCTTACTTCCTCCTTCCTCTCCACGTCCCTCCCCCGACTCCTCCTCTCCCCTACATCACTGTTACTAGGCAAAGAATGCAAACAAGGGCAACAGCCCACAAACAACAGGAGATGTGACAACATCACAGATACATTCCAAATTTTTCAACAATCAGCACTCCATTTAGAGAACTTACAAAACAAAGTTGTGTCTTTCAATGGTCCCAGGACTGTCAGGTCTCTTTTGACACAATTAAAAATGAACTCTGCTCAACAACCACCATGGCCTATTTTTATCCAGCTCTTCGAACTGAACTGATTGTGGATGCCAGTCCTATGGGACTGGGTGCTATTTTAGCACAATACAAGGATGACAATCAAAGTCCACACATCATTTCCTATGCAAGCAAAAGCCTAACAAACACAGAAAGAAAATATTCACAACCTGAAAAAGAAAGCTTGGCAGTTGTCTGGGGATGTGAACACTTTCACTTATTTCTCTATGGAGCTCCTTTCACCATTGTCACGGATCATCAAGCTCTCCTTACAATTTTTGGAAATGCCGGAGCTAAAATGCCTGCACGGATCGAAAGATGGGGGTCTACGTCTACAGGACTACAATTATAACATTGTTCACAAACCTCGAAAATATAGCAAACCGGCTGATTATCTCTCAAGACATCCTGTGAATGCCAAAAGCACTTTCTGTTGATCAGTTTGTGAATACAACAACAAGTGACAAGACACTCTGTGCCTTAATACAAATCATCCAAAATCGAAGGTGTCATGAAATTCAAAAGGAAAAATTTCCTGATTCTGGGATTGGTCTGAAGGAATTAAAACTATTTTCAAATGTACGTGAGGAATTGTCAGTCACTGAAGAGCACCTCATCCTTCGAGGTACCAAACTGGTTGTACCTAAGGCCTTGCGCAACTTGGTCACACAGATAGCACACGAAGGTCATCTAGGAATTGTTGGTACAAAAAAGTTACACAGAGAAAAAGTGTGGTTCCCAAATATGGATCAATTGGTGGAAGAGAAGATTAGACACTGCTCCACTTGTTAATTAATTACGCAATCATCAAGGTTAGAGCCACTACAAATGTCTCCGTTATCCACTGCTGTGTGGGAGGAAGTGGCCGTCGACATACACTCACTGGCCACTTTATTAGGTACACCATGCTAGTAAGGGGTTGGACCCCCTTTTGCCTTCAGAACTGCCTCAATTCTTCGTGGCAGAGATTCAACAAGGTGCTGGAAGCATTCCTCAGAGATTTTGGACCATATTGACATGATGGCATCACACAGTTGGCGCAGATTTGTCGGCTGAACATCCCTGATGCGAATCTCCCGTTCCACCACATCCCAAAGATGCTCTATTGGATTGAGATCTGGTGACTGAGGAGGCCATTTGAGTACAGTAAACTCATTGTCATGTTCAAGAAACCAATCTGAGATGATTCGAGCTTTAGGACATGGCGCATTATCCTGCTGAAAGTAGCCATCAGATGTTGGGTACATTGTGGTCATAAAGGGATGGACATGGTCAGCAACAATACTCAGGTAGGCTGTGGCGTTGCAACGATGCTCAATTGGTACCAAGGGGCCCAAAGAGTGCCCAGAAAAAATTCCCCACACCATGACACCACCACCACCAGCCTGAACCGTTGATACAAGGCAGGATGGATCCATGCTTTCATGTTGTTTACGCCAAATTCTGACCCTACCATCCGAATGTCGCAGCAGAAATCGAGACTCATCAGACCAGGCAACGTTTTTCCAATCTTCTACTGTCCAATTTCGATGAGCTTGTGCAAATTGTAGCCTCAGTTTCCTGTTCTTAGCTGAGAGGAGTGGTACCCAGTGTGGTCTTCTGCTGCTGTAGCCCATCTGCCTCAAAGTTCGACGCACTGTGCGTTCAGAGATGCTCTTCTGGCCACCTTGGTTGTAACGGGTGGCAATTTGAGTCACTGTTGCCTTTCTATCAGCTCGAACCAGTCTGCCCATTCTCCTCTGACCTCTGGCATCAACATGGCATTTCCGGCCACAGAACTGCCGCTCCCTGGATTTTTTTTCTTTTTCGGACCATTCTCTGTAAACCCTAGAGATGGTTGTGCGTGAAAATCCCAGTAGATCAGCAGTTTCTGAAATTCTCAGACCAGCCCTTCTGGCACCAACAATCATGCCACGTTCAAAGGCACTCAAATCACCTTTCTTCCCCATACTGATGCTCGGTTTGAACTGCAGGAGATTGTCTTGACCATGTCTACATGAATAAATGCACTGAGTTGCCGCCATGTGATTGGCTGATTAGAAATTAAGTCTTAACACACAGTTGGACAGGTGTACCTAATAAAGTGGCCAGTGAGTGTATATGGACCATTACCAAATGGCCAATACATTCTAGTAACAATTGATGAATATTCTAGATACCCTGTTATTTCGTTCATCTCTTCAACATCGGCTAATAGTGTCATACCAGAACTGGATGACATATTCTCTGCATATGGCATTCCAAGACAATGGACAATGGACCTCCATTCATTGGAAGTACAGTACAGACCAAAAGTTTGGACACACCTCATTCAAAGAGTTTTCTTTATTTTCATGACTATGAAAATTGTAGATTCACTCTGAAGGCATCAAAGCTATGAATTAACGCATGTGGAATTATATAATTACCAAAAAAGTGTGAAACAACTGAAAATATGTCTTATATTCTAAGTTCTTCAATGTAGCCACCATTTGCTTTGATTACTGCTTTGCACACTCTTGGAATTCTCTTGATGAGCCTCAAGAGGTAGTCACCGGAAATGGTTTTCAATTCACTGGTGTGCCCTGTCAGGTTTAATAAGTGGGATTTCTTGCCTTATAAATGGGGTTGGGACCATCAGTTGTGTTGTGCAGAAGTCTGGTGGATACACAGCTGATAGTCCTACTGAATAGACTGTTAGCTGCTTTTTTCTTGCCATAATACAAATTCTAAGTAAAGAAAAACGAGTGGCCATCATTACTTTAAGAAATAAAGGTCAGTCAGTCCAAAAAATTGGGAAAACTTTGAATGTGTCCCCAAGTGCAGTGTCAAAAACCATCAAGTGCTACAAAGAAACTGGCTCACATGAGGACCGCCCCAGGAAAGGAAGACCAAGAGTCACCTCTGCTGCGGAGGATAAGTTCATCCGAGTCACCAGCCTCAGAAATCGCAGGTTAACAGCAGCTCAGATTAGAGACCAGGTCAATGCCACACAGAGTTCTAGGGAGTAGCCCTCCCAGGGCTGTGGGGTACTCGGTACCGGGCCGGTGTCAGGGGGATGTGTCACAGCAGTGGTGACCCGGTCTGTGGCCCTGGGCGCCCAAGTAATGGGGAATGTAGTTAATGGAATAGTTTGTGATGCCACCTGTGGTGTTCGGCAAGTGAGATGTGAAGCCAACGCTGCATGCAGATCCTCTGGGGCTGGTGGTGTGTTGCAGCCTAGATGGTGTAGCTCCCCACAGGTGAAGCTGTAGCCCCAGGGCAGTGTAGATGTAGATGGCAATGGATGTAGCAGTGCCGACAGGGTAGGAAGCAGACAAGACACAGCGGTGTGCAATTTCTGTACCTTTACTTGGTAACTGCAGTCCAGGGTCCTTATTACAGATGGTAACGGAGAAGGCTAGCCTGGTAGCAACTCAGGTATTCTCTCCCACAGACGGGCTGTGCAGTCTCCTTCCTAGCGCCTTGTGGTGTGAAGCACTCCAGTACTTAGTTACTCTAGAGTTCCTCCTGTCAGATGTTCTCAAGAACCTTACTTGCACTGCAGACAGCTGTAGCCTATCTCGGGGGCTCCTCTCTTCTGAGTCCCGGCTCTCTATCCAAGCTGCTGTTGTGCCTCAAGTCTTAGATGGGAGCAAGGCATTAACAGCCTCCTACCCCTCTGGTATCTGTTGCAGGACCGTTAGTATCCGTACAACCGTGGAGACCAGGCTCCAGTTCGTGCGCTCTGAAGCTGAGGGAGCTCTCCTTCCTAGCTCAATCTCCAGCTTCTCCTTCCACGTCTGCACACTTCACCCTCCGCAGACTAACTAACTACTCCCTCCTCCTGGCCCTCAGAGAGCACTCCTCCCCTTCATCCGGGTTCAGAGTTCCCCCTGCTGGCCTGGAGTGGAACTGTGTTGCATGTATGGATTGACTGTGAGAGAGACCCATCATTGCCTCCAAGCCTGGCATTACCCTCCCCTGGAGGAAGGCAAAGCCACTGTGGCGACCATACTCCTGGGGGCACCACACTAGCAGCAGACACATCTCTACAACAACTGTTAAGAGGAGACTTTGTACAGCAGGCCTTCATGGTAAAATAGCTGCTAGGGAACCACTGCTAAGGACAGGCAACAAGCAGAAGAGACTTGTTTGGGCTAAAGAACACAAGGAATGGACATTAGACCAGTGGAAATATGTGCTTTGGTCTGATGAGTCCAAATTTGAGATCTTTGGTTCCAACCACCCTATCTTTGTGCGATGCAGAAAAGGTGAACGGATGGACTCTGCATACCTGGTTCCCACCGTGGAGGAGGAGGTGTGATGGTGTGGGGGTGCTTTGCTGGTGACACTGTTGGGGATTTATTCAAAATTGAAGGCATACTGAACCAGAATGACTACCACAGCATCTTGCAGCGGCATGCTATTCCATCCGGTTTGCATTTAGTTGGATCATCATTTATTTTTCAACAGGATAATGACCCCAAAACACACCTCCAGGCTGTGTAAGGGCTATTTGACCAAGAACGAGAGTGATGGGGTGCTATGCCAGATGACCTGGCCTCCACAGTCACCAGACCTGAACCCAATTGAGATGGTTTGGGGTGAGCTGGACCGCAAAGTGAAGGCAAAATGGCCAACAAGTGCTAAGCATCTCTGGGAACTCCTTCAAGACTGTTGGAAGATCATTTCTGGTGACTACCTTTTGAAGCTCATCAAGAGAATGTCAAGAGTGTGCAAAGCAGTAATCAAAGCAAAAGGTGGCTACTTTGAAGAATCTAGAATGTAAGACATATTTTCAGTTGTTTCACACCTTTTTGTTAATTATATAATTCCACATGTGTTCATTCATAGTTTTGATGCCTTCAGAGTGAATCTACAATTTTCATAGTCATGAAAATAAAGAAATCTCTTTGAATGAGAAGGTGTGTCCAAACTTTTGGCCTTTACTGTATGTCAGTGTTTAATCAATTTAATAGTTTGTGTTAGGAAAAATTTGGAACTCTAGGGGTTAAATTTAAGGCAATAATCGCAGGAAAAAATTGCGTGGGCTCCCATGCAATTTTCTCCACCAGAGAGGGAAAGCCAGTGAGTGAGGGCAGATATTAATAGCCTAGAGAGGGACCATTGTTTTTGGCTCCCCCTGGCTAATAAAATCTGCCCCCAGCCACCCCAGAAAAGGCGCATCTATAAGATGCGCCTTTTCTGGCACTTAGCCTCTCTATTCCTATGGCCTTTAGCAGTGGCTCATGGGTTAATATTAATGGGTTAATGTCACCTTGTTATTGAAAGGTGACATTAAGCCGGGTTAATAATGTAGAGGTGTCAATAAGACACCTATCCATTATTAACCCTAGAATAGTAAAAGGTTAAAAAAGACGCACACACATTAATTAAAAATACATTAATGAAATAAATACACAAAGTTTTTGACCAAATTTATTCTGCCAATCCAAAAAAAGCCCTTGTCCTGTTAAAAAAAATAAAATAAAAAAATAACAATATACATACCTGTCCGACGTTCAGTCAGGTCCCCTGCTGCAATCCATCACAAGGGGTTAACTAGTTTACAACGGTGACCGGTGCTAATGCTACTGGCCCCGCTGTAAACCACTGCAGAATGAATTCATCTCTGCGCAGGCACCCCGGCTGACCGGAGATGAACTGATTAGTGTGGGAAAGTTTCTTAACTTTTTCCCACGCTCCTGAGTTCAGGGAAAGGAACTCCGCGCAGCCTCAATGACTACCGCTGACATCACTGGGGCTGCGCGGAGTCCCAGGCTGACCTGAGGTGATCTGACAGGGTGGTAAAAAGTTCAGAAACTTTCCCACGCTATCGAGTTCACTTCAGGTCAGCCAGAGACTCCGCGCAGCCTCACTAACGTCAGTGTTAGTCAGTGAAGCTACGTGGAGTCCCTGGCTGACTTGAGTAGAACTAAGGAGCGTGGGAAAAAGTTCAGAAAATTTCCCACTCTAATCAGTTCCTCTCCGGTCAGCCGGGATGCCTGCGCAGACATGAATTCATTCATTCTGCAGTGGTTTACCTCAGGGCCAGTAGCATTAGCACCAGTCCTTGTTGTAAACTAGTTAGCCCCTTGTGATGGATTGCAGCAGGGGGACCTTGACTGAACGGTGGAGAGGTATGTATATTGTTGGTTTTTTAATTTTTTTTTTTTTTACAGAACAAGGGTTTTTTTTGGATTGGCAGAATAATAAATTTGGTCAAAAACTGTGTATTTATTTCATTAAAAGATTTTTAAATTAATGTGTGTCTTTTTTTAACCCTTTACTATTCTAGGGTTAAAAATGGATAGGTGTCTTATTAACACCTCTCCCTTATTAACCCGGCTTAATGTCACTGGCTCCGGATCCATTTTGTTTTTCAAAACATGACGGCTTGTGACTGAAAAAAAACTGATGTGTGAAACGGGCCTAAGACGCTTCAGGTGTTGTCTATTGGTCATGAGTGGCTTGATACAAGGAATGCGACACCTGTAGCTCATGTTCTGGATACGTCTGTGTGTGGTGGCTCTTGAAGCAATGTCTTTAGCAGCAGTCCACTCGCTCAATTTTTTGAATGACTTTTTCGAAACAGTTCTTTCAAGGCTGCGGTTATCCCGGTTGCTTGTGCACCTTTTTCTACCACACTTTTTCTTCCACTCAACTTTCCATTAATATGTTTGGATATAGCACTCTGAGAAAAGACAGCTTCTTGTGGAGTGTGTCAATGACTGCCTTCTGGACATCTGTCAAGAGAACAGTCTTCTCCATGATTGTGGAGTCTACTGAAACAGACTAAGGGGCCTTTTTAAATGCTTAAGAAGCCTTTGCAGGTGTTTCTTGGTAATTATTCTAATTTACTGAGTGACTTTTGGGTTTTCATTGGCTGTAAGCCATAATGTCACGATCCATTGTTTGGATCCGTGGCAGAGCTGGATTCTCACATTAAATTTTTTTTCCTTTCAGGCCATTGAGGGTTAATATCAGTTTTTACCCCTGGTGGCCACTGGTGTAATTACATTGCCGCTGAATTTGCTGATGCAGGTGGTGACCACTCCCACCATCCTTTAAAAGGTCACCTGATGCATCAGCTCACCGTCGGTGTTGGAGGTCATTCTGCAGCGACCTCTCCCCGTCCCCTATCGCAAGGCCCACCATTGTAATTGTGTCCCTGGTGCTCCCTTGTTTGTTTGCTGTTTGGTGACCGACCAATCATTGGGTCGTGTCGCACTGGTCAGTCACTATCGTGACACATAATCATCAACATTAACAGAAATAAACACTTAAAATAGATCACTCTGTTTGTAATGACTCAATTTAATATATGGGTTTCACTTTTTGTTTTGAAGAACTGAAATAAATTAACTTTTTGATGATATTCTAATTTTGTGAGAAGCCCATATTTAATCAACTTCTCTTTTTATCTGGTTTCATGTGTGATTTTCATATTGCCCACACCTGTGTCTTGTCACAGGTGAGTTTGAACGAGAATCACGTGCTTGAAATAAAGTTGGTTACCCACAATTTTTGAATTGTGCCTACAATTTTGTCAGGTTCTTTTTTTGGGGTTTTGTGTGAAATGATGTCCAATTTTCCTTTTTTCCCCCTCTCTTTTTTTGTGTTTCAATGCACACAAAGGAAACAGATGTATAACAAAATATGTGTAAGTTCAATAATTTTCTGGAACAATTTCAAGGGTGCCAACACTTTCGGCCATGACTGTTTGTGCTTGCAGTAAAGTTTGTTCAATTCTGGTCTGATAGAAGAGACCCAGGGAACGCTAATGGTCTATGAGTCCAAAATACATGTTTTGCCCCAGAAGTTGTCAACCGACGCTACGCCACTGGACTGGAGTCTCACATGGAATTTTTGTGGCAGTTTTTGATGCCTTTTTTTGAGCCAATGCCAAAAGTGTACCCCAAAAAAGGGAAAGTATAAAAGCAAAAAACTTCTGCTTTCCCACTATTTGCCATCAAACTATTGAATAGTTTACAATCAACATCTGTGTCATTGACAGTTGTATATTTTTTCTAAATATATATTGTATCAGCAGCTTCAGCTGGTTACTTTAAACCCAGCAAACTAAGAACACTGAGGTTTTC
This sequence comes from Dendrobates tinctorius, assembly GCF_039654945.1. Taxonomy (NCBI): domain Eukaryota; kingdom Metazoa; phylum Chordata; class Amphibia; order Anura; family Dendrobatidae; genus Dendrobates; species Dendrobates tinctorius. The sequence goes on from NW_027361898.1 coordinate 9,135,536, forward strand.
GTTTAGTGCTATAAACAGTGTGACTTTCCAGCTGTAGTCCCACAGAATAGATGGCGCTGTGCTGTATATATTAGGACATCTTGCAAAATCTTTGAGAACTTTTTTAATACTCCTTTATGTTCAGTAAGAAAAGACATCAAGTTCTGAAGTTCCTGCATTTTTATCATGATGAATTGAATGTTTGAATGTCATTATATTATGAGGTCTGAAGAAATCATTAGCTATACAGACAGCTGACTAACACGTGTGACTGGGAATCTTACACATTATTTCCCTCCACTTTTAATATATCTTGTTAATCCCAAAAGCACCTGGCCTGTACAGTAGTGTCAGGGGGCAGTTCAAGATTTCTAGGTTCCACAACCACCATCTCCATTTACCATATTGAGGCATTAGTGTTATGAAGGCATATATAGATTGAGATCTTCCCCTGTAAACTAGTGTGAAAACCCTCTATCATACCTCCCAACTTTTGAAGAAGGGAAAGAGGGACAAAGGCTGCAGCAAATTTAAGACCATGGCCCGACTACACTCATTTCACAACTAGTCACACCCATATCCACACCCAACTGCACCCATTTAGCACTGCTGATCACACTGACTGGTACTGAGGGCACAGTGGTTGGCATTATGGGCACAGTGGCTGGTACTGTGAGCACAATGACAGGTACTGAGGAAAAGAAAGAAAACAGAGAGCGAAAAAAGAAAACAGAGAGAAAGGAGAGCGAGAGAGAAAGAAAGGAGAGCGAGAGAGAAAGAACAGAGAGAGAAGAAAGACAGAGAGAAAGATCAGAGAGAAAGAAGGAAAAGAAGGAACAGAGAGAGAAAGAAAGAAGGGAAAGAAAGAAAGAAAGAACAGAGAGTGAAAAAAAGAACAGAGAGAGAAAGAAAGGGAAAAGAAAGAAGACAGAGAGAAAGAGGGGAAAGAAAGAAAGAACAGAGAAAATGAAAGAAAAAGAAAGAAAGAACACAGAAAGAAAGGGGACAAAAAAGAACAGAGAGAGAAAGAGCAGAGAGAGAGAAAGAGGGGAAAGAAAGAACAGAGAGAGAACAGATAAAAAGAAAGAACAGACAAAGAAAGAGAAAGAAAGGGGAAAGAAAGAAAGAACATAGAGAGAGAAAGAAAGGGGAAAGAATGAACAGAGAGAAAGAAAGAGGGGAAAGAAAGAAAGAAAGAAAGAAAGAAGAGAGAAAGAAAGAAGTAAAGAAAAAGAAAGTGAAAGAACAGAGAAAAATAGGGGAAAGAAATAGAAAGAAAGATGGGAAAGAAAGAACAGAGAGAGAGAAAGAACAGAGAGAGAGAAAGAACAGAGAGAGAGAAAGAACAGAGAGAGAAAGAACAGAGAGAGAGAATGAAAAAAAGAAAGATTAGAGAGAGAAAGAAAGAGCAAAGAGAAAGTAAGAAAGAAAGAGATGGAAAGACGGAAAGAACAGAGAGAAAGAAAGAGGGGAAAGAAAGAACAGAGAGAGAAAAAAAGAGGGGAAAGAAAGAAAGAGGGGAGAGAAAGAAAGAGGGGAAAAAAGAACAGAGAGAGAGAGAACAGATAGAAAGAACTGAGAGAGAGAGAGAGAAAGAACAGAGAGAGAAAGAAAGGGAAAAAAGAACAGAAAGAGAAAGAAAAAGGGGACAGAAAAAAAGAACAGAGGGAGAGCAAAAGAAAGAAAGGGGAAAGAAAGAACAGAGAGAAAGAAAGGGGAAATAAAGAATAGAGAGAGAAAAAGAAAGAAAGAGAAAAAAAGAGAGAACAGAGAAAGAAAGAGGGGAAAGAAAGAACAGAGAGAAAGAAAGGGGAAATAAAGAAAGAATAGAGAGAAAGAAAGAGAAAAAAGAAAGAAAGAGAACAGAGAGAGAAGGAAAGAAAGAACAGAGAGAGAGAAAGAAAGATAAAGAAAAAATAGAGAGTGAAAGAAAGAAAGAGGGGAAAGAAAGAAAGAACAGAGATAGAGAGAAAGAAAGAGGGGAAAGAAAGAAAGAACAGAGAGACAGAGAAAGAACAGAGAGAGAGAAAGAAAGAAAGAGAGAACAGAGAGAAAGAAAGAGGGGAAAGAAAAAGAAAGAAAAAAAGAGGGGAAAGAAAGAACAGAGAGAGAGAAAAAAGAAAGATTAGAGAGAGAACAGAGAGAAAAAGAGAGGGAAAGAAAGAACAGAGAGAGAAAGAAACAGAGAAAGAACAGAGAAAGAAAGAAACAGAGAGAGAGATGGAAAGTACAGAGAAAGAAACAGAGAGAGAAAGAAATAAATAAAGAAAGATTCTATAAAGATACTATAGCAGCCCAGCTCCCATTGTAGTGCCCACCTGAGCCTCCCGGTGCAGGACATATCATAATCCGCTCACATGGCTAACATCCCTGAGTCCAAGGCAAACCTGCAGTCCGCGCTGTCAGAGGAGGACACTGTGATGGATCTGAAGCATTCCCTGAAGTGCCTCCATGGTTACGTCACAATCTCCTCATGAAATTACCTCATTTCTGGTCAGCTTCCAGCACATCACTTCCAGTAGAACGTCATGTGCGAGTTTTAAAGTGCTCCTCAGGGCTCCTCCATGTACTCCTGTGTCCGCGGGAAAAGCCCGCTTTGTATGCCTTGTACACACTTGGCTCCGCTCCATACATCCCGTACACACATGGCTCCACTCCGCACACACACGGCTCTGCTCTACACACCCCATACACACCCACACACCCCATACACACATGACTCCGCTCCGTACACCACGTACACACATGATTCCGCTCTGTACACCTCGTACACACGCGGCTCTGCTCCGTACACCTTGCACACACGTGGCTCCCTTGTACATGCACAGCTCCGCTCCGTACACCTTGTACATACGTGGCTCCACTCCGTACACCTCATACACACGCGGCTCCCCTACGTACACCTCGTACACACGTGGCTCCGCTCTGTACATCTCGTACACACGCGGCTCCGCTACGTACACCTCATACACACGTGGCTCTGCTCCGTACATCTCGTACACACATGGCTCCGCTCCACACACCTTGTACACACGTGGCTCCATACACCTCGTACACACGTGGCTCCGTACACCTCGTACATGCCCGGCTCCGCTCTGTACACCAAGTAAATACGCGACTCCGCGCCGTACACCTCGTACACAGGCGGCTCCGCTCCGTACACCTCGTACACACGCGGCTCCGCTCCGTACACCTCGTATACACGCGGCTCCGCTATGTACACCTCGTACACACATGGCTCTGCTCCGTACACCTCTTTCACACGCGGCTTCGCTCCGTACACCTCGTACACACGCGGCTCCGCTCCGTACACCTCATACACATGGGTCGCCCTCGCACACCCAGGGCAGCGGGGTACTCGGTACCGGGCTGGTGTCAAGGCGGGAATGTGTCACAGCAGCGGTGACCCGGTCCGTGGCTCTGAGCGCCCAATATCAATGGCGGTGATGTTAATGGTGTTAAAGTTTATATGAATAGTTCGTGACGCCACCCAAGGTGTTTGGCAAGTAAGGTGGTAAGCCAACGCTGCATGCAGATCCGCTGGGACTGATGGTGTGGTGCAGCAGAGATGGTATAGCTCCCCACAGGTGGAGCTGTAGTCCCAGGGCAGTGTAGGTGCAATGGATGAGGAGAGGCGCAGAATGGTATGGAGGCTGGTACCCAGGTGTAGTGGTGCTGGAATAACTGGAGGACACCAGAGTATGCGGTTCCAAAGCTTTACTCACTGTTTGCAGTTCACACAACTGCCTGCCTCCGTACTGTGTTCTCCAGGTCAGGGCTCCAGCCAACCTCCAGGCAGGATAGGATTCTCCCTTCCACACTCCGCCAACATGTACCTTACTGAACGACTCCAATGCGCCTTTAGGTGCAAAGCACTCCAGTACTTAGTTACCCTGGAATGCCTCTCTCTAGGTGTTCCTAGTCTTTACTTGTATGACAGACAGCTGTAGCCTGCTTCGGGGACTCCTCACTGCGTCCCGGCTCTCTATTCAGTTGCTGTTGTGTCCCAAGTCTATGATGGGAGCAAGGCGTTAGCGGCTCACTACTCCTCCAGTGTCTGTTGCCGGACATAAAGTTCCAATCAACTTCGGGGACCGGGCCCCGGCCTTTGCGCTCTCTGGACTGGAAGGGTTCTCTCTCTTTCTCAAGCTGCTTCCCACCGTCCTTCTATTCTCCTTCGTTCCGATCTGTTCTCTCTCTCTCTTATGGAAGGTTAGGTTATCAATCTTATCAGTCTCTTTCTCTGGTCTTTCTCGTGCCAGCAGCCCAGATCACTGGGACCTGCTGCAGCACGTCCCTCAGACACCCATCTTCTCTCTCCTCTAACCAACTAACCACTAACTTTCACTCTTCCCACTCTTTTTGTATCATCTTACTCCACCTGCCTCCCAGCACATCTCGTGTTACGAAGCAGGGTTCCACGAGGGGTGCTCTGCTAACCCCCAGCATGAAGCTGTTAGGTGGCCCCACTGAACTATCCTGTGTGTGGAATGCAGGTGTAGAGTGTGGTCAGGAGCTCCCACCTTACCTGGATGGTGGGGCACTACACCTTAGGAGAAGGTGCAGTACCTCTGTGGCGACTGAAGCCTCAGGGGCGCCACACACATGTGGCTCTGCTCCATACACCTCGTACACAAAGGGCTCAGCTCCATACACCTCGTACACACACGGCTCTGCTACATCCACACTGTACCATGACAACCAGCACAGCAGAGTCCTGCAGAATGCAGACACGGAGGCACCTGTGCACACAGCCACAGAACAGGATAGGACGTCATTGCAGGCTGCGGTGGGTCTCTGGGAGGGCGAGGATGGGGTCGGTGCATGGGGGGGTGTGGTGGCTCAGTGCAATGCAGGAAAAATAGAGTCCCGGGTGGGATGCGGGTGGGGGTGTAAAAAACGGGACTGTCCCGCGAGAATAGGGACGGTTGGGAGCTATGCCTCTATGGATAAACTCTATCAATAGCGTGCTAGCCTTACAGCTCTTGGGGTACCTTCACCCCCCCAGAATCATTGCACTCAGAAACACAACTCAGCAGACAGTATCACACAGGATTGGATTAGATACACAGCTCAGCAGACAGAATCACACAGGATAGGATCAGAAACATGGCTCAGCAGTCAGTATTACACAGGGTAGGATTAGATACACAGTTCAGCAGTCAGTATCACACAGGATAGGATTAGATACACAGCTCAGGAGACAGTATCACACAGGATAGGATTAGATAACAGCTCAGCAGACAGTATCACACAGGATAGGATTAGATACATGGCTCAGCAGATAGTATCACACAGGATAGTATTAGATACACAGCTCAGCAGACAGTATCATACAGGATAGGATTAGATACACGGCTCAGCAGACAGTATCACACAGGATAGAATTAGATACACTGCTCAGCAGACAGTAGCATGCTGTTCATACCTGAGCAAAGTGTGGCCCGCGGGCCACATCCGGCCCTCTGGCTGTCTCAGTCCCGTGGACCGAGACAGCTGTGGGGCTGAAAATCTGAAGTCTGCGGGCCCGCCCGCTCGCTGTCTCCCACAGTCAGCATTGGTGGAGGAGGGGCCTCCGTACTGTGTTCTCCAGGTCAGGGCTCCAGCCAACTTCCAGGCAGGATAGGATTCTCCCTTCAACACTCCGCCAACATGTACCTTACTGAACGACTCCTCCAATGCGCCTTTAGGTGCGAAGCACTCCAGTACTTAGTTACCCTGGAATGCCTCTCTCTAGGTGTTCCTAGTCTTTACTTGTATGACAGACAGCTGTAGCCTGCTTCGGGGACTCCTCACTGTGTCCCGGCTCTCTACTCAGTTGCTGTTGTGTCCCAAGTCTATGATGGGAGCAAGGCGTTAGCAGCTCACTACTCCTCCGGTGTCTGTTGCCGGACATAAAGATCCAATCAACCTCGGGGACCGGGCCCCGGCCTTTGTGCTCTCTGGACTGGAAGGGTTCTCTATCTTTCTTCAACCAACTTCCCACCGTCCATCTATTCTCCTTCGTTCCGATCTGTTCTATCTCTCTTATGGAATCTGTAGTCTCCAGTCTACGTCTCTTTCTCCTTCTCTTCCTTCCCTAGGGAGCTCGTTCCACTAAGACCAGTCTTCAGCCTCTCCTGACTGACTGCCTTCCTCCGCCTTGAGCTCCTCTCAGGCTGACCTGCTGTCAGCCTGCTCTCTCTCTCTGGGACTCACCCCAGACTGACCTGAAATCCTACACCTTCCCTCTCTTTTATATCTAATTCCACCCGCCTCCCCAGCACCTCTTGTGTTACGAAGCCAGGGACCACAAAAAGGCACCCTATGACGTTTCCAGCATAAAGCATGGATGGGTCCCTGCTGAACTATCCTGTGTGTGGGGTGCAGGTGTTGGAATGCGGAAAGGAGTTCCCACCTTACCTGGATGGTGGGGCACTACACCTTAGGAGAAGGTGCAGTACCTCTGTGGCGACTGAAGCCTCAGGGGCGCAACATATGTAGTAGGCTGTCTAAGGCTCATGCTGTATATAAGGGGCTGTGGGGGGGTTCAAAGATATATAGGGGGTGTCAGCATACTTAATTATGCTGAATATTAAGTGATACAATTAATATTAATGAATTAATACTGAGTAGAATTAATTTCAAGCTATTAGTTCGGCCCTCCACAACAGTCATGGTCTCTCATGTGGCCCCTCTGGAAAATTAATTGCCCACCCCGTATAGGATCAGATGCACAGCTCAGGAAATAGTACTACACACAATAAAATTAGGTACACAGCTCAGCAGAAAATATCACACATGATAGGATTAGGTACAGAACTGTGTGCTTATGTAGTTCTTGTATACTCACAAAAAGGTAACACGTTTACGATATAATATTGTAGACAGATGCTGATAAAAGAAAATGGGATTGTGAATAGTAAAAGCACTGATTATTCTGTAACACAATGGTCTGGGAGTGAGTGCTGAGAATAGTAGTCTTCCATATCTCCTACACATACTATATTGTGTTACAGTGGGTAGTGTCATGGATGGTACATGCAATCCTGTAGCCTCCTGCAGTTACATATGTTGCTGTACCTTCCACTGAACTGTATTGTATACAGTAGCAAGGCACACAAATGCTATTCACTAATACAAAGTTTCACATTATCTTTTGCCACTTCCTCATACACAGTGTAGTAGTGCGTGGAGCCACAGGAATAGTTGCATTCGGAGCCAAATTTTTCAGATGCACAAAATTTTCACCCTCATGCCCATACAGTCGATATGATTCAGGATGGCAAGAAAGCCTCTAAGGAAACGCCACCGTGCAGCCAGCAAGTGCTGCTTCTACTAACAGTTAATAATCTTTTAAATTTTATAGCGCCAACATACAGTTAGGTCCATATATATTTGGACAGAGACAACATTTTTCTAATTTTGGTTCTAGACATTACTACAATGAATTTTAAACAAAACAATTCACATGCAGTTGAAGTTCAGACTTTCAGCTTTCATTTGAGGGTATCCACATTAAAATTGGATGTAGGGTTTAGGAGTTTCAGCTCCTTAGCATGTGCCACCCTGTTTTTAAAGGGATCAAAAGTAATTGGACATATTAAATAATTATAAATAAAATGTTCATTTCCAGTACTTGGTTGAAAATCCTTTGTTGGCAATAACTGCCTGAAGTCTTGAACTCATGGACATCACCAGACGCTGTGTTTCCTCCTTTTTGATGCTCTGCCAGGCCTTCACTGCGGTGGTTTTCAGTTGCTGTTTGTTTATGGGCCTTTCTGTCTGAAGTTTAGTCTTTAACAAGTGAAATGCATGCTCAATTGGGTTGAGATCAGGTGATTGACTTGGCCATTCAAGAATATTCCACTCCTGGGTTGCTTTGGCTTTATGCTTTGGGTCATTGTCCATCTGTAGTATGAAACGACGACCAATCAGTTTGGCTACATTTGGCTGGATTTGAGCACACAGTATGGCCCTGAATACCTCAGAATTCATTCGGCTGCGTCTGTCCTGTGTCACATCATCAATAAACACTAGTGACCCAGTGCCACTGGCAGCCATGCATGCCCAAGCCATCACACTGCCTCCGCCGTGTTTTACAGATGATGTGGTATGCTTTGGATCATGAGCTGTACCACGCCTTCGCCATACTTTTCTCTTTCTATCATTCTGGTAGAGGTTGATCTTTGTTTCATCTGTCCAAAGAATGTTCTTCCAGAACTGTGCTGGCTTTTTTAGATGTTTTTTAGCAAAGTCCAGTCTAGCCTTTTTATTCTTGATGCTTATGAGTGGCTTGCACCATGCAGTGAACCCTCTGTATTTACTTTCATGCAGTCTTCTCTTTATGGTAGATTTGGATATTGATGCACCTACTTCCTGGAGAGTTGTTCACTTGGTTGGCTGTTGTGAAGGGGTTTCTCTTCACCATGGAGATTATTCTGCGATCATCCACCACTGTTGTCTTCCGTGGGTGCCCAGGTCTTTTTGCATTGATGAGTTCACCAGTGCTTTCTTTTTCTCAGGATGTACCAAACTGTAGATTTTGCCACTCCTAATGTTGTAGCAATTTCTCAGATGGGTTTTTTCTGTTTTTGCAACTTAACCCCTTTCTGCCATGTGACGTACTATCCCGTCCATGTGCCCTGGGACTTAATTCCCAGGGACTGGATAGTACGTCACAGCAATCAGTGGCGCTCACAGAGTGAGCGCCGCTGATCACGGCCAGGCGTCAGCTGATTATCACAGCTGACACCTGTCACAATGTGTCAGGGGCTGTCACGGACCGCCCCTGACACGTTAACCCCTGGCACACCGCGATCAAACACGATCGCGGTGTACCAGGGGTTAAAGGGAAGCATCGGCAGGGAGGTGGCTCCCTCCGTGCTTCCCTGAGCCCCCCACAGCAGCGTAATGTGCAGCACTGCTGCAGGGGGCTCCTTTCCTGCAGGTCCCCGGATCCAAAATGGCGACGGGGACCTTCAGGGGCCTGCAGGGAGCTGGCTTCCTCAGTGCCTGCAAAGTGATCTGTGATGTGACAGATCAGCGATCTGTCACAGGACAGTGATGTCCCACCTGGGACAATGTAATAAAAGTAAAAAAAAAAAAAAAGTGTAAAAATAATTAAAAAAAAAAAATCGCTAAATAAATTTAAAAAAAAAATATTCCCTAATAAGTTCATTTTTTGGAAATAAAAAAAAAGCAACAAAAGTACACATATTTGGTATCACCACGTCTGTAATGACCCGCCCTATAAAACTGTCCCATTAGTTAACCCCTTAAGCGAACCCCTTAAAAAATAAAAATAAAAAACGAAGCAAAAAATAATGATTTATTATCCTACCGCTGAACAAAAAGTACAATAACGCGAGATCAAAAAGACGGATATAAATAACCATGGTACTGCTGAAAACATCATCTTGTCCCACAAAAAACGAGCTGCCACACAGTGTCATCAGCGAAAAAATAAAAAAGTTATAGCACGCAGAATAAAGCGATGCAAAAATA